>NC_141612.1:16369639-16695353 GCF_047967505.1 Dipteris shenzhenensis | reverse complement strand
GACGTGCCACAGAGTTTAAATTAAACATTTGAAGAAGAGCAAATTTGGTGGGTTGTTTGTTTGTAGGATGTCTTCATCTTCAACAAGTAGCTCCAGTGAGGATGAATCCCTTCGTATTTACCATCGCGAAATGTGGTTGGAGCAAAAGTTCAAATGTCTGTGTGATCGATGTCGAGGAAACATGTATCGTGCACGCAGAATTACACTCAATCATATCTCAAAGTATGGAGAATGGGATGTGACCATAAATAGGGTAAGGGTTTGTATGTTAAGGTTGATTGAGATACCTATGGGTGTTCATATGTTTGAGTTATGATCCCGTTTTAATTTGATACAAGATGCAGTGCCACACCTGCATATGTTACCCTATGCTCACCGTGAGGAGACGAAGCGTCGACGATATGAGGTGGGATCTTTAGGAGGGACTGTTACGGATGCATGGAGTGATGGTGATAGTAGCCCTCCACCATTACCCTCCCATTACCTCATGAAGCCGTGGAGGAGGAGGTGTTTGATGATATGGTGCGGGATTTATATGTCCATCAAGGGAGGGATAATAGCATGGAGCAAGATGATCTTTTTACTATAGCATCGACTCCACTGTTTGAGAGGTGCACATTCTCTATTCTACGTGCCTCCCTTGAGTTACTAAACTTGCAAACCATCTATGGATGGAGCAATGCAAGTTTGAATGCATTACTCAAGTAAGCTTTAAAGTCGATTTTGCAAACATGGTGAATTATGCTAGTGGGTCAATTACTCGAATGCTTTTCCTCATTTATGGTCTTCACGTGCAGGCTATTGTGTAAAATGCTTCCAAGGGAGAATAAACTACTGACCTCAAGAGATATGGCAAGGCAACATGTGACCTCTCTTGGAGGATTAGATTACAAGTGCATCCATGCATGTGTCAACGATTGCGTTTTGTTTCGTGGACTACATAAGGATGCAAGAGAGTGTCCTACTTGTGGAGAGGCAAGATATAGAGTAGATCTCAAAACCTTGGATGTGCCTCGTAAGGTATTGTGACATTTTCCCATAATCCCTCGCATCCAACATATGTTCAAGTGCAAATCTATTGTAGAGCTCATGATCAAATAGAAACATGCGCCTTGAAGAGAGCTTCACGCTGATATAAATTTCATTACAATCGGACTATCGAGCAGAGCAAAAAACTAACAGGGGGTCAAACTGTCATGAAAACTACCCTCCACCCAGGCTAATTTTGCCTGAGCAGGATGCTCCCTCAAGACTCCACCTTCATCAACGATCCACCCCTCATAGATTTCGTCTAGAAGAGGGGAAGAAGTTTGCATAGTGGCTCAGGAAACAAATGGACCATGTGTGCACAGTGAGCAGCCGAATAGAAAGAACTTTTAAGGCTTTGAAAGAAAGAAAAGGGAAGAGACACTCAAGAGAGAGAGAACCTGAAGTGACCTTCATTACAAATAGAGTGAGAATCCACCTCAACACTACAAACAATAGGGATAAAAAAGAGGCTCCAAGACTACTCATAGAGAGAGAATAAAGTAGAGAGAGAAGGATTCAAGAGTCTACATAAGATAATATCTACAAGAGGAAGAGAAGGCTCATGGAAGAGGCTTGGGGAGACTAGAATTACAGCACATGGAAGATTCTCATGAACAAGGTAGAGGAGGGCTCCTTTTATAGAGATTTTGTTACCCTCCTTCACCCATTTACAATTGCTGCCTGTAGATTCCTTTCCCCATCAATCACATAAGCACGTATGTCACCATCCATGTCCTTTTTGGCTACTCTTGCCATGTGTCCCATTGAAAGATGCTCAAGACTCTTAAAATATTGAGAAAGTCAAGAGTCTCCCCACATGGAGCCCATAGGGACCCTCTCTTTTCCACATGTCCACATCCTCCTTATTCCACATAGGAGTTCTAGAAGGATTCCTCTTGACTTCACACTCCTCCACATGCCTTCCACACACTTGGCATGTGGCCTCTCTTATATTATTGGAACACATGGACATGAGCCCACCTCTTTATATGACTCACTCTTTCTATCTTCTAAAAAACTCATAATATCCCATACACAAATAACTCTCACCCCATACCAAGGTATTTATAATTCATACCTATGGTATTTACAATGAGCCATTCCACTCATCCTCTCAATCCCATACAATATCATAGAAAATAGAAATAAGTGAGAGCCGCTAGGCTATCACTTGATACTCAAACCCTTATCAAACATAGAGAAAAACAATATCAACGCCATGTTAAAAATATCAATTTTTGGCGTCACATCTTTCCCCCCCCAGCAGATCCTCTCTAGTACAGAGAGGGTCTGCTGGCCCTCAAAGTGGTTGAGCATAGAAGAATTTAAGGCGATACTCATTGGTGCATCCGCGTATCACCATGCCATCAATATCCTCAAGCTGATAGGTTCCATTCGTGACATTCATATACATCCTTATGGAGGCATGACCAAAAGTAACCAATCTCTGCTTCTGTTGTGGAGTTAACCCTCGAGGAAACATGCCTTCTTCCACATATTGCTAAACATCTTGTAGTTTTGGCCATCCAGTGTCTACCCAAGAAACCACCCCCCGGTCTGGCACTACAATGGCTTTAGCTAACTCATCTGCCCTTTGATTTTCTTTTCTGTTTATACAAACAAACTTACAAAAATCAAACTGACTACATAGTGCCATAGCCTTTTGATTAAGCTCCTTCAAATGAGGACTTCTTGTCTGGTAATGCCCTTGCATTTGCTTTATAATAAGCTGAGAATCTCCTCTTACTTCCAATTCTTGACTTTGAAGACAACCCTCCAAACCAAGAATCAAAGCATTATACTCAGCTGCATTGTTAGTTGTGATACCTGGAAGCTCTTGTCCTCTTGCCCATACCTCTTGACCTTCAGGATTGATCAAGACTATCCACTCGGCTCCTTGTTGGCTTGAAGGACTAAAAGCCCCATCAAAATACAAAACAAAAGCTGTTGGTGGTGTATCACTTTCATCTTTAATGTTCTCCTTACATTTCTTTTCTTCTCCTAGATCCTCCCGCCCTGTGAGCAAATCTACCATAGTGGACCTAGTGGTATTTTTAGTGACAAAAGAGAAAGAGAACTCTTGAAGCTCTGACAACCATTTTGCAAATCTCCCCCCAGGATTAGGCTTGCGAACTAGATATGCTAATACAGACTGAGAGGTAAGGAAGAAAAATGGTCGAGGTAATAAATAGGAGCAAAACTTTCTGACGGAAAACACTAAAGAGAGAGCTTGTTGCTCCATTTCTTCATTACTTGTTTCCACATCTGTAAGCTGTCGGTTGGCATAATAGATGGGTTGCATTCTTCCTGCCTCTCCTTTTTGTAGCAATACAGCACCAACTGAATGCAAAGATACACTTGGATTTACATAAAAGTCTTGAGACCAATCAGGGGGCTTTAATATTGGGCCCTTACTCATGGCCTCCTTAAGTTGCTGGAAAGACTCTTGTTGCTCCATACCCCATTGGAAAGAAACTCCTTTTCTTGTCAACAAGTTCATGGGATGCACTATCTCTGTGAAATCATCACAAAAGCGTTGATAATACTTGCTCTTTCCTAGAATTCTGTGAACACCAATGACACTCTCAGGACTTGGCAATGCCATGATTGCTTGAACCTTGTCAGGATCCATTTGCAGGCCTTCTTGAGACACAATATGCCCCAACAAGACTACTTTTGTTTGAGCCAAATGACACTTGCTAGGATTTAGACACCCTTTTGCTTCATCAATCCTAGCTAAGGCCATCTTTAACTTCTCCATGTGATCTATGCGCCGAGAATAAATGCAAAAATCATCCAAAAACACCCGTATGAACTTTCCCAAGTAAGGCTCCAGGACTTGACTCATGAACCTTTGAAATGTAGCTGGTGCATTGGTCAACCTAAAAGGCATCACTCTGTAAGCAAAAACTCCCCAAGGTGTGACAAATGATGTTTTCTTTTGATCTTCCTCCCGAATACAAATTTGAAAGTACCCAGAATACCCATCACATACAGAATACATCTCATGCCCTACTACTTGGTCTAGTATTTCATCTTGGAATGGCAAAGGAAAATGATCCCTCTTAGTGCATGCATTCAAAGGACGAAAGTCCACATAAACTCGCCACTTATTTCCTTTCTTTGGTGTGACAACTACAGGAGATATCCATTCTGAATCATCAACATGAAAGATGAATCCTGCCTCAAGTAGTTGTGTTACCTCTTTCTTTAGTGCCTCAACTTGGATCACCCCCAATCGCCTTAAGCATTGCACAACTGGCTTGCTTTCTAGCTTCAACTCAATCTTGTGCTCCACAAGAGAGACTGGCCGAACCTGTGAATAGCTTGTTGCAAAGAGACATGGAAAATCATCTAGCATATCTAAGTACTGGAGCTTCTCACTACCTGATAGAGAATCACCAAGAAGCTCTTCATTGCACTGGCGTCGTTTAATGTGCTCTACATCCTCCACATGAAGTGTCTCTACAGGATCTTCTTGCACCACCACCTTGTTCCTTCCTGACTCATCCCGATTAGCACCAAGACAAAGACCAAAGGCCACTCCTTCCACCTCACCCTTTGAGTTGGACTCCTCGGAGCTACACCTTGTCTCTTCTTCTTCATCGGTTAAGTCAGAGCTTGAACTCTCTGATGTTGAAGACTCCTCCTTGACAACTTCCTTTTTGCGGCTTCTGATGTTGTAACGCACCTTCTTATCATTTCCCTGCAAAATCAATTCTCCAGTATCCCACTTTTGAACAGCCTTCACCTTGCGTAGCCAAGGCCTTCCCAAAATCAATGGATAGGCACGTGCATCTGGCTTGGTAGGGATCACCTGAAAAGTAGTCGGCACAGAAATTCCACATACATCCACTTCTAGATTCTTTACAACTCCCAAGGTCTTAACCCTAGTGTTGTCAGCCAATTTGATGCGATAAGGAGAGGTAGTACTAGAGTATTTTAAATCATCATCTATCATGGTCTTCTCACTCATGACATTAATCGATGCACCTCCATCAATGTACACATTAGAAATCACTTGACCATCAATGATCACATCAACCATAGGTACATCATCACCAACATCTATATCTACCTTTTGAACAATAGGAATGGCACTTTTCTTCTTTTTCTTCTTTGACACCCTTGTGCTTGCTAGTTTTCCCCATTCCTTCCGTAGTTTTGGAGACAAAGCAAGTAATTGACCAAAGGTGATATGAGCTTCCTTTTCTTTAAGGTCGGACAACAAGTCATAGCTTTGAATTCCTTGTCCTAAAGGAAAGTCTGACTGGCTAATTCTCCTTCTAGATGCCTTCTTTTTCTTACTACGGTGTTTCTCTTCCTGATGTTTCTGATCTACTTCTTCCTTGCTTTCTTCTTCTTCTTTTGCTTTACCACGCTCCCGTTTAGCCATCATTACCTCTCTTTCCTCATCCCCTGAAGAAGCTTCTAACAAGGAAACTTGTTTTTCTTCTTTCTTTCTCAATCTAGGACACTCGGGGCGATAGTGACCTTTTTCATTACATTCATAGCAAGTGACCCCACTCCTATCTCGAGGCCTATCTTCACTCTTTGGTGCTCTAGGTTGTTGTGCATTAACCAAATGCAATTTCAAATCAGCAAACTCTGCCATCAATTGGGAGATATTATGATCTAACTCAGAGGACTTTGGTACCTAAGGAGTGCCCATTACCTCCACCTTAGAAGTTGAAGTTGTTGAAGACACAAAAGAGGATTCGATCTTAAGAGAAGCTTCTTTCTTGGTCGCAATGCGAAGTGCCTCCACGTATGTTGTTGGATCTTTACTCATTACCTTTGAGCGAAGACGAGGCTCCAAAGCCATAACAAATTTGCTCATCTTTAAGTGCTCCATCCCTGAGAGACTTTGAGGGGCCGATGATGCCGATGCCACAGCTCGCAAAGCTGCCCTTTCATACTTTGTCCATAAAGTTTCATATCGGATTGCCAATGCAGAGACCAACTCACCCTCTCCTTGATAGAACCGGTCCAACTGCAACATCAAAGCATTTGGCGACTCCACTGCCCCAAATCTCTGCTTCATTGCTGCCACCACTTGGTCCCAGTCCTCCTTGGTAGAGTCCGGCAAGGTCTCATGCTAACTCAAGGCTACACCTTCAAGAAAATCAGGCAAAATCTCCGCCCGATCCTTCATGGACCATCCAGAAAGCCGGCATCCTCGAACAAAATCCCAAAGATAAGACTCCGGGTCTTCCCCTTGGGTCCCTCGAAACACTGGAATCTTCACCATGATGAAACACAAAAAGGAAACACCAAGATCCAAATAATATCCCAAACAAGATCTGAACAAGATCCCACAGAGCCTTAGTATACCAAGACCAACTTATTATGCATAACCACTTGTTGAAAACCCTCCACAATGTGATCCTCAACAAAATCTTCAAAAATAAGTGACCAACCAGCACCACGAAAACATTGTGTATACATGCATTCTAGAATCACCCTTCTCACAATAGGAATTGCACATAAAAGCTTCAAGATATTGTAATCTTCATCATTTGCATAGCAAAAGAAGTCGAAAGCATTAAGAATCACCACTCCACTGTTATAGTCGAAAACTACCCAAAGACTCAACTCTTCTTCACACCAAGCTGCCAGTGCATGGATCAATCCCCAATTTATCATTGTGTCTGCTGCCGGCGTTGTCGATTCACCAACATATTCAATAATGCAAACATAAAGGATATGATCATGGTGACTGTGCGAATAGCTTGAGCATCACCTTCACAATCTTCAAGTTCTCTTAAACGGGTTGCAATCTCTTCTAACGGAGTTCTTCCAGGCATCCTCTTTATCTCATACAAACACATGCCTCATCTAGGCATAACATGCAATCAAGTACACCCGAGACCGTTTAGTAAGGTGGGATGAATCCAATACCAAACGTACCCGGCGTCTCCACCAAAAGATGTGACATGAAGTTGGGGGTAATAAACTTCACGCACCTCTTCACTTCCTGCAGCATTCGAACTGACTGCCAAATATACTTATCATTGAGAATGAGACATTAGAAAGAAGCTTTTATGCCAAGATACCACACCATACTTTCCTCCCTTAGATGAGAATGAAGATGGTAACATCCCAAGTGATGTTGTAGTCAAGCATAGGGAGAAGGAAAGGATCAGCAGAGGCCATAATCTTAGCGAGCCGGTCTGCACCAAAGAGAAGAGCGATACGTTGTTGAAAGAAGATCTTGCGGCTCAACATGACATGAACTGATATGTATCGAGGAGTTTGAAGGGGCTGATTAGGTCGGATGGGTAGATTCCAAGGAAACATTGCACCTCCTTCATAGACACCTTTATACTTAGCTCAAAACACTCTACAAACTATCATTAGACACAGAGGCCTATAACTTTCAGTAGAGACATGATATCAATGATTCAAGTCTATAAAGAGATGTGCCTTAGATAGGCTTCGCGCTGATATAAGTTTCATTGAAAACAGACAGACGGTTGAAGAGATATGGACAGTTTAGTGGAAGGGGGTAAAAACTGTCATGAAAACAGACTATCAAACACAGAGACTCATAACTTTTTGCAGCAGCATCTGATTCAAGATCTGATTACATAGAAACATGTGCCTTGAAGAGAGCTTATCGTTGATATAAATTTCATTACAATCAGACTACCGAACAGAAAGTTATGAGCAAAACACTAACAAGGGGTCAAACTGTCATGAAAACTACCCTCCACCCAGGCTAATTTCGCCTGAGCAGGATGCTCCCTCAAGACTCCACCTTCATCAACGATCCACCCCTCATAGATTTTGCCTAGAAGAGGGGAAGAAGTTTGCATAGTGGCTCAGGAAACAAATGGACCATGTGTGCACAGTGAGCAGCCGAATAGAAAGAACTTTTAAGGCTTTGAAAGAAAGAAAAGGGAAGAGACACTCAAGAGAGAGAGAACCTGAAGTGACCTTCATTACAAATAGAGTGAGAATCCACCTCAACACTACAAACACAAGGGAGAAGAAGAGGTTTCATACATACAAGAGGGAGCAGAAGCTCCAAGACTACTCATAGAGAGAGAATAAACTAGAGAGAGAAGGACTCAAGAGTCTACATAAGAGAATATCTACAAGAGGAAGAGAAGGCTCATGGAAGAGGCTTGGGGAGACTAGAACTACAGCAACATAAGGCCCAAGGGTGGAAGAGATTCTCATGAACAAGGGAGAGGAGGGCTCCTTTTATAGAGATTTTGTTACCCTCCTTCACCCATTTACAATTGCTGCCTGTAGATATCTTTCCCCATCAATCATATAAGCACGTATGTCACCATCCATGTCCTTTTTGGCTACTCTTGCCATGTGTCCCATCAAAAGATGCTCAAGACTCCTAAAATATTGAGAAAGTCAAGAGTCTCCCCACATGGAGCCCATAGGGACCCTCTCTTTTCCACATGTCCACATCCTCCTTATTCCACATAGGAGTTCTAGAAGGATTCCTCTTGACTTCACACTCCTCCACATGCCTTCCACACGCTTGGCATGTGGCCTCTCTTATATTATTGGAACACATGGACATGAGCCCACCTCTTTATATGACTCACTCTTTCTATCTTCTAAAAAACTCATAATATCCCATACACAAATAACTCTCACCTCATACCAAGGTATTTATAATTCATACCTATGGTATTTACAATGAGCCATTCCACTCATCCTCTCAATCCCATACAATATCATAGAAAATAGAAATAAGTGAGAGCCGCTTGGTTATCACTTGATACTCAAACCCTTATCAAAGATAGAGAAAAAAAATATCAACGCCAGGTTAAAAATATCAATTTTTTGCGTCACAGTAGTAGCTAGATCCTCCCCCCTCTCTCTTTGTTAGAGAAAGAGAGAGGGAGAGTTGACAGCCAGAGAAGTGAGGGATAGATAGCCAAAGGGACCGATAGAGAACTTATAGATAGAGATTGAGAGAGAGTAATAGAATTGACAGTGAACTGGCAGACGCACACACACACACACAGAGACAGAGAGAGGCAGAGGGGCTTTGCGAGACAGACAAAGAGAGCCAAAGGGGAAGAGACATAGAATGACAGAGAGTAGACAGACAAAGAAATAGTTTATTCCATGAAACCCCAAAACATTTATGGCTTTATGATTTACTTTTGTGGGAATTACTGCTCGGTGCTTGTGGCTCTCATCAACCACGTCTGTCATGGCTACGATTCCACCGAGCTGGCTATTAATTACCAGCCACTGTAATGACCTGCTCAAACAACGGGCTTAATTATACATGATCACTATGAGTGCAATAAAAATTACCAATCATTGGGCTCACATGCTCAGTAGAGTACTAGAGTGCATGGTAATGAGTGATTAGAGGTGATCAGGCTTCCTGATTTACTTTTGTGGGAATTATTGCCTGGTGGTGGTGGCTCTCATTAGCCATGTCTGTCGTGGCTATGATTCCACTGGGCTAGTAGTTAATTACTAGCCACCGCAGTCGCCTACTCACCCACCATCGGGCTTAAGCATGCATGCGTGATCACTACGAGTGCAGTAAAAATTACCAGTCACCAGGCTCACATGCTCAGTAGAGTACTATAGTGCATGGTAATGAGTGATTAGAGGTGATTAGGCTTCATGGTTTACTTTTGTGGGAATTACTACCTAGTAGCGGTGGCTCTCATCAGCATATTAATTGTGGCTACAATTCCATTGGGCTTGCAGTTAATTACAAGCCACCCTAAGGGCCTACTCACCCACGGTCTTAAGCATGCATGCATGATCACTATGAGTGTAGTAAAAATTACCAGTCATCAATGGGCTCGCATGCTCAATAGAGTACTAGAGTGCATGGTAATGAGTGACTATAGGTGATTAGGCTTCATGATTTACTTTTGTGGGAACTACTGCCCGGTGCTAGTGGTTCTCATCATCCATGTCTGTTGTGGCTACGATTCCATCATGCTGGCAGTTAATTACAAGCCACCACATGGCGTCTACTTCATAATTACCAATGCATCTCAAGTGGCACCTAAGATTTGGCCTACAATTAATATGGATGGAACCCCAGGCTCCAGCCACCACAGTGGCTTGCTCGGGGGGGTCATTCATCATATGTAACCCTATCACGTGAGTTCAACAGAAGGATTTTTTTATTTTTAAAATTTATAGAAATAAATATACATAAGGGACTATTTAAAATAGTTTTGGAAAAAATTTACAGATTTGTATAGAAAAGGGGTACATTTTATTAATGAAATTTTTTACAGATAAGGGACTTTAAATATAGGCCTTGAACGCACGTGATATAGAGGGTTTATACATAGTGACCCCCCCGAGGTGGCTTGAAATTTATAATATATAATATATAAGATTTGTGGCATTTGGCATTTCACTCTATTGCTCTCATCTGCCCCTAGTCTATTATGTTTCTCCACATGCTCTGCTACTTTGCTCCACACCTCTCCTCCAACTCTTTTTAGCCCCTGCTCTACTTTGCTTCATGCTCCCTCCTCCAACTCTCCTCACTCATCTACTCCCTTGCTCATCTATTGCCCACCCACTCATCTTCACCATGCCTACTACCACTTCCCCCTCGATGCACTATGATCCCAATGTTATCTGCCTTCTCATATAAGATGATTGCATTGCACTCACCTGGAGTAGAAATGTTGGCACTAGTGGAGACCCTTTGTTCCCACAGTCGATTCCCCCCAGTCTACATGTCACCACATTAGATGACATGCTCACCTCTGCCCTCTTTATGGTTGTGCTATATGGGTTTTCCTAGACATCGATGAAGGCCTTAGTATTTTCATAGCAGAGTACTCTCGACTTGAGTAGAGTACTCTCACTTGTTGGGGGGGCCATAATCTGGGTCCTAGCAGTGTGCATGTCCTTCATCCTCTCCATCGTCTCCTCCTTGGCTCCCTAAAAAAATTTAATGTAACAAGCTAGACTTGTAGAAATACCGAGTTGTACAAATTCCCTCTTGCTTAGACGAGGCTCATAACCACTCAGCAACAATGATTAGATGTAATCTTTTGGCTTCAGAGGCTCTCAACGATCTTTTGGCTCACTGGATGTAATGTTTTAGTCTCTAAGGCTCTCAACAATTGCTAAGTTTTAATTACATTTATGTAATCTCTTTTTGTTCAATTTGAGGCTCTCAGTATGCATTGTTGTTAACTTTTATATTTGAATGGTTATGGTCACTAGTTGTAATCTTTTGGCCTTTAAGCCTCACAACAATTGCCAAGTTTTTGTAAATGTAAGATCCTTTGTTCAAATTTTGCTCGATATAAGTTGTTAATTTTTATATAACATGTTATTGGATGTAGATGTACATTGTAATCTCTTTTGCTAAATTTTCACTCGACAAATTGTAATTGATTATCTAGATGGCACCACCGGGCCTCTAGTCACCACCACAATGCCTTGAAATACTTTTGCCCTCATCTATATTTACTATAACAAGGACTAAAATACCAATAAAATAGGACTACAATTTCCTTGCTTTATGACCAAAATAGCACTAAAATAGCTCCAACGACCCACCGTTGTGGTTGCATCTAGAAAAATACAATTAAACTTTCAAAAAATGCAATTGACAATATGGCCCTTGAGGGGCCCCCTTTAGGGGCAAGGGCCATATCGACATGCAATATCTTTGCATGTCGATATGGGCCTTGCCCCTAAAGGGGGCCCCTCAAGGGCCATATTGTCGATTGCCATATCGACATGCAATATCTTTGCATGTCGATATGGGCCTTGCCCCTAAAGGGGGCCCCTTAAGGGCCATATTGTCAATTGCATTTTGCTTGGTTACACAAGGAAATACATTTTCCTTGGTACACAAATACATAACTCCAAGAACCAGTGCAGTGGCTGTCATAGATCTCCTTTTGTTTGCTAGTGTGCTGGTCATCATAAACCTCCTCTTGTAATATGTAAAAATTAGGTAAAAGAGCTATAACTCCAAGAACTAGCATGATGGTCTCTCTAAGAAAACCTTGAATTTTGGGCGATGATAGCTTGTCAGGCCAGAGACTGCATTGAGGCGATGCTCGTAATGATAGATCGTCTCATTATTATGCTAAAAACCACCACAGTGGTCTCTCCAAGCCAACCTATGATTTGCATGGGCAAAGCTATGGCAAAAGACTGCACCATGACAAGTGGTCATGCGAGAGACTGCACTGTAATGGTGGTGTTTAGAATGATAGATTGCATCTCATTATTGTGCCAAGAACCAGTGCAGTGGTCTCTCTAAGCCAACCTTGAATTTCAATGACTTTCATGGGTGCGGTGCCTAGTGATAGGTGCAAAGCTGCGACAACAGGCTCTACGATGATAAGTGGTCAAGAGGCTCAGCAGGCCAGAGACTACGCTACATGAAGTAGTGCAGAGATTCATGATGTAGTGCAGAGCAACCGTGTGTCAAGTTTTATGGTGTTTAGAATAAATAGATTGCGTCTCATTATTATGCATGACGTCGAGAAAATTTCTAACAAGAGCGCGGGTCCATGCAAAATTCAAATATTCACTGAAAAGTGCATCGTGTCACGGCCCCAAAATGGCCCCAAAAATAGTTTTATGATTGGCTACACCAAAGCAAACGTTGACCCATATCATGTTGAATCTAGTATCACAACTACTTTGATGCTCTTTATGGTTGAAAGTTTTGCTAAGAGAGTTCTTTGGTGGTGCCAAGTAGTGGATTACATCAATTTCTTCACTACAATTATCATGATTCTTCTTGGTCACCTTCATGCAAATTTTCCCTCATGATTGGTGTTTCTCTCATCCTATAACTGCACATGGAATTCCATTGGTTCATTCCTTATCTCCTTATGAGAGCACAAAAGCCAAGTAAGAGGTGATTCATTGAACAATTGCATATGATTGAGTCTAGCAAGATGTCCTTCTCTCATGTGATGCTTGAATATTCTTGGTTTCATTGAATCTATTTCATAAGATCTTCATGGGTGGTGCTCATATGAAACAATGTCTAGAAAAATTTGTATACAAATTAGGGAAGATATATGTAGCCAAATGAGATGGATTGCATGCATCCATGATGACCCCTTCAATCTGCTTGTCTACCATCAACAAGGGCTACTAAGCCCCCTCAAGTAGTGTTACATGCATGATTTGAGATAGGGAAGCCAAATATACTAGAAGATTGTGTACACAAGGGTATGTAAGTGCACGCACAAAGTAGTTTTTCTAATCTCCTTCCTTAGAAGAAGGGTTGTCTTGAATTGTGAGGTAGCCTTTGTAGGTAAGCAAAGCAAGTTGGAATGACTATCAAGTTGTATCTCTCATTGTTTACTTGATGGTGAGAAAATCTATTTTGGATGTCATGTATCTTTCCAATGTTTGCAACAATATTTCTTCTGGGAGTGCAAATGTACAAAAGGATATACATGCCAATTTTTATAAAGACAATTTTGAGACGTTACAAAGTTATAGTGAAGAGTGTTTCTTGGAATAGAATACTTGTAGTATGTGTATTTGTAGTGATATTTGAGTTCAAACTCATATGTATCTCATAATAGTTGGTCCAAGAACAACAATTATCTTTCTTTGCTGCAATGAGGAGACATGGTAATTGGTCCTCCAATCATTTATTACTAGATGTTTGCATGGCCTAGATAGAGGACATGCATGCACTCTAGAGGCTAATCTTAATGCTTTGTTACCTTTGGCAGCTATTCCACTCAAATACTATGCCACTTTATATATTGTGTGAGTGCCCTTTTGATACAGACAATATATTGTCTCTCATTTGTGAGGTTCCACAGGAAGTTTGTTCTTGGGACATCAAGCCTGTAGTAGGATTTGTATCCCAATCAGCTTAAGATGGCTACCTAACACTTCAATTGATGGGTGCTCATGGTATGGGATATTGATGCTTGAGTGAAGATGGTGACTTGGTGCTTGTGTTGCTTGGGTTCACCTCAAGCTTGGGAATTTGACAGATTTGATCTATGTGTGGATATTTTGGGCTTGGTAGCTCCCATGTATGGTCCTTATTTGGTTTTAAAGCTTGGGAGCTATTAAAACAATGGTCTAGGTAACACCACTCATGTATAGAAAAAGCCAACCTCTATTAAAAGCATGTTACAGGCTCTAGTGTCAAAGCTCCTTTGATACTCTTAATGGTTGAAAGGTTTTCTAAGTGAGTTCTAGGTTGTGCTAAGTGTAGAAGATTATAGCAATTTGTTCTCTATAATTATCATGATCATTCTTGGTTGCCTTCATGTAAATTTTCCCTCATTAATGGTGTTTTTCTCATCCTTTGAGTGTACATGGAATTCCATTTGTTTCATATCTTATCTCCTTATGAAAGCATAAAAGCCAGGTGAGTTGTGATTCATTGAACAATTGAATATTATTGATTCTAGGAATTGGTTTTGGATGTCCTCTCATGTGAAGCCTAAATATTGCTAGTTGGGTGTATCCATTTTTTGTGAAATTCAAGAAATATATTGCATATATTGGCTAACTTGCTTGATCCCATAACTTATGCATTTCTCAATGGAATTTGACATACTTGGTGTCTAAACTAATCTAAAAATTTTGAACTTGAATTTGAGATAAAAAATTACACAATGGACATCTTGAATGAGATCATTAAGCCATTGCAAATGCTATAGTCCGTATGAAGCATGCATCGTGGACTGTATAGGATACCCAAAAAACTTTACAACATCAAATAATTGTTCTAGATATATATGGAAGCAATTGTTTATTTAAAATTGCAATACTTGAGCTTCCAAAAAACCAAATGAGTCAACCAATTGAGAACCTTTGCTATGGTCTAGGGGGTCTCCAATACTATGTTTCCATTGTGTGCATACATTTGAAGGCAAGCTCAATAACTTTTTCTCATTTGGTTGAAAAGCCAAACTCTTTGAAAAAATGTACTCTAGACTTCTGGGGCTAGTTTTAGAAACTTTGATATTTGGTGAAATTTGTAGCTTAGTTCACCCATAATTTTATGTACTAGAAAAAGTATACATGTATATTATTTATAATTTTTGTTTGGTTCCATTTAGAGTCACTACCTTTCATGTCAATATGGTTCCATTTATTAATCCACATCATCAAACATGCTAGCAACCCATTGTGCTTTTTGCCTTTTAAATCGATTTTGAGCCTCCTTGCTTAGTTTGGGGGCATAAGTTAGTGAAGTGTATAGTCAAAACTAGCAGCACATGGTCTCTAATGTTTTTCCAAAATTTGACAACTCTTGCTATTGCACTCAAAATTTTCACTAAACAAGGTAAGCTTCTATAACATTTCTTTATTTCCCCTAGTTATTTTAGAAAAGTAGGATTCAAATCCCATTATCACAAGTGAAAGCTGAAATCTCAGGAAGCTCCTATAGTTTTATTAGATATCGGTGGTTTGATTAAACTACATGGAGTTTTTATCATGTGATTTTCAAAAAAGGGTTTTAAAAAGTGAAACTAAAGTCTTGTACATATATTGAAAAGGAAACATTATTATTACTTTAAAATAATAATGTACTCAACGTTATTATTATTTTAAAATAGAGCACCAAAGATTGCTATAAATTACTATATCATACTTGATTTGAAATTTTAAATTCTAGCTAATAACACGATTATCACCCTGGCTATGTGCCATGTGAATGAAAACTACTTCTTAAAACATGTTAACCATGTGAATCTACTTGTTTTAAAATTTATATTGCAATCTTTTCTCTACAATCACAAAAATTGAGCAAGATTTTTCTCTCAATATGCATATTATTGTTTTATTATGGACCTAAGTGAGCTAAGTAGTACTTGTAATAATATTTTCATCAAGACCATGATGTCCTCGTTGTTCTCTAGATTGCCCATGAGATGGACCAGTCATCAAGCAAGACTTTATGAGGAAGAGTATTCTTTGAGCAAAGCTCATCGGCTTTTTTAAGATATGACACGCTATTGAACATGCTATTAGACATGCCCGTATTTTCACTATTCTAACAGCACTTATAGATGTGTCCGCTATTTTTGTCTATAGTTGCTTTGTCTTATTGTGTACCATGTGGTACATGTCCAATCGCCACGTGTTACACCTTGGATCATCCGATTGGGAAGGATAAGAAATCTTATACGCTGACATACCGCGCGGTGTAGGACGGTACCGCTCGGTGTCTGTGAGAAATCCTATAAAACGACCTTGCTCTCACCACTACCACCTTGCTAAACCTATCGCTTTCCATCGCAGTTGTATCCCAAGCCTTTTGGTGAGATTCTAAAGCTTTTAGAGTCGGTCAGGCTAGGTGATGACCCGCCTTAGCTAGTTGGATTCACCTCGCCTGCACAACAACACAAAGCACCCATAGACATGCACATAGACACGTTTTCTTAACTTTTAAAAAAACTTACGGACACATCTATTTGCACATCTATTAGCATGTCTACAGACCCGCATCTATCATGGGTGCATCTATATAAGAGACAGATGCACCTATAGATGCGCTACGAGATGCTCTATAGAAATTTAAAAAAATAGAAAGACACATTCATAGATGCGCTTATAGATGCTCTGTAGATTTTTTATTATTAATAAAATCAAAATGTTGTGTGATTGAACAGAATGCTGTGTATGTTGTGTATGATGTGTGCTTACAAGAATACCATTTCGATAGTGTGCAATTCAATTCTTACAGCCAACCGCATTTTAATTAGCACGGTTGGCATTTTAATTAGCACGATTCCAAGAACGTCTATAGCCGACAATTATAATTCCAAATAAAGCATTACAACTCCAAAACATTTAGTTCACATGGCATTCATTGTTGATAGAACATTGCACAAGGAAATTGAAAGCCAAAAAAATAAAAGGAGCGAATATTAATTCATAGCCCAAAAAGTGCTTGTATGTACATATGACATGAAGCCAGGCCACGTCCTGTGGCTTCAAGTACAAAAAATAAGAGGAGTGTATATACAAGAGAGGCATGAAGCCAAGCCAATGGCTTCAAGTACAAAAAAGAGTAGCTAGCGCTACTTCTATAACTAATTTATGTCATCCGTGTCCTCGCTCCCTTCTTTGCTCCCTTCTTTGTCGCCTTCTTCCTCCTCAGTATCCTCATCTTCTTCCTCCTGATCATCCCCAGGGGCCTCTAAATGAGGGACATGTATCAATGTATGAAAAATCAAATCTTTATTTATGATATTGACATTATTTAAGTATCTTTAAATACCTAGGGGGCGCTCTAGTAGCCCGGATATACTATTCCTCAGTAATCAACCCATCATCATAGAAGTGCCTCCATGTATGTCCTCTGTGATGTCCACGATGGTAGGCTATCTCGATAGGAGTAGGGTACCTGCCCACAATATCAAGCTACAAGATGACACAATTTGCGAAAGTACAAAGAAACAACCTCCTAATAAACCACATAAACACAATATAATTTGAGATCAATACTTACAAATTGGGCCTCCCATGATTCAATACCCTCTGCTCCAAAATGCACGTTTCCATATTGCTCCATTTGGATCCTTCGTGCCTCCATGTGCTGTAGACTCGGGTCCGCCTTCGCTGCCTTCATTGCTTTCTTCCACTCATACTTATGAGCTTGGTGGTTGACCTCCCTCTCTCCTGGCAATCTCGGCTAGTGCTTGCCTCTTAAGCAAAGATCTTTTATTAGCAAGTATAATAACAATCTTTGACTTTGCCCATTTATCTGTGAACTCAACATTGGGGGGATTGGGGTACCTAGAGCGTACAGCAGCGATGGTCTCATTAGCCAACTTTTTTTGCTACTCTTTGTATGGAATAAAGCAATCTCTGTAGTTGTTAGCAACTATAGAGCACATGAAGGCCATGATATCCTTCCCTCATGCATCCATCAAGATGCCTTCTATCTAAGTGATGTCATAGAAAATCGTACCATCACCCTCTAACATGTCTGCATCATTTAAATCATCCCCACCCCCACTATTACCCCCCCAAAAGCATTGTGCCATGCATCCCCCACTCCTCTCCCTGCTACTATGCCTGTTGCCCTATCATGATGAGCTAGTTTGATGGCCACTCGTATCTAGAGAAGTGACTCTCGACTCCGCGGGAGTACGCTGGTGGCTTTGCAAGGTAGAAGGGACTCCTGATGGTAGGGGAGAAGATATTCCAGACCACTATAGGGGAGAAGGGAGTGCTAAGAATCGAGGAGAAGGGACTCCAAACCGCAGGGGAGAAGGGACTCCTAATGATCGGGGAGAAGGCTAGCGGCTCTGTTGCCTGCTGGGCTATCTTGACTCCACAGGGGTAATCTCAGCTGGTGTGGGGTTGGGGTGGTTTGGAGTCTGTACGGCTGACTCCTAGAGGGTGTTTAGAGTACCCATCATGTATGTGTATAACTCCTCAGGAGTGGGAGGGTGCCCCAAAATGTTACATAACTCCAGAAAGATGGCATTTCAAAGATCAAGTGAGGCTGAAGAGCTTCCTATCCACATGATGAACTACAAAAAAGAAAAGAAGAAGATTACCATCATGCATGCCCTCTTTCCATCATGCATGCCCTCTTTCCATGATGCATGCAATCATTGGGGCAAAAGAAAAAATAGAGTGATAGCCTGACATTGAGCAAGCATTTACAAAGTCCCCACATTCTTTGAATTAGAGTGACAGAAGTTTGTATATGCTTGCTCAATGTCAAGCTTTTGAATCTTCACGTGGGTGGAAAAGAGAGAAAGAAAGGGAGAAAAAGAGAGAAAAAGAGAGGAAAAAAGATAGGTAAAGAGAGGGAAAAAGAGAGGGGAAAAGAGAGGAGAAAAGAGAGAAAAAGAGAGGGGGAAAAAGAGGAAAAGAGAGGGGAAAAGAGAGGAAAAGAGAGAAGGAAAGAGAGGAGAAAAAAGAGAGAAAAAGAGCGGAGAAAAGAGAGAAAAAGAGAGAAGGAAAGAGAGGAGAAATGAGAGGGGGAAATGAGAGGAACAGAGCAGAGAAAAGAGTGGAGAAAAAAGAGAGGAGATAAGAGAGAAAAAGAGAGGAAAAAAGAGAAGGAAAGAGAGGAGAAAATAGAGGAAAAGAGGGTTCCTTGTTCACCCTCTTCTCTTGTATGCTTGGAGATGAGTGTGTAAGCTTGGAGATGAGTGTGGATGCTTGGAGATGAGTGTGGATGCCTGGAGCTATGTGTGTTAATAGGAAAGCAAGTCGTGCGACGCTAAAAGTATCGTAAGGAAAGCAAATGCGCTAAAAGTAGGTTCGAAAATCAGTTCGTAATTTGCACATCTAAGAGAGAGGCTAAAAGCATGTCTAAAAGCACATCTATTAGCATGTCTATACTATGCTTTAGATGTGCCTATAGATGCATTCCATAGTATAGATGTGCATATAGACATGTTCCACGGTACAGACGCTACACAAAGTTTTGACATTTACAACTCATGCAAGAACACATTTTTTGGGTTGTTTATCTGTAGGATGTCTTCATCTTCAAAAGTAGCTCCAGTGAAGATGAATCCCTCTGTATCCACCATCATGAAATGTGGTTGGAGCAAAAAATCAAATGTATGTATGATGGATGTCGAGGAAACATGTATCGTGCATGTAGAATTACACTCAATTACATCTCAAAGTAGGAAGAATGGGATGCAACTATATCCCAGGTAAGTGTTAAAGCATTGAGATTGATTGAGATACCTATGGGTGTTGATGTGTTTGATATATGATCCTTTTTTAATTTGATACAGGATGCAGTGCAACACCTGCATATGTTGCCCTATGCTCATCATAAGGAGGTGAAGCATCGGCGATATGAAGTGGGATCTTTAGGAGGGACCGTTACGGATGCATGGAGTGATGGTGGTGATAGTAGCCCTCTGCCATTACCTCATGAGGCCTTGGAGGAGGAGGTGTTTGATAATATGATGTGGGATTTATATATATCAGTCCTCAGGTAGAAATAAGAGCATGGAGTAGGATGATCTTTTTAATGCAGTGTCGACTCCATTGTTTGAGGGGTGCACATTCTCTCTTCTACATGCCTCCCTTGAGATACTAAATTTGCAGACCATCTATGGATGGAGAAATGCAAGTTTGAATGCATTACTTAAGCTTTAAAGTCTATTTTGCAAAGATGGTGAATTATGCTAGTGGGTCAATTACTCGAATACTTTTTCACATTTATGGTCTTCACATGCAGGCTACTGTGTAAAATGCTTCCAAGGGAGAATAAATTACCGACCTCAAGAGATACGGCGAGGCACCATGTGACCTCTTTTGGAGGATTGGATTACACCCACATCCATGCATGTGTCAACAATTGCATTCTATTTTGTGGACCACATAAGGATGCAAGAGAGTGTCCAACTTGTGGAGAGGCAAGATATAGAGCAGATCTCAAAACTTTGGATGCGCCTCGTAAGGTTCTGTGACATTTTCCCATAATCCCTCGCATCCAACATATGTTCAAGTGCAAATCCATTGCAGAGCTCATGTCATAGCATTCCTCCCATCGATCAACCAATGGCAAGTGGAGAACTCCCATAGACACTCTTGCATGGAAGCATATTGAAAGACATATGGCCAAGCTTCAAGGAAGAACCTAGGAACTTGAGACTTGGATTGGGTATGGATGGTGTGAACTCATTTGGTCTAAAAAGCACCTCTTACAGTGTATGGCCAGTGGTGAATCATAATCTTCTACCCTCTATGGCAATTAAGAAAGGACATGTTATGTTATCACTTCTAATTCTAGGGGAACATAAAGTCAAAGATCCTGATGTTTATCTGGAGCCTTTGATTGATGAGCTAGAGGTACCTTGGAGAGGTACCAAAGTGTATGACATGAGCAGGCCTCCCTCGTCACTCACGAGACTTCAACTACAAAGCAGTCTTGATGTGGACGATGCATGACTTCCCAAGCTATGGCAAGTGTTCCAGTAAGCATTGAACTTTTAATTATGAGTAGGCAATCATTGTGGCACCTTAAACCCACCTTTCTCTCTTAATTGCATCTATTGTTTAAGTCTCACTCCATTGGTTACCATGCATGTCCTGTTTGTGATCCTTCGCTAGGTACCTCATGGGAAGACGCATTGAATAAGGTCATCTATGAGAATCACCATCAATTTCTCGCAACTGATCATCCTAGATATTTCGCCCCCTGAAATGAAGTCCCCCCATAGTCACTCACTACAGGAGAATGGATGAGAATTTGGGATAGTTCCACGTCGTCCACCACTTGGCATGAGCCGGTAAGGGTTTGTAACTATTGTGTGCTATATTGAATGGAAATAAAGATTGCATGCTAACACCATCTTTTGTTTAGATACTCCATCTTTTATCGACTACCATATTGGTCTCACCTCAAGATCAATAAACTACTTGATCCCATGCATATCTTCAAGAATGTGGCATCTACCATTTGGGAACATTTGAATGGGACATGAGATTTCGTAGGCATAAGGGAGGATCTACGTACCACAGGGAGGATGCATGAAGCTTGGCTACAAGAGAGGCTAAATGGGCATGTCTTTTTACCCCGTGCACCATGGAGATTATCAAAGCTAGAGCTGGTGGCAGTGAAGTTAGCTATCACTACAATTTGTATTCCTACTGGATACATGAGGTGTTTGAAAGGGGCCTTCACAAAGAGCAAGAAAAGAGGTGTAGAGCAATTATACAGCTTGAAATCTCATGATTGGCACAAGATGCTCCAAGTAAGTATTTTATTAGCATAATTCTTTTTCCTTCCAAATTTGTGAGTGAATTAGAAGCAACTAATCAATCATTCCTCATGTGTTCAGTTCATACTACCTACTAGCATTTCTCATAATGCATCGAAAGACGTGAAGGATTGCATTTACAAGATGGGCGAGCTTGTGAGGTTCTTTACAAGATACAAATTGTAAAGTGTATCAATGCACCATGCAAGGTTTTCATATTGCTAATATGGTGCACTTTTTTCTTTCTAGGTATGTGAGCTCAAAGGAAATAGATCCCACCATGCTTGAGGATGCTTGATATATGTCAGTGGAGGTGGTTTGTTTAGTGGAGGAGACCTTTCCATGTTCTATTCTCACAAGCCAACTACATCTCGTAGTGCATTTGGTGGATGAGATTGCTATATGCGGCACTGTACATGCACGATGGTTGTTCTTCCTTGAGCACTTCATGAAGACCTTGAAGGGTTTCATAAGGCAAAATGCGAGGCTCAAAGGTAGCATGGCTGAGGGTTGGTTGGTACAAGAGTCACTTGTATATATTTCTGAGTTTCTTGTTGATCTGGATAGCTCTGTCCCACGACTATGGAGAGATGATGAAGACCCAAGCTTTTTTATTTGTACAAGTTAATCAGTCCTGGTCAATCTAGAATCTTGTTAGTTGGATAATTCTTATATGGTGTGGTTAGCATGAGCATGTTATAATTAAATGTTTCAATAACAAGTCGCTTACTCAATTTAATATGCTTATTAGATCTTCTCTTGCTCCCTCACTCACCATGGCGTCCGCATCGCAATGATCAATGCAAGCTACATATACATCTCAGGATCTAAACGTGAGGGGAAAGCAAGCCATGAAGCACATAATGGACGTGGCTAATGCTACCCTCCTACCGACACTAAGAGATGAGGCACTTTCAATTGCCAATGCAAGCATTTTTCATGATCCGAATGGTTGGAAGTACAACTGAATCAACACATTGGTCTCCAACGATGACATTGCAGTGGTGGGATTGCATCGATGCTGCACACAAATAGTGGCCCATCAAGGATTGTCACCACCGTGCTATGAGGGAGAATGCATACTATATTCACTGCATGATCAAATTTGATAAGCCTCATAGTGGGGCCATGCCACTTTACTTTGCACAGATGATGCTATATGCAATGTTTGTGTTGGACATGCTTGTAGAGTTCGCTGACAAACCTAGTGGCACGGGGCAAAAGGCTAGCACAATCACAACCGATCGGCACCACCGCTATCCCTATCATTGCAACACTGCCTACTAACATTGGAAGCCCAACTTTAGGTAAGTGAAGTACACACCATTTTGTTACATGTCGATTGTTATAGTTGTTATATCATACATAGTGTACTCCTTAGCCATATTGCGCGCTTGTGTAGTTTCTATGATGAGCTCTGAATTATTTATGAACATGCATGAAGTTGTGGAAGATGAAGGTGTAGAGGGTCCACATGTTGAGATTTCACATACTGCAATGCAAAGTGCTACACGAGAAGATCTCACCTTTCTGAGCATCATAGTGCATGATGCTGTATCTGAGTATCGGTGGGTGATGAGTGAGAATGAGCATCACCGCCTGCAAGCTGAAGTCAATCGCTTAAATGCCATACTCAAACAAGCCACAAGACCTCGAAAATGCCTATAAGGAGCAATGTTGCATCTCCATGTATTCTCAACAAGCGCAAGATGCACAAGCTGCCATCCAACACATTGAAGATGGCGACTATGTGCACAACTTGGATCCAAATTTTGTGGGTCTAGCAGCCACAAAACAATCCAAACTTTTGTCGCATATCACCTTTGTGAATGATGGGCCTTTATCTCCAATATGCCAAGATCGTTTTGATATGATGACTGGATAGTATGTGCTATTGTGTCATCATCAATTTCACCTAGTATGCCTAGCAAATACGTTGAAGGTCAAGAGTGCCTACCCAACTTGTAATGCTCCCCAAGCCAAGCAATTATCCAATGTTCTTGGCATCAGAGCAAAATTTTCAGCGGATCCTTGATTGCAAAGAATATAGGTCTCATATATTGTAATGCCTCGTTGTAATGACATATACCAATTTTGTTATTGAAGTTAATGCGATGGCTACTCGTTAGCATGTTTTGAATTTATTTGATTATGATTATTGTTTTTGCGTCTCTTTTTTATTATTTTGAAATACTTAAGTAAATGTTGTGCGATTGCTGGGTTTTTTCAAATCATTTTTCTTTAGAGATGTATTTTAATTGTTTCGAAATACTTAAGTAAATGATGTATGATTTTAATACTTGGGTTTTTTCAAATCGTTTTTCTACAAACCTCCACAAATCTAACCACGATGCTAATCATTCTCCTCTCCATCTTGTCCAACTTAGTGTTGATGGTGCTTCTGTGCGGATTATTTATCATTTTGTTGAACAATTGCACACGATGCAATTTTTCATGTGGACCACAAAATTGACAATGGGACATGGATGTGACAAAGGAAGCAATATTTTGATGCTCTAAATTTTTGAAAAAAGGGCTTCTCAATATAATTTTTTTGCCACTACATCTGTAACTATAAATTTTGCAAATTGAACACATGTATACTTTTCTCCTATCGATTGTGGCTTAAAATGTAAACTTTGCCCAAAATCTACAACTGTCAACCACTATCGTGTACAATTTGCACTTTTATAATATGATGACAAGCCGTTATTATGTTTGTTGATGTGAAAATGGGCATGACATTGTTTGGATTATTGTAAATCATCATGTTCGATGAAATGAAAATTATCATAGATTAGCCATCATTGAAATGATAAATCTTTCACAAACACTTTCATGGGGTTTACACTCTCTCTACAAAGTGTGCTTGGAAAGATTTATAATTTCATCAAGGGCTAGTCTTCCATCACTCCATCCACCATCAAAACCATTTTTTACATATCAATTAAATTGCATATCAAATAAACTGCATTTAAAAAGAATTGCATTTAAAAAGGTTTGCAACATGAAAGAATTGCATTTTAAGTGGCATTTTAAAAGAATTGCATTTCAGAAGTATTGCATGTTAAAAGAATTGCAATTGCAACATTTACAAGATATAACTAGCCATCACACCAACATCTCTCTTCTGAGTCACTAGAATTTGGGTGAGTCAGTATAGGGGCATCACACAAGGGACCTGGAAAATCTATGTGTACCCACTTTGGCATATCACCGTCGTTACATACCCCTTTCACATTGTCCAGCACTCTACCATTCGCATAGATGTAAACTGGCTTTTTCGATCTTTCCAATGTCAAGCGGTTTCTTGTGATGGAATGCACAAACTTATGGTTAATCTAGTTATGTTTGCTAGAGGAGTTGCTACAAGGTTACAACAACACCTTCATGGCCAAGGCTTACAAATGAGGCATGGATGCTCCACACTCTTCCCACCATCTCCATGCTGGCATATCTTTTGCTAATTCTTTGATTTTCGGATAGGCAAACACTCCTTCTCTATTTCTAAAAGTTGATAGTTCTCTAACAGCAAAGGTATACTTTGTCCTATCCTCAAAAAATGTCCAGGAAGATCATGCCACAACTGCATTATTTGTACATTAGTCTCTGTGCAATATTCCCCCCACCATTGCAGATCTAATATGAATGGCATAGTGCAAAGTGTTGTGAACTTGATTCCATCATTTTTGCACCTTCTTTTGCAATGGAGTTTGTTTAGTCATGCTATATACACCTTTGCTTGGCTTGGCATCTTCCTTTGAAACATCCCTCTCAGCAGTCCACCATGCCATATAAGCACTTCCGATGCTTGGCCCTTTCACATCCAACCTACAAATTGCAAACCAAATTGGCTTCATAGCTTCCACTGCATTAGATACCCTCTTCCAAAATGTTGGGTTATTAACCAACACCTTTAGGTCTCCAAATTTGTTATGAGAGTTGGTTGAGCGTGCCTCGGCTATCCACTCTATGGCTTTTGCATTAAATAACATCTCGGTTACAAGAGCCTGCTACTTTAACAATCACTCCATCATTATATAGTTTGTGCCAAAACATGTTTCACCTGGCTTTAGAAGCTCAAGTGTGACTCATAGGCTGATGATTCTTGAATATGCCTAGTAATTGCTCATGGTTAAGAAAGTACAACACAACCTTTCGAGCCTCATCCACGATAACTTTGAAGAAGTTTGTCTCAGGTGTTTTGTACCAATCCTCCAAGATTAAGTCTAGACAATGGCATGAGCATGGCGATGCCCAAATACGTTGATATCTGAGATTTATAATTTTTTCAACCTTTCGATAATTCTTGGCATTATCAGTAATCAGCTGAATAATATTGTCAGGACCGATATCTTCAATACATCTACTTAACTGCTCTGCAATGAATTCTCCCATCTTAGCCTCACCTCTTGTAGTAATCGACTGTCAAAAAGCCTCCCCTTTGAATGTCATAACCATGACGTTAATCAAGGGCCGCTTGGTAACATTCTTCCATCCATCTGATACGATGGTGCAAGCAATTTTCTCAATGCCATCATAAACCACTTGCTACATCTCCTCTTTCATCCTAGTACTATAGTAAGCATTCAACATGCTATTATTGATGGCATCATAACTAGGCATTATGAAACCCAAGCCAGCTTAGTGACAGAGGCCATGGCTTTTTTACAATGTGGGATTTGCACCATGATCAATGGATATCCTGTGTGACAAATAGCTTCAAATACATCTTGTTGCGCCTTCTCGATATGTTGTGCTTCGAAGGAAGCTTCTAAGGATTGTTGCTACACACATAAACGGGCATTCGAACGAGGAACATTACTGCATTGTCCTCTTTCCATATGCACATTTGAGCAGGTTGCTGACTGTGTAAGGGATCCGGTGCCACTACTATTTGTAGTTGCACTTTGAACAACTTTCCATAGTCACTGCCGATTTCTTGCCTAGGGTTTCAAGACCCATGATTCTTTCTTCAATTATAAGTTGAGACTGATGGCAGGCAACTATTTCATCCACAATCATGTCTACACTTACGGCTATCCTCCGGCTATCTGACCACCCAAAACGGCTATCACATTTTCCAATCCCGCACCCTTACACTTTCCAATTTGTCTTTGAGGGTCACCTAGGAAATGTTTGCGCATACGAGTTCCTGAACCTGTGTACTCTTTGTGGCAGATGTTACATCTCCACTTTGTGGCAGTTACGAGCGTAACATAGTCTTGGACTTTTGTAGGGTTTTGGCCTCATTTCTCTAGAGCCATGCTCACATACTCTGTATGCACATACTAATGGATCAATAATGTGCAAAATTGTCAATTTCCATGTATAAAAACATTTCTCCGATCTTGAACAAATTTATTTTCTGAATATGTGTTGCATGGAGAAATCATTCTGCTCATTCTTATTCTGCCAACATTCAGTAAGTGTGCTAGACCTCAAGACAAAGCAACCATCCAATCGTCTTGCCCCCTACTGACATACTTGGATGGTTATAGATGTGGTAATCTGCCTAGGGAACTAGGCGTGGGATGCCAAATTGCCTTTTCCCACATCTCGCTCTTTCTCGAGTAAGCATCTATTTGCACTATGATCTTTTGTGACATCATGCTCTATATGCGAAAGTCAGTATTTCACACACACTAGTACAGTAGCTAACACTACTTACATGCATGTGGCAACCTGTGGGTCTTTCTCTTTCACCTTCTACTTTTCAATCTTAACCATTCAACACAATTATTCAAAGGATTTAAATGCATTTGTTCATGCTACAAGCAATCTAAAACATCTAGACTCAAATAAATATGCAAGGAACCAACAATTGATCGATTAAGAACATCCATGGTCTAAATCAATGTCAAATTCCATTAGAATAGTTCCACATAGTAAATGTTCACTCATTTACATCTTCAGCTTGTACACGGGTGATTCAACTTTCTGCACTGTTAATGCCTTGCAGGATGCCAGCAATGGATTCAACACGTGGTCCCTCACATCTCTTTATTAGTTTATCTTCATCACCAATTAAATGTTTTCTTATCCTCATGGGGCTGATCTTGTAAAGACTTGGTCGCAAAAGTTGCACTTCCACTTTTGACGCCCTAACATTGTAACAAAATCCTGTGTTTTTGCAACACTTTGGCCTCTTTCTTGAGTCTTGTTTGGCTGTTGACATTGGCCTACCCTATCTTCTCTATCCGCCAGGGTTACTATACATGTAAAAGAGAAAAACCATCTTAATTCATTAACATGTTTTCAGCAACTTAAGACAATGTCACTAACATGTCATCGAAAACAGATGTACCGTTACTAGACCTCAAGAGAGAGCAACCATCCAATTGTCTTGCCCCCTCCTGACATAAATGGATGGTTATAGATGTGGTAATCTCCCTATAGAAATAGGCGTGGGATGGCAAGTTGCCTTTTCCCATGTCCCGCTCTTTCTCAAGTAAGCATCTATCTACACTATGATCATTTGCATCATCATGCTCTATATATGAATGTCGGTATTTCACACACACTAGTGCAGCAGCCATCAATACCTACATGTGCACTTATCAAACCCTTTGTTTGAATCTACGAAGTGAAGGATGCTACCTAGGTTAGACATATCTAATGTAAGTTTAGACATACATTTCATACCTATATAAGATCAGCTAATTGTTCTGAGATAAGATAGTATTTATCTTTGCACATAAATGTACAGTATACAATGCCACAAATCTCTTCTTTCAAGCAAACTAGTGTAGTCTATAATGATCTCTAGCATGAAATTTGTGGGTTGATACATGCTAGCAATTGTGAGATACACAATCGGCTAGACTTTCAATAGGTTGTTATCAGCTGACGAATGCCAACCACAACCGACAAAATTCAAGTATTTTCATCTTCCTATTGCCTAATAAGTACATATAAACCATAATATATCATTTTCAATTTCACATCCATGTGCGAGTAGTTATCGATCGGCATATGTGGACCACCCACTGGCACATGGTTCAAAGGTATTTTGTATCCATATTTGAGTAGTTACAAGTTGGCATAAGTGGACTCCCCACTGGCACATAGATACTTACAATCAATCTCATATATATCTTTTACTACTTTTTTGTAACCTATGGGCTATATAGCTAGTAACATATCAAAAATATGAGATTTCACTAAATTTTAAAAACTAGTTCTACGAAAAAAACTTTTTTCCTTTTCTTTTTGTGAAAATAACTTCAAATATATTTAAATGAAAACATTCTTTAAAAAATAATCTTTCAAATGACAAATGATAAACCATCAACTTAGAGCTACGCATTTATTCATTTTGCATCCTAGTCTAGGTAGATATTAACTAGCCTAAGCAAGCCCACCATCGACACTAGGTGACTTTTTCAAAGGATATACAAACTCACAAATTAGTTTGGAAGCTTTCTTTATTCCTTTTTCCTTGTCATTCTTTGTTTTTTTTGGGACTCTAAGCAGAGCTAGATTCTCGGGAATGTGAATAGTATGAGGTCGATGCAAAGTATATATAAGAAATTGCACCACGCAGTGTGTTCATAATACCGCTCGATATGTACCACAAACCTGAGCGGCACATGAAATAGACTATGCAATGTATTCATCCCTCGCATGGTATAGGTGAACATGGGGTGGTATACATGCCCTTGTACCGCACGATAGGTGGTTTTGCCGTGCAGTAACTGGTTGCAACCAGTCCTAGTAAAAAACTGTGGCAGGGCCAGTCTAAATCACTCCTAGGGGGGTTAGAAAATGTCTAAACGTTTCAATTCACTAAATTAAAATGCCCGTTTTAATTTACCACAAATCCTTGATCGCAAAATGACTTTTTGGCGCTGCAATGTGCATTGGTCCATGAGATTAGACATTTAGTAGTGGTGGAATAGACTACATGCTCATCAGCTTCTTTTTGCAATGTGAAAGGGAGGGCCCTAATTCTTGCCACAAAAAGTCGTTACCATCCACTATCTCGCTATAGCCTCCTCTATTGCACCAAGCTTCTAGCACTATCAAATTTATTGTGTAATGGTGGCATTCCACATGGACTTAAGATGCTACTGCGAGTACCATGTTGGCTCATGTACTTCGAAGTCATGAACATGATTCTTGATGGAGAACATAAGACCATGCCAACCACTAGATTTATGGGGATAAACTTGCATGGACCATGGCCATGTCAACATGTGTAGGTCCTTAAGCATGCTCTAGTTATCGAAACACATGGCATTGCATGCTTGGAAGTGGAATATGTCAACTCTTGTGATGGCTGAAATTATAGTGTAGGCATAATTGCCCACATCAACCACCATGATGGTTGAAGCTATCCATGCCCACCACCATTGTGTGGCTACTATGATCAGCCAATTGAAACTAGACACACAACCCCCATGCCAAAAAAAATTTTAAGGGAAATCCTAAAGCTTAACCAAGATCTATCTTGAAAATTTCCAAATTTTCATATAAATATAGAGATTTTCAAATAAGTGCTGCACTATATTTGCATAACTAGAGCCCATAAAAAATGACCACCACTTCCATCATATCAACTACTATACCTACAGTTGAGATAATGTGACTTAAGAGCATACCACTTTCAACACAAAAAGCACATTACATTGGGTTAAGAGTTGGTGTCCTAATCGATAGCACTGAGAGAGGCACTGAAATGCTTTAGCTGCTAGCTCTTATCACCAAAGATGCTCAAACTTATCGATGAAAACATGCATGAATGTTAGTGAAAAGTCCTTAAAACTCTTAGAACCATTCTTTGCAAGGTTTCAAGGGCATTTTTTAGGACCAAATTTTGTAGCATTCAAAGGAAAAGGCTCCACACTTAGTGATAAAGATTTTCTTCTCTTTATCTTCCAATGCCGTCCAAAATGCAACCTCAAAATCCCAATTCAATTAAGGGCTATATTAAAAGAAAAAGCTTCATAACTTAAGTAACCTTTTTTAAAATTATGCATGAAAGAATAGCACTACCTCTAAGGAGGTAGTGCTTTACTCTTGACATTTGTCATGAATAGGAAAGTATGTATATACGTTAACATACATACATACTTTCCTATGTTGCCATGCTATTTCCTATGTTGCCATGCTATTATGTATACATAATAGCATGGAAACATATGAAATGCATGTATATATATGTATAAGATCTAGCCCATCATGTCTTAAAGCAAGACCACTTAACATCTAGGTGCTCACACTATGTTTGTATGCATTCGTACACATGTGGACACATTAGGGTGACATGCATGCACCAATGTCTCAAGAAAGGACATGACAGATTTCATTGGGGGAGACATGCTAGACTTCAACATATCTCCAAAAGTGCTTGTGGACACCCTAGTACACATCAAAGACGTGTGTTTTGGGAAGGACATGAGTGATATCACTTGGATGGACATACTAGCGACATTAAAGATATCGACCATGCCTTACATCATGCTTTGGACATCCTAGCACACATTAAGACATGTCTTTTGGTAGGTGAGAATTTGATGCCCACAAGCTTCTTACATTGTCCTACATTCCTTATACTTGATGGCCAATTGCTAGAATCATGTTGGTCCTTCTAATGGATAGCATCTTTGACATTGTGTGCCAAGTCATTTTGTGTTCGTTTCAGAGGAAGATAACAAGTTGATCTAAGTTATGCACCCCTTTCATTCTGTTGACACCATCCCTCAAGTTAGAGTATGACTTCTTAGGCATACAACTCCCAGCACATTGGAAGAGTGGACACTCAATGAATCCTTGGGTGTAGGGTAAATATTATGAGGACATGAGCCTAGTGGTCCCCCAAATAACCTAATCATGCTTCCTCGAATACTCCCACTAGTTTTGAGACCATGATAATGTTCTTCATTTTGATGGCATTACTTGAATGAGTGCATCCGCTACCTTTAAGGGTAGCTACTCTGCAAGTAGAAATTTTTCATGGTATTTTCTCTCCTCTTGCATTCATTGCAAATGCATCTTACATTTTTGTTCATATGTTGTATCACCATGGCCTTCAACCTCCTCCTTGTACCTTGACTGGGTATATTTAATTTCCTATCTCACAGCCTCTATCTAGTTCTTTTGCAACCTATGACAAACTACATTGCACCATGTGGTTACTTATTTTAAATAAAGAAAGAAAACAAAGAAATGAGAATAAATTTATGTTATCAGACAACTATCTTGTGAAGAGAAACAAGAACTCACTTGAAAGCTTCATGATAAGAATCAAAACTTCACGTTTCAACTTCCAAGAGAGCTTGAGGAGCATAGAGGGCCATGGGGGAAAATGCCCCCAAGGAGCAGAAAAGGAGAAAATTAATTTTCAAAAAGAAGCAAGAGGGAAGAAGTTGAGGTCATGGATGCAAGTGAACCGGATTTTGGGAGAATGTTCTGGTGATAGGGTGAAAAGGCAGGACATAGGGGAGACATGGATGTGCACTGTGTACTTTATTTAGGATTTACTAGCATGGAATTGGTAGTGGCATCTCCATATCCACATCTCGATCTTCAAAAATTTGCTTACTTCGTGGTGCAACTTGGATCACGTACCACCATCTTAGATCAGAACAATCCGGATGAAAAACCACCTATATTGAAGATGGGTGCCAAATGTCATCAATTATATATATAAAATTATGCTCAAGTACAGGTATCAATGGACTTTAAAAACGAAAGCTTCGACTAATTAAATCATTAGTATGCACCTGCTCACAGTGCTCGGGAAGAACAAAAGTATCACTTTCATCGGTCCAATGTTTGGTGGAGTCTATTGCAAAGAGACCGCTACTATCTTTTCTCACTGTCGCATGGGGACCGTTGTAAGTAGTTCTAAACCATTTTACATCAAGAATGAAAATAGTAAAACATCTGAAATCAATTTCATAGATGTCGCGTATGGTTCCACAATAATCTAACTGTGAGGAGAGAAGATTGGTATCTGAAGCACTTGCTCGGCTATCTTGTGTGAAGTTAGCCATGACTCCACAATCATACGTGACTCTCTTTGAATCGATGCGTTCCATGCGAAAATGTCGTCCATATGACCGTAATGCACTGTACTTTTTGTACTATAAAAGAGCATCATTAAAACAATGAAGATGCATCTATTTTATAGCATATATTGCCATAAATAATTACTTTATTACGTTAAGAGGTAAGAAACTTACATGCACCATACATCCAGATGATAACTCTTGCTCGCGCTTGTTTATTGTCTGTCCATCACGTTCGGCTTTACGTAGAGCCAGCTGTAGCCAATCAAGTGACATGTGAGTTGGGAGAAGAGCTAGATCTCATGGATATGGTTGTGATCGCCTGTACATTACTCTGAATCTTGTCCTTGCATTTATTCTTTCTGCTTTGGCCACTTCATATCTCTCAATCCACTTCTCCATCTCAGGGCTATTGAGGATACAAAACTTATTGAATTTCTTCATTTACTCTTCGCTCATCTTTCTTTCAATCCCTTTTCCTTGGGGAACATCGCCAACGATGCGATCATCATCCTTGTTGTGCCAAGCTTGCAGCATATCAAGATCCGTGGATGCAAGAAACTCTGTGATATATACTAATGACTCTTGCACAAGCCATCCCTCTGCCATGCTTGCTTCTGGTCTTGCTCTTTGTCTTACAAACCCCTTTAAAGTTTTCATAATCTGCTCGAGAAAAAACATCCATCGACTATGAACGGTACCTGCTATAGCCACCTCATCAACTATGTGCACAAGCAAGTGGACTTGAGTTGTCATAATGCTCGAGGGAAAGTGCTTCTCAAGCAAGCATACGGCTTCGATGGATTCCACCCTATCCTTCTCGATGCTCGATATAGAGATCTCTTTTTGAGATATCCACCTATTTCACATGTCCATGCATATGTAAGATATTTGAGATATCCACCTATTTCACATGTCCATGAAGAAAATACATAATGCAATTTGATAGTAAGCATACCTCACAATACCATAGATCTTGAATATAGCATTTCTAACATCTTCTTGTAAGCACCCTTTTATTGTAATTGGGAGGATGAACTATCAAAGCAACAATGAAGTCATGTCAACAATATAACATAATAATAATTACGCTAATGCGTCACGATTATCAATACACTAATTCTACTTAGAATACCTGTAAGACCTTGTGCCAATCATGGAACTTGAGGCCACTAACCTTATTATCCTTTGAAAATGCTCCTTTCAAGCAATGCATGTACCCTGTCGGTGTTTAAAAAGAGGCAATGTCTACCTTGACCACTGCCTCCTCCTCGTAGAGAGGATCCACGTTGCTTTCGGGAGGACAACTTTTCCCAAAGCATGCACTTGGGGCCACAAACGGGACATCCTATTCATAGCATGCAAGTCTTCTCGCACTCCTCTCGAGTCCTTGGAACCAACCAAGTGTGCCCAAATAGTAGCCCCCACATTCTTGAAGATATGCATGGGATCCAAGAGATGATTGATTTGTAATTGACCCCAATAAGGAAGCTCGTGAAAGATCGATAGCCTCTTCATACCAGGAGGAGGTTCCTCTCCATTCACCCTACAAGCTTGAATCCAATCACTTGCCTTCAAATATGATGGTGGTGGATCAAGCTGACCTCCACGTGCGAGATGGTCGAGCGGAAGGTATCGAGCATGAACTCCATAAACATTTTTTCTCATATGTTTGGAGTAGCGTGCAAGCGATTTTAGAGCCAGTCCACAAACAGGACAAGCATGGTACCCACTTGTAACAAGTCCTGCACGTGTGCATGAATGTGTTAGTACAAGACATGCGTGCAAAAGAGAGTAAAAAAAGCATAATCCCTCATTGTACATGTAAAGACACAACCACATACTTGCACACTCTCCATATCCTGGGTAGTCAGCATGGTCCACATCAAGATACCCCTGACCAAAATATCATTGGTATGTCTAGGAGCTCTGGAAATATCAAAGACCTGCACTCCTCTCCATAATATCTGTAACTTCTCTATCAAAGGTGCCATGTACACGTCCATGTTTTTTGCCTTGTACTTTCCTGGCACAAGTAGTGCAAGCATGAGGTGTCCCTTTTTTATTGTTAGCCATGGTGGGATATTGTAATTCACCACGACTATGGGCCATGTCGACCAAGATGTCGAGCGTAACCTGAAAGGATTCATGCCGTCCATGGCTAGCCCAAGATATAAGTTGTGTGGCTCCCTCGCAAAGTCCGGCCACTGATTATCTATGTGCTTCCAAGCTGCACAATCTGCGGGAATCCTCAATGTGGGATCAGTGGACCGATGAGATGCATGCCATGTCATCAACTCCGCTATGGATTTGCATCAGAACATGTGTTGTATTCTTGCAATGATGGGAAAGTGTCTCAAGACCTTTACCGGTATCCGCTCACCCTGCAAGTCATCTCTATATCATTGTTCCCCACACTTTAGACAACTAGCCAAATCTCCATGCTCACGACGAAAGAGAATATAATCATTACGGCAAGCATGGATGTTATCATAATCCATACCCACCGTTGTTAGCATCTTTTTCGCTTCATCTCTTGATGCGGGCATGGTATTTGGTGCAGGCAACATCTTCTGGAGCAACCTATGACAAAGACACTATCCAAATGATGATTCTCAAAACAAACAATATCCAAATAATGAGTCAAATTAATGCAAGGGCTAACCTCATTAAGGCCGAGACACTTGTATCCGACCACCCATACTGTACTTGTAGATTCAAGATTGAGAGCTCATTCTCTATTTCTGCATAAGCTCATTCTCTATTTCTGCATAAGCTTATGCTTATGCTTCTATCATTCCCCCTGATCTCTTTCCCCCTTCTCTATTTCCCCCTTCTCTCATTCTCTATTTCCGCATAAGCATAAGCATGAGCTTATTCTCTCTAACTCTTATTCTTCATTTCCCTCTTCTTGCTCTTCTCTTTCCTTTCCCTCTTCTTTCCCTCTTTCCTTTCCCTCTTCTTTCCTTTCCCTCTTCTTTCTTCTTGCCTATGCCTATGCCTATGCCTATGCTTATGTTTGTTTTTTTGTTTTTTGTTTTTGTGTTTGTGTCTATGTTAGACATGGGATCACGTCGCTCATCCGACGAGTATGGACAGCCTCGTAGGAGGAGAGCTCACAATCTATATGCTCCAGAGGACTTTGATTCCTCTCAGACGACTACCCTGAGGACTACCCTTGGTCCGACTCCTCTCAGACCTAGCACTACGACTACCCCTGGTCTGACTCCTCTTCCATGTAGCACTGTGACTACCCCTCGGGGAACTCCTTTGCTAGCCACGCATGGCTTTGTCGGGAGTCCCAATGAGTTTGTAGTACAGATGAGTGATGAGGAGGCAGTGAGATTCTTCTCTCTGCTATCTCAGAGGACCTCAGCAATTCCCTCCCCTACACCGACGGGTGGACATACTACCCAGTCATCCCCTCGCGCCCCTTCGACCGCAGGATCATCACCTGTGCATGCCTCTCGCAAGGGAAGGAAGAGTAGGACGGGCGGCTCATGTTGTGCTAACTCGGGAGATGTAGACGAGTCAGCACACTCACGCTCCTTTAGGTCTCCACTTGGTCCAGAGACACAGTATCAGTCAAGTCCCTTTCCCTCTCCTACTCCCACTGCTACTCCTCGCTTCGGAAGCGCTCACGCAGCTTCCACTCCTTCAGACTCTGCTACCGTCAGTCCTCCTTACTCATCAGGGGATCTCTCCTATCAAATCACATCTACCGGAGAGATAATAGAAGATAAAAAGGGCAAAGTAGTGATGGCCGCCATGAGGAGGTTGATGAGTCATCACTTCAAGAGCGGCATAAATACCGATTGGCGGTATCAAGATGCCCAAAAGAAGCAGGCGGTGATCGATGAGTTAAAACAAAGATACCCTAATCCGCCAAATGTGGAGTTTAATGACGATTATATGTGAGAGCGCATGGGTTTGGTCTTGAAGCATCGTAGATCAACCTTGCATACTTCCATCACAAAGGGGTTGGCTACACCTAGCTGGGCAGACAAAGTTGATTGGAAGTACTTCAAGAAGCAACATAGGGACCATCCCGAAATGTTCGAGGGTCAGAGGAGGGCTGCAAAGAGATGGCTGGATGTTGTAGGTACTTTGCACTTTGGTGCAGCGGACGGTATGCATTCGAGGCAATCGTGGTAAGTCTACTTCTTCTCATTTAATGTATTGTTCTATTTGTTTTACTACATATTACATGCACTTTAGCTAACTCTAACTCTTGTAAATTGGATCCACAGCAAGCTGTGATGGGTCGTCTTCCTACAGATGCAGAGACGCGACGTGCATTTCGGATAGGAACAAAGCCGTGGTTCATTGAGCAAGAGGCAATGGGAGCGATGGTCGATTGGCTGAGGTGGCTGCTCGCACAGTATAAGTTTACTCCTACTCGTAATCTCACTTTTTAATTTAAGTTCCAATCTAATTTTTGATTTATATGGTTCACTCTTAGGGTCAAAGCTCAAGCATCCCATCATCGGAGGCGAGCAATCAACAGGGCCAAGGATCAGATGCAGGTGGCGAGGATGAGGGAGAAGATGCAGGTGTCGAGACCAAGGAACAAGCCAACAAGATGAGGATGATTCAGATTCGGATGAGTAGTAGTGGTAGTAGCATTTTGTATATCTCCGCTCGTTTGAGCGATTTTGTATCACCCTTTTGAAAGGGTAATTTTGTTACAAACAATGTTGTATATGTCCGACATGTATATGCTTTTGTTGCTCATCATTTCACAAGAACGATTTTGTATCACCCTTTTCGCAAGGGAAATTTTGTTATAAAAAAACTTTGTTTTGTAATTACAAAAAAAAAAAGGATTAGTGGGGCTAAATAGGGCCAAAACGAAGCCTTTTTTAGCCCCACTAACCCTTTTTTTACTTCTGTTAATTGTCGCTATATAGCGACATTTACCAGTGTCGCTATACAGCGACGATTAACAGTATTGCTATATAGCGACGTTTTTAGTGTCACTATATAGCGATGTTTGCCAGCGTCACTATATAGCGATGCTTTATAGCTACGGTCCTTTTTCGACACTTTTAGCGACACTTATAGTGACGTTTGCGCCCATGAAAAAAAAAATTAATGTAAAAAGCATCGGTATTTTTGTCGAAAAATGGCCTATGCCTTGTAGTGAGACCAAGAGAAGACAATAGAAGAATTGACAGGTGCGATAAACAAACCAAGACTAAAGCCCAAGAGAACACTTGACAGACTTACAAAAACAATGGAAAAGTCAGCTAATCAAAGATCCAGTACTGTTCGATTTATGGACTTGTAGAACAAAACCATTATTTGTGCGGCATGCTGTTCTACTTCATTGGGAATGGCTAAAAAAGGAAAATCCCCATGTAGAAAATATAAAACAACAATGTTGGTGTGGTTAGATGGTGCTGCTTCTCAATTTAAATCAGCCCCTGGAATATACTTCATCTCAAGGTTCAAATCCTTTGACCGATCTAGACATGATGTGAAACTTCTTTGGGTCTAGCCATGGCAAGGGTGAACATGATGGATGAGGTGTTGTTATTAAGCAAGCTCTGGTTAAATACCAATTAACATGCCCTCAAGAAAAACTCAATGATGTCCATGATGCTATAGCATGGCTTACAACCAACCTCTCCACACACACATTCAACATACAGTAAACACAGCCTTAAGAAAACTATAGTACACAAAAAGAGTTGGAGGTTTGCACAACATATGGGGCTTTTCAAACAACCAACTGATTAAAACAAGAAAACTTTCTTATTTTTGCAGCATGTGCATCATAGGGGATCATGAGGATTGTGAGAACATTGCAAAACTGTGAAGACATGGGAGCGAGTTCAAGTTTTCCCTCTACCTTTAGATGGAGTGACAAACAATGGAGAGACAAACGACTCGCCACAGTTTGGGGAGAGTTTTGATAATCTCACTGATTGTGTAGAAGAGGGAGATAACTTTATACTTGTCACTGCATCTAGGGAGAACAAGGAAGATGACGCATACTTTCTGTTGTAGTGCACAAAACCTAAGCACAAGGTTGAGGAAGCATTTAAGGATAATTGCGGAACAACCTATGAGAAGTGGGATGTAGTAGTTGGAGCTTTTTGGTATTTAAAAAATCCAAGAGAGGAGTCCCTAAACATTTGTGTACTCTCATCTAGTAAGAGCTATTAAGTTCCAAATGCAACTTGTGCCACAATGAGAGAAGGGCAAGAGTGTCTTCAAATTGGATTTAGACTCTCATGAGCATATCTTGGGGTGCCTTGGAGTGGTCGACAAGGATGACTGAGCATATCTTGGGGTGCCTTGGAGTGGTCGACAAGGACATTAATTGAGATAGTACTAAGAAAATGTAGTCTCATTGTAAGGAAACAATATACCACTTATCCTAGAAAATGGAAAATGTATTTCAGACTATTCTTCTTTTAGTGAATCCCAAACTAACCACCACACTTGTTTTTGTAAATCCCAAATGATAGATCTCATGCTTTTGTCTATATCCCAAACAACCACCACACTGGTTTTATTAAATTGTTTTTGTAAATCCCAAACATTAAATCCCATGCTTGTTTTTAGTATATCCTAACAACCATCGTGCTAGTCTTATTAAATCCCATAATAAATCCATACATCACAAATCCATTCATCTTGTAATAATAGAAGCAAACCACCACACTGGTGGCTGTTAATATCCTAGTGCAACCAACCACTGCACTGGCAATCACTTATCCTTCACTACTACCATGCACTACTGCCATGCTATCCTAAATTTGTTGTGTAGTGCTATACTAAAATAGTTCCCTTTAGACTGGTTATCTTTAGTCATCAGATTGTAACCACAGGGCTACTTAAAACAATTAAGTACTAACATCGAAGTAGGTCAACAAAAAATCAGATCGAGAAAGTCCACAAGTCCAAGAAATGATTTTTACTTTTCAAAATATGACATTTTGCGGCTCAAGGAAACTCCAAACTCCTAACTATCTTATCAGCCTCTCTATAGCAAGCATCTCCAACCCCTTTAGGATAGAATCTGAGGCACTATGGCAGATCTCTTCACACATTGGGATCACACATTTCTTGCTTGACTCAGCCGACTTGTATGCCCATAGTAACTCCTCCTTTTGTTGGGAGTCCTCTTCATCTTGGTCTTTGTGCTCTATACAACGTCATGCCTCCATCATGTCCTGCCAAAAAAAACCTACATCATGAGTTTGAAAAGTACCTTATAGAAGCAAGAAAAACAATAGCCAAGGAAAGTAATATTCACCGTCTATGTTGACTCCAAGTAATATAGCCACCACCAAAGCATGTCATCCTTTTAGCTATTTTCCTTCTTCTTCTTCGGGTCTGATGTCACCCAACATTGTTGTTTGTATATAGAGTAGTCGCAAAGCTCCACTTGTACTTGCATAAGGCTAGGAATAATCTCTCCTAGGAATCCTCAACATGGAAGTTCTACTTCCAACTCCTACAAGCAAGTTCTACATGCAAGTCCTACATGCCATTCCTACATGCATGTTCTAATGCAAGTTCTACATGCAACTCCTACATGCAACATGTAACTCCTACATTCTACATGTGAGTTCTACATGCAATCAAATTTTGATTAATTTAGGCAACAATACTACCTTGCATGGTAATGAGTGATTAGAGGTGGTGGCATCTAAGGATTCCCAGCCATGTTTGTAGTGGCGGCTAAGATTCTACTAGGTTGGCAGTTAATTACCAGCCACCACAGTGGCCTGCAATCACTCACCTTCCAGTTACTACCACCTGGTTTGCATGCATGTTTACTATGAGTGCAATAAATTACCAATCACTGGGCTTGCAAAAAATTACCAATCACTGGGCTTCCATGCTCAAGAGTATAGTAAACTACCAATCATTTGGCTTGCATGCTCAGGAGAGTACTAGAGTGCATGGTAATGAGTGATAAGAGGTGAATTACTAGTAAATTTACTACGAGTGCAGTAAACTACCAGTCACTAGGCTTGCATGCTCAGGAGAATACTAGAGTGCATTGCAATGAGTAATTAGAGGTGATTAGGCTTCATGATCTACTTTTGTGGGAATTATTGCCTGGCGGTTCTGGCTCTCATTAGTCACATCTATTGTGGCTATGATTCCACTAGGCTGGCAATTAATAACCAGCCACCGCAGTGGCCTACTCACCCACCACTGGGCTTAAGCATGCATGATCACTACGAGTGCAGTAAAAATTACCAGTCCACTAGGCTCACATGGTCAGTAGAGTACTAGAGTTCATGGTAATGAGTGATTAGAGATGATTAGGCTTTATGATTTACTTTTGTGGGAATTATTGCCCGGTGGTGGTAGCTCTCATGAGCCATGTTTGTCGTGGCTACAATTCCATCAGGCTGGCTATTAATTACCAGCCACCGTAATGACCTGCTCAAACACCACGAGGCTTAATTATGCATGATCACTATGAGTGCAGTAAAAATTACCAATCATCGGGCTCGCATGCTCAGTAGAGTACTAGAGTGCATGGTAATGAGTGATTAGTGGTGATCAGGCTTCCTGGTTTACTTTTGTGGGAGTTATTGCCCAATGGTGGTGGCTCTCATTAGCCATGTTTATCGTGGCTATGATTCCACTGAGCTGGCAGTTAATTACCAGCCACCGCAGTGGCACCACTGGGTTTAAGCATGCATGCATGATCACTACGAGTGTAGTAAAAATTACTAGTCAATAGAGTACTATAGTGCATGCTCAATAGAGTACTATAGTGCATGGTAATGAGTGATTAGAGGTGATTAGGCTTCATGGTTTACTTTTGTGGGAATTAATACCCGGTAGTGGTGGTTCTCATCAACCACGTGTATCATGGCTATGATTCCACTGGGCTGGTATTTAATTACTAGCCACCATAAGGGCCTGTTCACCTACCACTGGGCTTAAGCATGCATGCATGATCACTATGAGTGTAGTAAAGATTACCAATCATCAATGGGCTCGCATGCCAGGTAGAGTACTAGAGTGGATGGTAATGAGTGATTAGAGGTGATTAGGCTTCATGATTTACTTTTGTGGGAATTACTACCTGGTGGTGGTGGCTCTCATCAACCATGTCTGTTGTGGCTACAATTCCACTAGGCTAGTAGTTAATTACAAGCCACCACATGGCGTCTGCTTCATGATTACCAGTGCATCTCGGGTGGCACCTAAGATTCCCCTGCAGTGGCCTGCAAATAATATGGATGGAACCCTGGGCTCCAGCCACCACAGTGGCTTGAAATTTATAAGATCTATGGCATTTGGCATTCTACTCCAATTCTCTCATCCACCCTTGCTCTACTACATTTTTCCACACGCTTTGTTACTTTGCTTCACACGCCTCCTCTAGCTCTTTTCTGGCCCTACTCTACTTTGCTTCATGCACCCTCCTCCAATTCTCCTCACTCATTTGCTCCCCTGCTCATTTGTTGCCCACCCACTCATCTTCACCATGCCTACTACCACTCCCCCCTAGATGCATTGTGATCCCAATGTTATCAGCCTTCTCATATAAGATGATTACGTTACACTCACCTGGAGTAGAAATGCAGGCACTAGTGGAGACCCTTTGTTCCCACACTCGATTCCCCCTAGGCTGCATATCACCACATTAGATGACATGCTCACCTCTGGCCTCTTTATGGCTGTGCTATATGGGTTCCCCCTAGATGTCGATGAAGGCCTCAGTATTTTCACAATAGAGTACTCTTGACTTATTGGGGGGGCCATAATCTGAGTCCTGGCAATGTGCATGTCCTTCGGCCTCTCCATCGTCTCCTCCTTGGCTTCCTAAAAAAATTTAATGTAACAAGCTAGACTAGCGGAAATATCAAGTTGTACAAATTCCCTCTTGCTCAGATGAGGCTTATAACCACTCAGCAACAATGACTGGATGTAATTTTTTGGCCTTTAAGGCTCTCAACGATCTTTTGGCTCACTGGATGTAATGTTTTAGTCTCTAAGGCTCTCAACAATTGTTGAATTTCAATTACATTTATGTAACCTCTTTTTGTTCAATTTAAGGCTCTCAGTATGCATTGTTGTTAACTTTCATATTTGAATGGTTATGGTTGCTAACTTTCATATTTGAATGGTTATGGTTGCTAACTTTCATATTTGAATGGTTATGGTTGCTCGTTATAAGCTGTAAGATCCTTTGTTCAATTTTTGCTCGTTATAAGTTGTTAATTTTTATAGAACATGTTATTGGATGTAAATGTACATTGTAATCTCTTTTGCTAAATTTTCACTCGATGCATTGTAGTTGATTATCTGGATGGCACCACTAGGCCTCCGGTCACCACCACGGTGGCTTGAAAGGATTTTGCCCTCATTTATATTTACTACAACAAGGACCAAAATACTAGTAAAGTAGGACTACAATTTCCTTGCTTTATGACCAAAATAGCACTAAAATAGCTCCAACGAGCCACCATTGTGGTTGCATCTAGAAAAATACAATTAAACTTTCAAAAAATGCAATTAATGATATGGCCCTTGAGGGGTACCCTTTAGGGACAAGGGCCATATCGACATGCACAAGTATGGCATATCGATATGGCCCTTGCCCCTAAAGGGGGCCCCTCAAGGGCCATATCGTCAATTGCATTTTGCTTGGTTACACAAGTAAATACATTTTCTTTGGTACACAAATACATAACTCCAAGAACCAGCACGATGGCTGTCATAGATCTCCTTTTGTTTGCTAGTGCATTGGCCATCATAACCCTCCTCTTGTAATAGGTAAAAAATAGGTAAAAGAGCTATAACTCCAAGAACTAGCGTGATGGTCTCTCCAAGAAAACCTTGAATTTTGGGCGATGACAGGTCATCAAGCCAGAGATTGCATTGAGATGATGCTTAGAATAATAGATTGTGTCTCATTATTATGCCAAAAACCACCACGGTGGTCTCTCCAAACCAACCTATGATTTGCATTGGCAAAGTTGCGGCACAAGACTGCACTAGGACAGGTGGTCATGCAAGAGACTGCGCTTTGGCAGCAATGTTTAGAATGATAGATTGCATCTCATTATTGCACCAAGAACCAACACGGTGGTCTCTCTATCCAAAATTGAATTTTAATGATTTGCATGGGTGCGGTGCCCAATGATAGGTGGCAAAGCTACAACAACAGGCTCCATGATGATAAGTGGTCGGGCGAGTCAAGCCAAAGACTGCATTGCATGAAGCAGTGCAGAGATTCATGATGTAGCGCAGAGCTACCGTGTGTCAAGATCTATAGTGTTTAGAATAAATAGATTGCGTCTCATTATTATGCCAGTACAGCATCATGATGTCGGGAAATTTTCAAAGAAGAGCACGGGTCCATGCGAAATTCAAATTTTCACCCAGGAGCACATTGCCTCCATGACCCCAAAATGGCCCCAAAAATAGTTCTGGGATTTGGCTACATCAAAGCAAACGTTGACCCAAAATCGTATTGCATCTAGTATCATAGCTACTTTGATGCTCTTTATGGTTGAAAGGTTTGCTAAGAGAGTTCTTTGGTGGTGCTAAGTAGTGGATTATGTCAATTTCTTCACTACGATTATCATGATTATTATCTCCTTATGAGAGCATAAAAGCCAAGTAAGAGGTGATTCATTGAGCAATCGCATATGATTGAGTCTAGCAAGATGTCCTTCTCTCATGTGATGCTTGAATATTCTTGGTTTCATTGAATTCATTTCATAAGATCTTCATGGGTGTTGCTCATATGAAACGTCCAGAATAATTTGTATACAAATTAGGGAAGATATATGCAGCCAAATGAGATGGATTGCATGCATCCATGTTGACCCCTTCAATTCATCTACTTGTCTACCATCGACAAGGGCTACTAAGCCCCCTCAAGTAGTATTGCATGCATGATTTGAGATAGGGAAGCCAAATATACTAGAAGGTTGTGTACACAAGGGCATGTAAGCACACGCACAAAGTAGTTTTTCTAGTCTCCTTCCTTAGAAGAATGGTTGGATTGAATTGTGAGGTAGCCTTTGTAGGCCAGCAGAGCAAGTTGGAATTGACTATCAAGTTGTATCTCTCGTTGTTTACTTGATGGTGAGAAAGTCTATTTTGGATGTCATGTATGTTTCCAATGTTTGCAACAATATTTCTTCTTGGAGTGCAAATGTACAAGAGAATATACATGCATATTTTTATTAAGACAATTTTTACATGTTACAAAGTTGTAGTGAAGAGTGTTTTTTGGAATAGAATACTTGCAGTATGTGTATTTGCAATTATATTTGAGTTCAAACTCATATGTATCTCATAAAATACAAAGAACATCCGAAAGTAACTAAGAAAATGGGCATCTGAGAACAATGATCACGTCCAAACAAGGACTCAATAGTAATCCATATGTGCCACATCCAAAGGAGAACTTAATAAATAATCCACATGTGCCATGTCCAAACGAGTACTCAAGAAGTAATCCATATGTGTTCATAAATATTATCACCTTAAAGACCTTGAAACTTGCCACATTCAAACAAGTACACAATAAGTAATCCATAGGTGCCATGTCGAAAAGAGTACTCAATAAGTAATCCATATGTGTTCATCGTGAAAGCCATATAAGTATGTGTCACATCCAAATGAGTACTCAATAAGTAATCCATATGTGTTCATCGTGAAATCCATATAAGTATGGATCAAGTCCAAATGAGTACTCAGTAAGTAATACATATGTGTTTATCTAAAAGATGTTGAATCTTGCCACACTCAAATGAGTATGCAATATGACCATGTCCAAATGAGTACTCAATAATTAATCCATATATGATCATCATGAAAGCTAGATAAATATGTGAACTACATCTAAATGAGGACTCCGTACTAATCCATGTGCCACATCCAAATGAGTACTCAAGTAATTAGCCATATGCCACATCCAAATGAGTACTCAAGTAGTTAGCCATATGTGTTCATAAATATTGTCACCTAAAAGATGTTGAACCTTGCCACGTCCAAACGAGTACGCAATAAGTAATCCATAAATGCCATGGCCAAACAAGTCTCAAACAAGTACTCAATAAGTTAGCCATATGTGTCCATTGTGAAAGACATATAAGTATATATTACCACATAAAGGGCGGAATAAAAGAGAGAAATGAAAGTATGCCTTGCTGGAAGATATATGGTGAACCAATAAGTAAATACATAACATAAGTCATCAATAAGTTAATTGACAAAGAAGGAACAAACCACTAGTCTAGCAAGATCTTGCATGTACTCGTAAATATAGATGAGTATGAAAAAGAAAGTAGATGTACTCATCCTATAGGTATGCAATGTGCATTTAGTCCATTGGATTGTATCCAGGCACCTGTACAAACCTGCATGTACTTGGAGATACAACTGAGTGTGATGAAAGAGAACATATGAGCTCAGCTTGGAAACAAATGAGTGCCTTGAACATGACAAGGAAACATCTGAGAAGCACCTTCACATATGTGAAGTAACGCATCCAAGAAGTAATGATATCAAAGCTAAATAGAAAAGAAACATTGAAAGAAAACATGTTCGCATATTAACAACACAAAATATTCGACAAGTCCTTTTCTTCCATAGGATGGACCAGCTTGTGAAAGTAAAGCTAGTGTTGAATACATGTCGAGTAAGTCAAGCAAGATGTAAGCTTATAAGAGAGAAAGAAACATTAGATCCACATTTTCTTTTCTATATCAAGCACACCTACATGATTAGCAAGTCATCCCAGACTGATAAGAAAGTGTTTAGGATGAGTACATGAATACATGAGGAGCAAGTCAAGCAAGACATAAGCTTATAACAGAGAAAGAAACATTAGATCCACATTTTATTTTGCATATCAAGCACACCTACATGATTAGAAAGTCAGCCCAAAATGACAAGAAAGTGTTTAGGATGAGGAACCTCCAAGTAGTAATAAATGAAAAGCTCAATATCAAATCTTTATCCTACTCCAGATCAAATACAATGGATGGTCTATAGGCATACTTGATTGACAAAAGATGAAAGATAACCTACTTTCAAAATCATAAGATAATCGAAAGTAGCTCTCACCTTCAAAATAACACAAAACATTTAGGAAATCAAAAGCAAATGATAAGCATTAGGGGAGAAATGGGGTCTCAAAAGAGCCTCCGATTAGTGTTTCCTAGTTTCAAGCGATTAGAGAGGGATTTGAGGTGTATCGATGAGAGTGTTAGAAGGTGTGGGGCAATGGTATGTTGAGGTGGAGGGTGGGCAGGCCTATAGAGAGTCCCTATTGGTTGCCCCCCTTACAGTAGGGACCACCCGAACCATCCCCCCCCCTCTTAACCCATGTTTAACCCTCCTACCCAGTGCACCTCCTCCACATGAGCCCAAAACTGCCTTCAATGGGATGGTAGGGCCCTTTTGGTGAAATTTCCTTCTCCCCTCCCTCTTTCTAGGGCCTCTACCCCCCACTATTCTGGTCCAACCTGCCAAATCACTCCATTTGAACCAAATCCCACGCATTTTCCCTCTTCCCCCTCTTTCTTTGCTCCCTCCTGCTTTGGCCTGCTTGCTGCAGCTCCTCTCTCTCTCTCTCTCTCTCTCTCTCTCTCTCTCTCTCTCTCTCTCTCTCCCCTCTCCCTCTCCTGTGCCTCTGTTGGAGCTGCTCTATCCCTCTCCTTCTCCCTCTCCCTCTCCTATGCCTCTATTGCTATTGCTCTGTCCCTCTACTTCTCGCTCTTTTGTGCCTCTATTGGAGCTGCTCTATCCCTCTCCTTCTCCCTCTCCTATGCCTCTATTGCTGCTGCTTTGTCCCTCTCCTTCTCCCTCTTTTGTGCCTCTATTGGAGCTGCATTGCCTTGTGCAGGAGTCCCATTCTTGCAGTTGCAACCTCTGCAAGCATGGTGAGGAGCAAGGCTACAAGACCACGCAATGTTGTGACCTCTTGTGTCTTCCACAACACCAGAAATGCATTGGATGAGTGGATCCCTTGCACCTACATCTTAAATGATTGGATAGTGATGAAAGGATTGGGCAAAGGTCCACATAAGCTTCCCAAGAGCAAGAGAGGCGACATCTTGCATGAGTGGAAGGGGCACATCTTGAAGTTCAAGTTTGGGAAGAAAGGATGGCTCGCAAAAGTGCAACATGTTTACATGGGAAAAGATATGCAGCTTCCTCCATCATTCAATCAATATAGGATACCATCACACTGTGAGCCTTTCTATCCATGTAACTTTTTCACCTGCAAGTGTAATGAGTCCATTTGGAACTTTTTTGTTTGGTTTCTAAGAGCTCTTATTCATGGTGGCAGAGTTTTCCCTTCTAATTTCGAGGAATGGGAACTAGCTGAATCATTCATAGGCAAGTTCACTACGATTCATGAGGATTTAGGTAAGCAAATGCATGCTGGAGAGAAGTTGGCCTCCTTGCAAATGAAAAATGTGTATTGGTATAATGCAACATACATCACTCCAACAACATCATCAAGCTATGGCCGTCTGCAAACCATTGCACCACCACAACTTTAAGACATGGATTGCAGCAGCAATTTGGACTCAAGGACATTGCAATCGTACAAGGACAAGATTGGAAAGGATGTGGGCATGGCCATGAAGTTTACATTTGGATCCAAATGGGCAAGGTTATCTTGGTTTATGCCTCTGCATATTGAATTGCTTCTTTGTTTTAGAATATACATATGCATAGAACAAAAACTGTGGTCCTACAAGTGTGTAGATGAAAATGCTCTTGAAGATTTACTTGGGATGAATCGGGAAACCAGGTCAGGCGACCAAAAAGGTGATGTGTTTTAATGTCACGCATGTAAAGACAATGTGGTTATTAGATACTATTTGTCATGCCAAATGTTTTATTTAGCTTTTTAGTATAGGCGATGGAAGAAAACAAATGGCCGGTGGCTTCCCCTAGACTCTAATGATGAAGACAATATGCGGATATGTTTTTCTATTGATGTTGAAGAGGGAGATGTCAAGAATGTGAATGTCACATTGCAATGGACTCTAAGGGATGTGCGAGAATACTTATTGGTCATGGAGGATGGCATGTCAGAGTCCTTCTCCTTTACCTTAAATGGTGGTAAGATTAGCCGCCATGTGGAGAAGTGCATGCATAGTGCCAATTCAATTCCTCTTGCAACTTTGAAGGTTGCTAACAATGGGTTTGACTAGTGTAGCATTTAATTTTTTGTCTGTCAAATCCTAGTTATTGCTTCAAAAGATGATGGACAATTAAATTAAAATGTTATTTCTTTTAATATTTTCTCCTTTCAATTTATGGTAAATGTTTTTCAAAAAATTTAGGGATTTTATTATTAATTTTAATTTTTAGGATTTTGATATATATTAAGGGGTAAGAGCCCTTTTTACATCACATTCTCACTTTCACGTTTAGAGAGCCATAGAAACTCCCCTCCTCAAAAGTTACTCCCTCCATCAGTTGCTATTTGCCATGGATTCAGCTAGAACTGTGTTCCATGACTTCATCTCATGAACTACATTTGTATATTGTGAGGAAGAGCTATTTTTAGTGTTTGATAGGACTTTAGATGTCCTAGGCACATATATGCGAGCCAAGGATGACTTCTCAGATCTCATCCTTTACATGCAAGATAATTTCTCAAATTTTTCTTATACACTTGACAACTCATCAAAGAGATGGGTTCCCATAAATTACATAAAGGAACCCAAGTTTGTAAAGCGCTTGGCCCGCTTTTGTGACAACCTTATAGAGGAAGGGTTTAGGATGGTTGAAGTTAAAGACATCCTAGACGAGGCGATCACAGGAAATACAGGCACCAAATTCCTTTCATGGGAGATGACATTCATCTTCCCTCTCCAAGAAGGAAATTTAGAGAAAGAAGCCTCATCATCTAGCACCCCCTCTAGTAGAACTACTACTGATCTACTCCACACAAGAAGAGGGAGGGCAAGGAGGAGGAGGGATGCAGGAGGGAGGACCAGTAGTTGAAGTGGAGGGAAGGGGGGCAGACCAGCAAGTGTGGAGGGTGAGGAGGAGTAGGTGTGGAGGGAGGAGCAAGAGGGAGGGGGGAGGAGGAGCAGCGGTGGAGGAGGAGGGAGGGGGAGGGGAGGAGGAGCAGGCATGGAGGAGGGAGGGAGGCAGGCATAGAGGAGGGAGGGAGGGGGAGGGCAGGAGGAGCAGGCATGGAGGAGGAAGGGAGGGAGGGCAAGGAGGAGGAAGGGGGAGGAGGGAGTGAGGAGGGGGCGGGGGGGAGGGGGGAGGGGGAGGAGGACAGAGGGGGAGGAGGGAGGGAGGGAGGGGGAGGAGGAGGGAGGGGGAGAAGGGAGGAGTGAGGGAGGGGGAGTGAGGAGGGGGAGGGAGGGAGGGAGGAGAGAGAAGGAGGGAGGGAATTCAAAATTCAAAATTTGAATTTTGAATTTGTTGATTCCCACCTAGGCGTAAGAGTTGTGCAAGAGGTGTAAAAGGTGGGATCACTTTTGGGCTTAAGCCAACTAGGTGAGGGGGGGTTAGGACTTTTTGGGACCTACCTTGGCCCTTTCATTAGGACCAATCCATTTCTTAATCCATTCCTTATGAGGCCCTTTTGAGACCCCAATTCTCCCCTAGTGATGATTGAAGAAAATCTAGCCTTCAAAACAATACAAAACATTTTGGAAGCTCCTTTGAATCAATCAGCTCATGCTGAAAGTAAAGCTTAGTATAGAATATTTGGCAAGTCTCTTTAACCAAGATTCATGGAAACTTGAAGCTATAGCTAAACTTCTTAGTAGAACATAATAATACATGTATTATCATTGTGAATAACACATCAAGCATATGAATGTAGTGGAAAACAAAGAACATAACCTTTTAAGCGGAATATCAAGGACAAAGCATTATACTGAATGACAATGATATCATGGTTCCCAATCATGTACAACATTAAAGAAAGTTGGTTTATCTCTATACCAACAGGCAAAGAAAAGCTCCAACACATATATTATGTCATATAGTGGTTGGTGATCTTAAAATTAACTATCATCGTCTTGCTGAAAAGCAATCAAGTTTTGTGAGGAACCGAGTATAGATAGTGAAAGGGCTCTTTGGTTGAAGGACGTTCTATGAATGCTGAGTAGCATTTCATAGGCATATATATAATTGAGAACTAGGCTCCCACTAGTTTTGAGACCATGATCCTGTTCTTCATTTTGATGGCATTGCTTGAATGAGTGCATCTGCTACCTTTAAGGCTAGCTGCTCCACAAGGAGAAAATTTTCATGGTATTTTCTTTCCTTCTGCATTCGTTGCAAATGCATCTTACATTTTTGTTCAGATGTATCACCATGGCCTTCAATCTCCTCCTTGTACCTTGACTAGGTATATTAAATTTCCTATCTCACATCATCTATCTAGTTCTTTTGCAACCTGTGACAAACTACATCGCACCTTGTGGTTACTAATTTTAAATAAAGAAAGAAAACAAAGAAATGAGAATAAATTTATGTTATTAGATAGCTATCTTGTGAACAGAAACAAGAACTCACCTGAAAGCTTCATGATAAGAATCAAAACTTCACGTTCTAACTTCCAAGAGAGCTTGAGGAGCATAGAGAGCCATGGGGGAAGATGCCCCCAAGGAGCAGAAAAGGGAGAAAATTAGAAGTTGAGGTCATGGATGCAAGTGAACCGGATTTTGGGAGAATGTTCTGGTGATAGGCTAAAAAGGCAGGACATAGGGGAGACATGGGGGTGCACTATGTACTTTATTTAGAATTTACTAGCATGGGAGAAGTAAATTTAGTGAAAAATTTGAGTGCAATAGCAAGAGTTGTCAAATTTTGGAAAGACATTAGAGACCATGTGCTGCCAGTTTTGATTGTACACTTCACTAACTTATGCCCCTAACTAAGCAAGGAGGCTCAAAATGGATCTAAAAGGCAAAAAACACAATGGGTTGCTAGCGTGTTTGATAATGTGGATTAAGAAATGGAACCATCTTGACATGCAAGGTAGTGACTCTAAATGGAACCAAAGAAAAATTATAAATAATATACATGTATACTTTTTCTAGTACATACAATTATGGGTGAACTAAGCTACAAATTTCACCAAATATCAAAGTTTTTAAGACTAGCCCTAGAAGTCTAGAGTACATTTTTTCAAAGAGTTTGGCTTTTCAACCAAATGAGAAAAAGTTATTGAGCTTGACTTCAAATGTATGCACACAATGGAAACACAGTATTGGAGACCCCCTAGACCATAGCAAAGGTTCTCAATTGGTTGCCTCTTTTGGTTTTTTGGAAGCTCAAGTATTGCAATTTCAAGTAAACAATTGCTTCCATATATATCTAGAACAATTATTTGATGTTGTAAAGTTTTTTGGGTATCCTATACAGTCCACGATGCATGCTTCATCGGGACTATAGCATTTGCAATGGCTTGATGATCTCATTCAAGATGTCAATTGTGTTATTTTTAATCTCGAATTCAAGTTCAAAATTTTTAGATTAGTTTGGATGCCAAGTACGTCAAATTCCATTGAGAAATGCATAAATTATGAATCAAGCAATATATTTCTTGAATTGCACAAAAAATGGCTACACCCAGCCATCAATATTTAGGCTTCACATGAGAGGAGGACAACCAAAACCAATTCCTAGACTCAATCATATTCAATTGTTCAATGAATCACAACTCACCTATCTTTTATGCTTTTATAAGGAGATAAGATATGAAACAAATGGAATTCCATGTACACTCAAAGGATGAGAAAAACACCATCAATGAGGGAAATTTTACATGAAGGCAACCAAGAATGATCATGATAATTGTAGAGAAGAAATTGATGTAATCTTCTACACTTAGCACAACCAAGAACTCACTTAGAAACCTTTCAACCATTAAGAGCATCAAAGTAGCTTTGACACTAGCTACAACTTGGGGCCATTTTGGGGTCATGGAGGCGATGCGCTCCTGGGTGAAAATTTGAATTTCGCACAGACCCGTGCTCTTCTTTGAAAATTTCCCGACATCATGATGCTATACTAGCATAATAATGAGACGCAATCTATTTATTCTAAACACTATAGATCTTGACACACAGTAGCTTTGCACTACATCATGAATCTTTGCACTGCTTCATGCAACGCAGTCTTTGGCTTGAGTCGCCTGACCACTTATCATCATGGAGCCTGTTGTCGTAGCTTTGCTACCTATCATTGGGCACCGCACCCATGCAAATCATTAAAATTCAATTTTGGATAGAGAGAACACCGTGTTGGTTCTTGGTGCAATAATGAGATGCAATCTATCATTCTAAAGATTGCCACTGAAGCGCAGTCTCTTGCATGACCACCTATCATTGTGCAATCTTGTGCGCAACTTTGCCAATGCAAATCATAGGTTGGTTTGGAGAGACCACCGTGGTGGTTTTTGGCATAATAATGAGACACAATCTATTATTCTGAGCATCGCCTCAATGCAATCTCTGGCTTGATGACCTGTCATTGCCCAAAATTCAAGGTTTTCTTGGAGAGACCATCACGCTAGTAGTTCTTGGAGTTATAGCTCTTTTACCTATTTTTTACCTATTACAGGAGGAGGGTTATGATGACCAACGCACTAGCAAACAAAAGGAGATCTATGATAGCCATCGTGCTGGTTCTTGGAGTTATGTATTTGTGTACCAAAGAAAATGTATTTACTTGTGTAACCAAGCAAAATGCAATTAATGATATGGCCCTTGAGGGGCCCCCTTTAGGGGCAAGGGCCATATCGATATGCTATATTTGTGTATGTTGATATGGCCCTTGTCCCTAAAGGGCTAAAGGGCCATATCGTTAATTGCATTTTTTGAAAGTTTAATTGTATTTCTCTAGATGCAACCACAATGGTGGGTCGTTGGAGCTATTTTAGCACTATTTTGGTCATAAAGCAAAGAAATTGTAGTCCTACTTTACTAGTATTTTAGTCCTTGTTGTAGTAAATATAAATGAGGGCAAAAGCCTTTCAAGCCACCGTGGTGGTGACTGGAGGCCTGGTGGTGCCATCCAGATAATCAACTACAAAGCATCGAGTGAAAATTTAGCAAAAGAGATAACAATGTACATTTACATCCAATAACATGTTATATAAAAATTAACAGCTTATAACGAGCAAAAATTGAACAAAGGATCTTACATTTGTAAAAACTTGGCAATTGTTGAGAGCCTTAAAGGCCAAAAGATTACAGCTAGCAACCATAACCATTCAAATATGAAAGTTAACAACAATGCATACTGAGAGCCTCAAATTGAACAAAAAGAGATTACATAAATGTAATTAAAATTCAACAATTGTTGAGAGCCTTAGAGACTAAAACATTACATCCAGTGAGCCAAAAGATCATTGAGAGCCTTAGAGGCCAAAAAATTACATCCAGTCATTGTTGCTGAGTGGTTATAAGCCTCGTCTGAGCAAGAGGAAATTTGTACAACTCGGTATTTCCGCTAGTCTAGCTTGTTACATTAAATTTTTTTAGGGGGCCGAGGAGGAGACGATGGAGAGGCCGAAGGACATGCACATTGCCAGGACTTAGATTATGACCCCCCCAATAAGTCAAGAGTACTCTATTGTGAAAATACTGAGGCCTTCATCGACATCTAGGGGGAACCCATATAGCACAGCCATAAAGAGGCCAGAGGTGAGCATGTCATCTAATGTGGTGATATGCAGCCTGGGGGGAATCGACTGTGGGAACAAAGGGTCTCCACTAGTGCCTGCATTTCTACTCCAGGTGAGTGTAATGTAATCATCTTATATGAGAAGGCAGATAACATTGGGATCACAGTGCATCTAGGGGGGAGTGGTAGTAGGCATGGTGAAGATGAGTGGGTGGGCAACAAATGAGCAAGGGAGCAGATGAGTGAGGAGAATTGGAGGAGGGTGCATGAAGCAAAGTAGAGCAGGGCCAGAAAAGAGCTAGAGAAGGGGTGTGGAGCAAAGTAACAAAGCGTGTGGAGAAATGTAGTAGAGCAGGGGTGGATGAGAGAAATGGAGTAGAATGCCAAATGCCATAGATCTTATAAATTTCAAGCCACTGTAATGGCTGGAGCCCAGGGTTCCATCCATATTAATTGCAGGCCACTGCGGTGGAATCTTAGGTGCCACCCGAGACGCACTGGTAATCATGAAGCAGACGCCATATAGTGGCTTGTAATTAACTGCTAGCCTGGTGGAATCGTAGCCACAACAGATGTGGTTGATGAGAGCCACCACCACTAGGTAGTAATTCCCACAAAAGTAAACCATGAAGCCTAATCACGTCTAATCACTCATTACCATGCACTATAGTACTCTATTAACTGGTAATTTTTACTACGCTCATAGTGATCATGCATGCATGCTTAAACCCAGTGGTGCCACTGCGGTGGCTGGTAATTAACTGCCAACTTAGTGGAATCGTAGCCATGATAAACATGGCTGATGAGAGCCACCACCACTGGAAAATAATTCCCACAAAAGTAAACCAGGAAGCCTGATCACCACTAATCACTCATTACCATGCACTCTAGTACTCTACTGAGCATGCGAGCCCGATGATGGGTAATTTTTACTGCACTTGTAGTGATCATGCATAATTAAGCCTGGTGGTGTTTGAGCAGGTCATTACGGTGGCTGGTAATTAATAGCCAGCCTGATGGAATTGTAGCCACGACAAACGTGGCTCATGAGAGCTATCACCACCGGGCAATAACTCCCACAAAAGTAAATCATAAAGCCTAATCATCTCTAATCACTCATTACCATGAACTCTAGTAGTCTACTGACCATACGAGCCTAGTGGACTGGTAATTTTTACTACACTCGTAGTGATCATGCATGCTTAAGCCCAGTGGTGGTGAGCAAGCCACTGTGGTGGCTGGTTATTAATTGCCAGCCCAGTGGAATCATAGCCACGATAGATGTGACTAATGAGAGCCGGAACCGCCGGGCAATAATTCCCACAAAAGTAGATCATGAAGCCTAATCACCTCTAATTACTCATTGCCATGCACTCTAGTATTTTCCTGAGCATGCAAGCCTAGTGATTGGTAGTTTACTGCACTCGTAGTAAATTTACTAGTAATTCACCTCTTATCACTCATTACCATGCACTCTAGTACTCTCCTGAGCATGCAAGCCAAATGATTGGTAGTTTACTATACTCTTGAGCATGCAAGCCCAGTGATTGGTAATTTTTTGCAAGCCTAGTGACTGGTAATTTACTACACTCATAGTAAACATGCATGCAAGCTAGGTGGTAGTAACTGGAAGGTGAGTAATTGCAGGCCATTGTGGTGGCTGGTAATTAACTACCAACCTAGTAGAATCTTAGCCGCCACCACAGACATGGCTGGGAATCTTAGATGCCACCACCTCTAATCACTCATTACCATGCAAGGTAGTATTGTTGCCTAAATTAATCGAAATTTGATTGCATGTAGAACTCACATGTAGAATGTAGGAGTTACATGTTCAATGTAGGAGTTGCATGTAGAACTTGGATGTTGCATGTAGAACTCACATTAGAACATGCATGTAGGAATGGCATGTAGGACTTGCATGTAGAACTTGCATGTAGGAGTAGGAAGTAGAACTTCCATGTTGAGGATTCCTAGGAGAGATTATTCCTAGCCTTATGCAAGTACAAGGGGAGCTTTGCGGCTACTTTATATACACATTATGTACTACCTAAGTCCATGTTGACATACAGACAACAATGTTGGGTGACATCATACCCGAAGAAGAAGAAGGAAAATAGCTAAAAGGAGGACATGCTTCGGTGGTGGCTATATTACTTGGAGTCGACACAGACGGTGAATATTACTTTCCCTGACTATTGTTTTTCTTGCTCCTGTAAGGTACTTTTCAAGCTCATGATGTAGGTTTTTTTTGGCAGGACATGATGGAGGCACGACATTGTATAGAGAACAAAGACCAAGATGAAGAGGACTCCCAACAAAAGGAGGAGTTACTATGGGCGTACAAGTTGGCTGAGTCAAGCAAGAAATGTGTGATCCCAATGTGTGAAGAGATCTGCCATAGTGCCTCAGACTCTATCCTAAAGGGGTGGGAGATGCTTGCCATAGAGAGGCTGATAAGATAGTTAGGAGTTTGGAGTTTCCTTGAGCCGCAAAATGTCATATTTTGAAAAGTAAAAATCTTTTCTTGGACTTGTGGACTTTCTCGATCTGATTTTGTGTCGACCTACTTCGGTGTTAGTACTTAATTGTTTTAAGTAGCCCTGTGGTTACAATCTGATGACTAAAGATAACCAGTCTGAAGGGCACTATTTTAGCATAGCACTACACAACAAATTTAGGATAGCATGGCAGTAGTGCATGGTAGTAGTGAAGGATAAGTGATTGCCAACGTAGTGGTTGGTTGCACTAGGATATTAACAGCCACAATGCGGTGGTTTGCTTCTATTATTACAAGATGAATGGATTTGTGTTGTATGGATTTATTATGGAATTTAATAAGACTAGCACGGTGGTTGTTAGGATATACTAAAAACAAGCATGGGATTTAATGTTTGGGATTTACAAAAACAATTTAATAAAACCAGTGTGGTGGTTGTTTGGGATATATCAAAAGCATGAGATTTATCATTTGGGATTTACAAAAACAAGTGCGGTGGTTAGTTTGGGATTCACTAAAAGAAGAATAGTCTGAAATACATTTTCCATTTTCTAGGATAAGTGGAATATTGTTTCCTTGCAATGAGACTACATTTTCTTAGTACTATCTCAGTTGTCCTTGTTGACCACTCCAAGGCACCCCAAGATATGCTCAGTCGTCCTCATCGACCACTCCAAGGCACCCCAAGATATGCTCATGAGTCTAAATCCAATTTGAAGACACTCTTGCCCTTCTCTCGTTGTGGCACAAGTTGCATTTGGAACTTAATAGCTCTTACTAGATGAGAGTACACAAATGTTTAGGGGCTCTTATATGGCATTCAATAATTGCGGCCTCTCTTGGATTTTTTAAATACCAAAAAGCTCCAACTACTACATCCCACTTCTCATAGGTTGTTCCCCAATCATCCTTAAATGCTTCCTCAACCTTGTGCTTAGGTTTTGTGCACTACAACAGAAAGTACGCGTCATCTTCCTTGTTCTCCCTAGATGCAATGACAAGTATAAAGTTATCTCCCTCTTCCAGACAATCAATGAGATCATCGAAACTCTCCCCAAACTGTGGTGAGTCATTTGTCTCTCCATTGTTTGTCACTCCATCTGAAGGTAGGGGGAAAACTTGAACTCGCTCCCATGTCTTCACAGTTTTGCAATGTTCTCACAATCCTCATGATCCCCTATGATGCACATGCTGCAAAAATAAGAAAGTTTTCTTGTTTTAATCAGTTGGTTGTTTGAAAAGCCCCATATGTTGTGCAAACCTCCAACTCCTTTTATTTTATCGCAATTGTGTTGGATTCTCCTTTGCACTTCATCCACGTTCACTTCATATAATGATCTGCGTACTATAGTTTTCTTAAGGCTGTATTTTCTGTATGTTGAATGTGCGCCTATGGAGAGGTTGGTTGTAAGCCATGCTATAGCATCATGGACATCATTGAGTTTTTCTTGAGGGCATGTTAATTGGTATTTAACCAGAGCTTGCTTAATAACAACACCTCATCCATCATGTTCACCCTTGCCATGGCTAGACCCAAATAAGTTTCACATCATGTTTAGATCGATGAGGGATTTGAACCTCGAGATGAAGTAGATTCCACGGGTTGATTTAAATTGAGAAGCAGCACCATCTAACCACACCAACATTGTTGTTTTATATTTTCTACATGGGGATTTTCCTTTTTTAGCCATTCCCAATGAGGTAGAATAGCATGCCGCACAAATAAGGTGTCATGTTTCCTATCATCTGAAATGTAGAAATGGTATGAGCATTGCATTGACCTGGACTCCTATGAGTCAGCAAGAAGATTGGCATCAGACATGGAAGAATCAAGCAAATGACTATACGCAATATGCACAAGAATTGTTATCTACTTGTTGTACCAGTGAGCACTTTGTATCTCATCTTGTTCTTGAAATGTATAATTTTCATCAAAATATATGACATAGATAATAGTGTCATGGGTAAAAGTGGCAAGGCATGTCTTGAACTATTTATCCTGCCAAGTGGCCGTGAAATTGTGAAGCACATATTTTGGGATGGATTGAACCACATGACCTATAAGCTCCCTTGGGTGAGTGCTCTTATATGATAGTAGCCATCTCTTTTTATTTGATCCTTCAACATTGACATTTTCAAATCTCCTCCATTTTAGAGCAACATGGTTGTCTTTCCTCATTTCATTTGGATAGACATTGAATCACAACAACACAAAGCAACTATAAACGCGCTTGGTAGATGCGCAAAATAGCGGGCGCGTCTATAGACATTGCTTTAGTAGAGGAATTACGGGCGCGTCTAAAAGCGCGTCTAACAACTCGTCTATTTGCGCATAAAAACTTGTCCTCCCTTGCAACAAATGATGAGGATATAGGTGGCCTACATACTGTGCATTCATTAGGGAGGCATGGGCATTTATCCTCCTAAAGCAATGCTCCAACACGACCAAATTTCAAGTCATTCATAGCTTGCCGGGCCAGGTCAAAGTCTATGTGTGTTTTGCAACAACAAACATTCATGTCTTTGAGTTTCTTAATGTACCAGGGCTTACAAAATGGTCAAAGCTCCTCTGCCCAATTGAAATGTTTCGATTCTAATCCATAAACTTGAGATATAACTATGTCTACTGACCCAACATGTAGGAACAATAGAACAGTGAGCCCCCTTTTTGCACTACTAAAACAAGACAAAACATAGGCTAATTAAAGTATATAATGAAGCAAAATAATTTTCAACCACTGTGCTGGTTTATGACAGTCACAATTTCAACTACCAGGCTAGTTTAGGATAGTCACAATTTCAATCACCGGGTTGGTTTAGGACTCGTTTAGGATAGTCAATCACCAGGCTGGTTTAGGACATGTTTAAGACAATCATCCACTGGGCTAGTTTAGGACACATTTAGGATAGTCATAATTTTAACCATCCAGATGGTTTAGGACACTGTCACAATTTCAACCACCGGGCTGGTTTAGCCCTTGACGGAGGCCTGACGGTCTCAATTTTACATATTAAACAATAACAAGTATACTGCTTTTTCATTTTTGAATTTCACAAATAGAAAATAACAATATATTGCTTTTTATTTTTGAATTTCACAATTTATGTCAGTAATAGCTTGATGTTTATCGTGAACTGTTTGTCTTGAACCAGCATTGGGCTGGTTTAGGACAATCACATTAAGTCCAAGCCATCTTGGTCTAGAAATAGTGGTACATGACCGGAATAGCATGAAATTAAATTTAACAAATTTAAGTACTAAGAAACACAATAATTTCAACCACCGAGCTGGTCAATAACTAATGTCTGTTCAACCACGCTAGTCCAGGATAATCACATAACTGGTGATTGAGTTGAAGCAGCCATGGTTACATGATGTTCCAACCACTAGGATGTTAGTCAAATCACAATATATTGCTACTCTGTTGCAAAATATATTGCGGTTAATTTTCACTCAAGGATACCATCGAGCTGGACAGTAACTAATGTCTGTTCAACCACGCTAAGATATGTTGTGCATAAGCTTATTCAAAGTGGAAAAGCTAGATCCATGGTACAATCAAAGGTACTTAGTTTGAAGGATGCAGAGACTCATGGCATAACCTGACATACTTAATTTGAGGATGTAGAGATTTTATTATGAGATATGGCTCAAAATTCAAATAACTCTTTAAACATGCTAGATAGAGTTCTTTCAGCTCTATATAACTCTCATAACTTTTTATGGCAGGCAGAAGATTTTAGATTTTCTTTGGAGGTCTCAATTGAAATTGAAGAAATTTCGCTGAACTTAGTTCTATGGCATAATATAATATACTTAGTTTGGAGGATATAGATATTTTATCATGAGAGATAGATCAATTCAAATAACTCAAGCTAAACTTGCTATATATAGAGCTCTTTTAGCTCTATTTAACTCTCATAAATTTTCAGGGTAGAAGATTTTAGATTTTCTTTGGAGGTTTCAAAGAAGGAAATAAGAAGGTTTGCACTACTTATTGATTTGTAGAATTATTAAAGCAGAGGACTCTATAATCTTATTTATGTTTTATAAAGAAAGCCCTTACGGCACTCTCGAGGACGTGCATTCATACCACAAGTCTCCAAGGTGTGTCTTGATTCGCAAACGAAGACAAACCATATCAGATACTTCCCAATTTTTTTTAAACAGAAGATTCTGCATAAACAGTTGATTACACCTTTCCATTGTTTTGTTCTGCAAGTCCATAAATCGAACAGTACTGGATTGATCGGACCTTTCCATTGTTCTTGTAAGTCTGTAAATTGAACAGTGTCCCTCTGTAAATTGAACAGCGTCTCTAGGCCTTCCCTTGGTTTGACCGCACGTTTTCATTCTAACCTGGGAAAAACTGTATTTTCTACTACAGGGAAAGAGATGCAACAATCAGTGTAATGCTGCTCTTCCAGCTCAATGATTTTCACCACGGAAGAGTCCCCCACTTTTTGGCAGACTACAATACGATCCTGCGGTTTGATGATTCCAGCAGCTTTTCCGTGATCCATTGCCACTTTCAAGACAGATCCATTAGTGGCATTTGTTGTCTCTGCCTGTAAAGAATCCCATGTAACATACAAAATTAGAATGCTTTTGTGGTTGAAGGAATGCACAAGAATACAATGACAATTAATTGGACGGTGAAATCTGCGGCTAGCCGTCCAAGGATGGGTCGCTCGACAATGTCTAGATGGTTCTTGAGAGCTAGATCGTCGATCATAGCAATGCCGCCTCGTTCCAAAGTCCACATCAGCTCGATTAAGCCTCCACATGCGGGCCTTCTCTGTCCTATATTTACCGTGTGCTATCAGCTGCAGAGATACGGTCAGCGTGATGAACATATTCGTGGGAGTTTGGCTCTTGGTCTTGGTATCTGTTGCGGAAACCTTGAAGCCCATACATGGTATTCATGGCTCGTCTTTGGGGAGCAGCATAAAGACTCAAGAGCATCTTGACTACGTCCCCGTCGAGTCTCACACTGTACACGATACTCACCCAGGCTGGTATTTCTCTCTTCACATGTCTTCGTGCGTCACTCTAAAATCTAATTCATTCCTCATGCAGCTGTCGGACGGCACGATCGTGGATTGTACTCGCATCGAGGATCAGAAAGGCTTAGCTTATAGAAAACAAACGGATGTGGTAATCTCTTACTTGGACGTTGACGCTATCGAGGATTTGATTATTTGTAGCTTGAAATACACATAGCTCTGTGCGAATTTTTGTCTTGGTGACTACACGATAGCTTGGTGCGGGATACTTTCAGTCTTTTGATATGGAAGCCGAGTTCCGAGATCTGTGCACACAATTCTTACAACCGCGCTTTTCTTTCAGGTTTATCCGCCGTCTTTGAAAAATCTGTTTCCCGTTGCTTACGGCGGTAATCGCTCCCGTCGAATACGCCAACGATTCCAGACGCATGTTCCGAATGGTTGTCCAATGGGAACGATACCAGTAATACGCGGTCTAAAAGATATTTCAATTCGGAAAACCCAGCGGCGCATATTTGGAGGTCGTAAGGCTCCTGAATCAGACGGAAGATATCACACGGTACGTAACGCATGGTTCTACAAATCCTAGCTTGCAATTAAATCGGACGGAAAGTATTACACGGTACGTAACAAATGGTCGTTGTTATCATACAACAATTCAAGAGACAGAAATCCTTCAGCTGACTAGCCTCATATTACACGATCCGTTGCAAAGTCAAACCTCCAAGAAGTGGTCGTCTTGTGCAGCATGCTATCTACTCATCAACAGATCAGAACTCATTCACCGGCTTAGAAGTGACTGTGAGCATCAACAAGCCATTCGCTAATCCGACCGACGCTAGCTTTTCGCAAGTGTGGGTGGTGGCGAATCCCAACGATCCTTCCAATGAGGCAACGTTTGAGGTTGGATGGGTGGTGAGCGTTAATTTCTCTATCGATTTTCATTAGAAACAGGCCAAAAATATCCAATTACGTTTGAGGTTGGATGGGTGGTCAGCATTTTCTCTAACGATCTTTATTGGAATCAGCCCAAAAATAAGCAAAAGCGTTATGATGAAACGGATTTCTATTATGTAGGCTGATGATTATCATGAACCGGATTTCTATTATGTAGGTTGATGAACCGGATTTTGGGGATAATTTACCACGCTTATTCCAAGGATATACGGTATGTGTAATGTAATTGAGACATGACCTACGTGGAAAACATACCATATTCTTTAATTAAAAGGTATTTTAAGATCCATGCTTCAGTTCAACATCTATATAGGTAATGATACTGGATATGAGAGTAATGCAGGATAATAGCTATCAAACATGGTGTGCCCTTTTGAAGTGCGATGGATACATTCATACGAGCCAGACATGGGTTCTGGGTGATGGGTGGGCTGACGATCAAGTTTCCATTCCTGGAGATCCCAATGAACAAGAGCAAATGTTAATCACAATATCCAAGGTAAGCTTCTATAACATTTCTTTATTTCCCCTAGTTATTTTAAAAAAGTAGGATTCAAATCCCATAATCACAAGTGAAAGCTGAAATCTCAGTAAGCCCCTATAGTTTTATTAGATATCGGTGGTTTGATTAAACTACATGGAGTTTTTATCATGTGATTTTCAAAAAAGGGTTTTAAAAAGTGAAACTAAAGTCTTGTACATATATTGAAAAGGAAACATTATTATTACTTTAAAATAATAATGTACTCGACATTATTATTATTATTTTAAAATACAGCACCAAAGATTGGTATAAATTACCATATCATGCTTGATTTAAAATTTTAAATTCTAGCTAATAGCACGATTATCACCCTGGCTATGTGCCATGTGAATGAAAACTACTTAAAACATGTTAAACATGTGAATCTACTTGTTTTAAAATTTATATTGCAATCTTTTCTCTACAATCACAAAAATTGAGCAAGATTTTTCTCTCAATATGCATATGATTGTTTTATTATGGACCTAAGTGAGCTAAGTAGTACTTGTAATAATATTTTCATCAAGACCATGATGTCCTCGTCATTCTCTTGAACACCATAGTTTATTACCACATCATTCTATTGATTTTGAAGTATGTACTTCATAAATGAATTTTATATATATATATATATATATAAAAGAAATAGTCAACGCACATGCAATTCCTCACACTCATTGTTAATAGATGATTGTGTATCACTAAGGTTTACATTTTTATCATGTAATGTAGGATTTATCTACACAAAATTGGAATCTCTATTTGGATGGAGATCCTATAGGCTATTGGGATGCCTCTATCATTAATGTTTGGCAAGGGCGACTTGCAGACACTTTGGAATTTGGTGGAGAGGTCGCCACTGTGGACCAGGTCTCTTCAACTCACATGGGAACTGGGTATCCTCCAAGTGCACCATTCACTTGTGTAGCTTATCATCAAAACCCTCAATATGTAAACTCAGATGGACAACTCACTGCATTTACTACAAGTAATCTTCAAAAACAAACTGAATTGACTAACTTATATGATGCAAGCCTATTGAGCACTGATGAGAATGGCTTGGTTACTTCTTTCTCTTTTGGGGGACCTGGAAATAGTAGTCCTCCTAGTGATAACGAAAATTGTCCATAGCATGACATCATGAAGTCCTCATGTGTAAGGAGTCAAAATCTTATAAGGTTAGTGAAGTTTGTGTATTGAATTTTCAAACTTTGAAATTTATATCAACTTCCTAGGGAGATAAAAACTAAAATCAAGTGTAGTAATCTTTGCTTCAAAAAAAAAAAAGGATTTTTTAGAATGTTGTTAATTCAAAAATGTGATTTAATCATATTTAAAGCTGTAAGAAATGTTAAAAAAGCAATAATGGCAATTTTTGAAACTAGGTCAAGGAAACAGCAATTGATTGGCCGAATACCACATAGTAAGCATAGCAATGCAGTATATAAACAATACTATGTCAAATCCATGATCGAGTGTAGCCAATCACAAATAGGGATTTAAAAAGTAGGTTTTTAAAATAAAAGTACGTTCTTTTCGATTAAAGATCTCAACCTAACGTCCGAAATGCAAAAAATGTGGTTCTTTACACCGACTATCGACTAAAAGAATACCGCAGAGTGTACAATCGTACTGCATAGTACCATAACGTGAATACCACATGGTATCTAACCATATCAAGCAGTATCATTTACCCTGCACGGTCCCTCATCTACACCGCATGGTTTTTTTTAGGACACCATGAGACACTGCCAATAACCTGCCTGTACCACAACAACACAAAGCACCCACAGACGCACACACGGATGCATTTCCTTAACTTTAAAAAAATATACGGGCATGTCTATTTACACACCTACAGACCCGCATCTATAGACGTGTCTATATAATAGATAGACATGCTTTTAGACGCTCGTAGAAATTTAAAAAAAAAAAAAGATGCATACATAGATGCGCTTATAGATGCTCTACATAATCTTTTTTTCAAATAAAAGCAAATTTTTGTGTGGTTAAACAGAATGATGTGTATGTTGTGTATGCTATGTGGTTACAAGAACCCCATTTCCACATTGTGCAAGTTAATTCTTACAGCCAACCACATTTTAATTAGCATGATTCCAAGCACATTTATAGCCAACGATTACAATTCTGAATAAAACATTACAACTCCAAAACATTTAGTTCACAAGGCATTCATTGATAAAACGTTGCACAAGGAAATCGAAAGCCAAAAAAATAAAAGGAGTGTATATTAATTCATAGCCCAAAAAGTGCTTGTATGTACATATAGCCATGAAGCCAAGTCACGTCCTGTGGCTTCAAGTACAAAAAACAAGAGGAGTGTATATACGAGAGAGGCACGAAGCCAAGCCAATGGCTTCAAGTACAAAAAATAGTAGCTAGTACTTCTTCTACGACTAAGCTCCCTTCTTCCTCATATTCTTCCTCTTGATCAGCCCTAGGGCCTTGTAAATGAGGGACAACATATATCAATGTATGAAAAATCAAATCTTTATTTACAATATTGACATTATTTAATTACTTTTAAATACCTAGGGGGCGCTCCAGTAGCTTGGATATACTGCTCCTCAGTAATCAACCCGTCATCATAGAAGTGTCTCCATGTATCTCCTCTGTGATGGTGGTGGTGGTAGGCTATCTCAACAGGAGTAGGGTACCTGCCCACCATATCAAGCTGCAAGATGAGAAGGAAAGAGATAAGAAAAGAGAGAAAAATAGAGGAAAAAAGAGGAGATAAGAGAGAAAAAGAGAGGACAAAAGAGGTGTAAGGAGAGGAGAAAAGAGATGAGAAAAAAGAGACAAAAAGAGAGGAGAAAAAAGAGAGAAAAAGAGAGGAGATAAGAGAGAAACAGAGAGCAAAAAATAGGAGGAAAGAGAGGTGAAAATAGAGGAAAGGAGAGGGGAAAAAGAGGGAAAAAGAGAGGAACAAAGAGGAGAAAAAGATTGGCTCCATCATGCATGCCCTCTTTTGTTATCCCGCCCTCATGCTTTAGTCCAATTTTCCTCTCTCATGCAATCACTTATCTCCATCATTCATGCAATCCCTTATTTTCTCACGAATGCTTAAGGGAAAGAGAAGGGGAAGGGGAAGGGGAAGGGGAAGGGGAAGGGAACGAGAAGGAAAAGGAAGGGGAAGGGGAAGGGGAAGGGGAAAGGGAAGGACACACAGGAAAAACTGTCATAGCGCATCTACAAGCACGGTTGTCGGTTTTTTCCAAAAATTAGATGTGCCACTAGACGCGTCTATAAACGTGCTCCAACAAATGCCTTTTTAAAAGAAGCTGAAAAGGACATGCACCCACCATGCGCCCAACCCCAAAAAGAACAACACTAGTACCAAAAACATCCCTTCCCTGCATAAGATAAAGGACGAATCCAAAGAGAGCAACTTCCAATGAAGACCAACCACCAAGAGACTTACATTGGATAGAGGTATCGAAGCTTCTTGTCCTTCTTCAAAGCTGCTTCTCTTTCTTCTCTTCCTTGTTCACCCTCTTCTCTTATATGCTTGGGGATGATTGTGTAAGCCTGGAGATGAGTGTGGGTGCTTGAAGATAAGTGTGGATGCCTGGAGTTATGTCTGTTAATAGGAAAGCAAGCCGCACGATGCTAAAAGTATGTGAAGGAAAGCAAATGCACTAAAAGTAGGTTCAAAAATCAGCTCATAGTCCGTGCATCTAAAAGCACATCTAAACACACGTATAAAAGTGCATCTAAAAGCACGTCTAAATGTGCATCTATCAACATGGCTACACTATGTTTTAGATGCACCTATAGATGCATTCCATAGTATAGATGCGGTGTTAGACGTGCTTTTAGATGCTACATAGAGTTTTGACATTTACAACTCATGCAAGAACACATTTTTTGTGTTGTTTATCTGTAGGATGTCTTCATCTTCAAGTAGCTCTAGTGAGGAATGTGCTATATTGAATGGAAATAAAGATTGCACGCTAACACCAGCTTTTGTTTAGGTACTCCATCTTTTATCGACTACCATATTGGTCCCACCTCAAGATCAATCAGCTGCTTGATCCCATGCGTATCTTCAAGAATGTGGTGTCTACCATTTGGGAACATTTGAATGGGACACAAGATTTCGTAGGCATAAGGGAGGATCTACGCACCACAAGGAGGATGCGTGAAGCTTGGCCACAAGAGAGGCCAAATGGGCATGTCTTTTTACCTCGTGCACCATGGAGGTTATCAAAGCTAGAGATGGTGGCAGTGAAATGAGCTATCGCTACAATTTGTACTCCCAATGGATGCATGAGGTGTTTGAAGGGGGCCTTCACAAAGAGCAAGAAAAGAAGTGTAGAGCAATTATATGGCTTGAAATCTCATGATTGGCACAAGATGCTCCAAGTAAGTATTTTATGTGCATGTTATCTTTTTCCTTCTAAATTTGTGAGTGAATTAAAAGCAACTAATCAACCATTCCTCATGTGTTCAGTTCATACTACCTACTAGCATTTCTCGTAGTGCATCAAAGAACGTGAAGGATTATATTTACAAGATGGGCGAGCTTGTGAGGTACTTTACAATATACAAAATGTGAAGTGTATCAATGCTCCATGCAAGGTTTTCATATTGCTAATATGGTGTACTTTTTCCTTTCTAGGTATGTGAGCTCAAAGGAAACACAACAAGACAAAGCACCCATAGATGCGTGCACAGACGCGTTTATTGAACTAAATAAAAAACTTACGGGCGCGTCTATTTGCGCGTCTATTTTCACGTTTGGAGACCCGCGTCTAATTGCACGTCTATATATTAGACACATGCACATATAGACGTGCACTTAGACACATAAATAGACACGCTTATAAATGCGTTAATAGATGCAAATATAGACACAAGTCGAACAGATAGACGCATATATAAACGCATTTTTAAATGCACTGATAGACGCGCTTTATTTTTTGTTCTTACAGCCAACCGCATTTTAATTACAATTCCAAATAAAACATTACAACTCCAAAATGCAATAAAATTGAAAGCTCAAAAAGTGCTTGTATATACATATAGCACGAAGCTAAGCCATGTCATGTGGCTTCAAGTACAAAAAATAAGAGGAGTGTATATACAAGAGGCACAAAGCCAAGCCAGTGGCTTTAAGTACAAAAAAGAGTTATAGCTAGCACTACTTGTATGACTAATCTATGTTCTCCAGGTCCTCGCTCCCTTCCACGCTCCCTTCTGCGCTCCCTTCTGTGCCTCCTTCCTCCTCTTCCTCATCGTCTTGTGCACGGGCCTGTAAACAAGGGACAACATATATCAATGTATGAAAAATCAAATCTTTACTTATAATTTTGGCATTATTTAATTACTTTCAAATACCTGGGGGGCCACTCCAGTAGCCCGGGTATACTGCTCCTCAGTAATCAACCCGTCATCATAGAAGTGCCTCCATGTATCTCCTCTGTGATGGTGGCGGTGGTAGGCTGTCTCCACAGGAGTAGGGTATCTGCCCACGATCTCAAGCTGCATGACGACACACTTTGCGGAGGGATTAGTACAAAGAAACAACCTCTTAATAAACTATATAAGCAATATAATTTGAGACTGATACTTACAAATTGGGCCTCCCATGATTCAACACCCCCTGCTCCAAAATGCGCGCTTCCATATTCCTCCATCTGGATCCTTCGTGCCTCCACGTGCTGCAGACTGGGGTCCTCCCTCGCTGACTTCATTGCCTTCTTCCACTAACGCTTGTGAGCGGTGTGGGGTGAGCCCCTTGGTGGTTGACTTGCCTCAAGCCTGGCAAGCTCCGCTAGTGCCTGCCTCTTAAGTGAAGATCTTTTATTGCCAAGTATAATAACAATCTTTGACTTGGCCCATTTATCTGTGAACTGGTGATTGGGGGGGTTAGGATACCTAGAGCGAACAGTAGCGAGGGTCTCATCAGCCAACCTCTTTGGGTGGTCTTTGTAGTGGATAAAGCAATCTCTATAATTGTTAGCAATTACAGAGTGCATGAAGGCCATGATGTCTGAGTGATGCCTCCTGTCTGAGTGATGTCATAATAAATCATACCATCACCCAGAGGCACATCTAAATCATCTGAATCATTATCCTCCCCATTACCACATGGCCCAAAGCGCTGTGCCATGCATCCCCCACCGCTCTCCCTACTACTATGCCTGCTACCCTATCGTGTCGAGCTCGTACACTAGCCACTCGTAGCTAGAGACTGCACGGGACTACGCTGAACACTCGTAGCTAGAGAATCGAGTCTCGACAGCACAGGAGTACGTTGACAGCTCTGCGAGACAGAAGGACCTCCTGACGGCATGGGGGAAGGGGCATAAGACGGGATGGTAGAAGGGACATAAGACGGCATGGGGGAAGGGGCATAAGACGGTATGGGGGAAGGGGCATAAGAAGGGGCATAAGATGGCTGTGCTGACTCCACTGGGGTGATCTCAGGCGGTGTGGGGTGGCTTGGAGTCTATAGTGCCGACTCCTGGGGAGTGTTTAGAGTACCTGTCATATACCCGTATAACTCTGCAGGACTAGGAGGGTGCCCTAAAAGGTTATATAAGTCCTTCCAAATAGATTCCCAGGGATCAAGTGAGCTGGAAGCGCTTCTTGGCCACATGTTGAACTAGAAAAAAGGAAAAAAATCTAATACTGATGAGCTAAGAAGAAAGGGGAAGGAAGAGAGGCTTATTGTCAGAGCGCGTCTATAGACGCATCTGATTTGTGCATCTATAGACGCATCTAACAGAGCATCTAATAGAGCATCTAATAGAGCATCTAACAGAGCATCTAATAGAGCATCTAACAGAGCATCTAATAGAGCATCTATCGACACATCTGTCTGTGTCTGCAAACAGGCTAGACATGCATTTAGACGCGCCTGTAGATGTGCTTTTAGACGCGCTTTGAGATGTGCCTATAGACGCGCTCCGATAGATGGGATTCCTAAAAAGTAGAAAAGGACATTGCGCCCGACACACAAACGTGACACTGATACCCAGATCATGCGCTTCTTGGATACGAGAAAGTACAAATCTAAAGAGAGCAAACTTCCAAACAAGATCAACTGCAAAAAGACTTACTTGGATAGAGGTATGGAAGGTTCTTCTTTCTTTTTCAAAGTTGCTTCTCCTCCTTGTTCGTCCTCCTTTCCTTTAAGCTTAGAAGTAAGTGTGGGTGCCTTCCTCGTAAGTGTAAGCTTGGAAGTAAGTATGGGAGCCTTTCTCTTAAGTGTCGAAACTATGGATCTACTAATAAGGAAGGAAGCAAGCCACGCGAAGTATAAGTAATGTGAAGAAAAGCAAAGCGAGCGCAGTAAAAAGCAGGTTTAAAAGCTGCATCTATAATCACGTCTAATAGCACGTCTATAGGCGCATCTAAATACACAGAGTAGACGCGCTTTTAGATGCGCCTTTCGACGTGATTTTAGATGCGCTTTTAGATGTGCCTTTAGACGTGCCACAGAGTTTAAATTAAACATTTGAAGAAGAGCAAATTTGGTGGGTTGTTTGTTTGTAGGATGTCTTCATCTTCAACAAGTAGCTCCAGTGAGGATGAATCCCTTCGTATCCACCATCGCGAAATGTGGTTGGAGAAAAAGTTCAAATGTCTGTGTGATCGATGTCGAGGAAACATGTATCGTGCACGCAGGATTACACTCAATCATATCTCAAAGTATGGAGAATGGGATGTGACCATAAATAGGGTAAGGGTTTGTATGTTAAGGTTGATTGAGATACCTATGGTTGTTCATATGTTTGAGTTATGATCCCGTTTTAATTTGATACAAGATGTAGTGCCACACCCGCATATGTTACCCTATGCTCATTGTGAGGAGGCAAAGCGTCGACGATATGAGGTGGGATCTTCAGGAGGGACTGTTACGGATGCATGGAGTGATGGTGATAGTAGCCCTCCACCATTACCTCATGAAGCCGTGGAGGAGGAGGTGTTTGATGATATGGTGCAGGATTTATATGTCCATCAAGGGAGGGATAATAGCATGGAGCAGGATTATCTTTTTACTACAGCATCGACTCCACTGTTTGAGGGGTGCACATTCTCTATTCTACGTGCCTCCCTTGAGTTACTAAACTTGCAAACCATCTATGGATGGAGCAATGCAAGTTTGAATGCATTACTCAAGTAAGCTTTAAAGTCGATTTTGCAAACATGGTGAATTATGCTAGTGGGTCAATTACTCGAATGCTTTTCCTCATTTATGGTCTTCACGTGCAGGCTATTGTGTAAAATGCTTCCAAGGGAGAATAAACTACCAACCTCAAGAGATATGGCAAGGCAACATGTGACCTCTCTTGGAGGATTAGATTACAAGTGCATCCATGCATGTGTTAACGATTGCGTTTTGTTTCGTGGACTACATAAGGATGCAAGAGAGTGTCCTACTTGTGGAGAGGCAAGATATAGAGTAGATCTCAAAACCTTGGACATGCCTCGTAAGGTATAATTGCGACATTTTCCCATAATCTCTCGCATCCAACATATGTTCAAGTGCAAATCTATTGCAGAGCTCATGTCATGGCATTCCTCCCATCGATCAACCAATGGCAAGTAGAGAACTCCCGCGGACTCTCCTGCGTGGAAGCATATTGAAGACACATGGCCAAGCTTCAAGGAAGAACCTAGGAGCTTGAGACTTGGATTGGGTATGGACGGTGTGAACCCATTTGGTCTCAAAAGCACGTCTTACAGTGTATGGCCAGTGGTATTGGTAAATTACAATCTTCTACCCTCTATGGCTAATAAGAAAGGATATGTTATGCTATCCCTTCTAATTCTAGGGAAACATAAAGTCAAAAACCCTGATGTTTATTTGGAGCCTTTGATTGATGAGCTAGAGATACTTTGGAGAGGTATCGAGGTGCATGATGTGAGCAGGCCTCCCTCGTCACGAGACTTCAACTGCAAAGCAATCTTGATGTGGACGATGCATGACTTCCCAGGCTATGGCGAGTGTTCAAGTAAGCATTGCATTTTTAATTATGAATAGGCAAAGGATGTGGCACTCTAAACCCACCTTCCACTCTTAATTGCATCTATTGTTCAGGTCTCACTACATCGAGTTACCATGCATGTCCTGTTTGTGGTCCTTCGCTAGTTGCCTCACGGGCAGACGCATTGAATAAGGTCATCTATGAGAATCACCATCGATTTCTCCCACCTGATCATCCTAGATATGTTGCCCCTTGGAATGAAGTCCTCCCACAATCACTCACTGCGGGAGATAAGATGAGAATTTGGGACGATTCCATGACTCCTCCACCACTTGGCATGAGCAGGAAGGGTTTGTAACTATTGGCTAGAAGTAAAGATTGGCTATATTGGCTGAAAGTCAAGATTGCACGCTAACACTTTATTTTGTTTAGATACTCCATCTTTTATCGTTTACCATATTGGTCCCACCTCAAGATCAATCACCTGCTTGATCCCATGCATATCCTCAAGAATGTGGCATCTACCATTTGGGAGCATTTGAATGGGACACAAGATTCGGCAGGCATAAGGCAGGATCTACATACCACAGGGAGGATGCGTGAAGCTTGGCCTCAAGAGAGACCAAATGGGTGTGTTCTTTTACCTCGTGCACCGTGGATGTTATCAAAGCTAGAGATGGCAATGGTGAAGCGCGCTATTACTACAATTCGTACTCCCACTAGATGCATGAGGTGTTTGAAGGGAGCCTTTACAAAGAGCAAGAAAAGAGGTGTAGAGCAATTATATGGCTTGAAATCCCATGATTGGCACAAGATGCTCCAACTAAGTATTTTATGTGCATAATATCTTTTTCCTTTCAAATTTGTGAGTGAATAGCTATAAGCAACTAATCAACCACCTCCTCGCGGGTTTAGTTCATACTACCTACTAGCATTTCACGTAGTGCATCGAAGGATGTGAAAGATTGTATTTACAGGATGGGCGAGCTTGTGAGGTATGTGAGCTCAAGGAAATAGATCCCACCACGCTTGAGAATGCTCGAGTTATGTCAGTGCGGTTTGTTTAGTGGAGGAGACATTTCCACGTTCTATTCTCACAAGCCAACTACATCTCATAGTGCATTTGATCGATGAAATTGCTATATGCGGTACTATACATGCACGATGGTTGTTCTTCCTGGAGCAATTCATGAAGACCTTGAAGGGCTTCATGAAACAAAATGCAAGACCCGAAGGTAGCATGGCCGAGGGTTGGTTGGTACAAGAGTCACTTGTATATATTTCTGAGCTTCTTGTTGATGTGGATAGCTCTCTCCCACGACTATGGAGAGATGATGAAGACCTAAGTATGACCTCTATTGTGCCTCAAGGGAAAGGACACAACAAAGTAATAGACACGGAGTTGCATAATAGTATCAACCTCTTTTGCGTGCTTAATAGTGATGTGATGAAAAGATGGGTGACAAGATACGAGGATGCAAAGGCAAGAAGACAAGAAGAAAGGGCCCTCTTTCGTACACACCATGGATCTCGTGTGCCATACCCTCAGTATCTAAGAGCACTTCCAAAGGATATTCATGTGGATTGGCTACTTGATGAAATGGAGAAAGCAGAGAAAGATGAGGGGATGCATATCACAATGGAAGAATGGGAGTATGCTAGGGGATGCATGAGCAAGGTCGGTATATAGAATGTTATGCATAAGTTAGGAGCTTTCAATAATTTAGATTGCTTATTTAATTGATTTTTTCTTGGTGTAGTGCACTATGTTCAATGCTATATGGTGTGAGGGCAAGCATTTTCGAACACAACGGATTGATGATAAGAGAAACACACAAGATTGCGGCGTCATTGCTAGCTTTGAGGGAGCCAATGGAGCCATGGATGATTATTGTGGCATAATCCAAGATATTATTATGCTTGACTTTCGACGCTTCTTTGTGTATGTTTTGGATGTAAAGTGGTTTAAGGACATGGTGGAAAGAGGCCCTTATGCAACAATCAAATGCCATGCAAGTGGCTTTGTAACTATTGACTCCACAAAGTTTTGGCAAAGTAGGAAGGACACACTAGTACTACCGCAACAATGTGAACAGGTACTGTGCACACATATAAAAATACTCGCTTTTAAATATTTGATGCAAGAAAAGTAACATGATTATATTTGTGTTTGAATTAGGTTGTCTATCAACCAATGGTGGATAATAATAGATGGTGGCATGTCATACCTATTATGCCACGTTCCAAAGTGATGTATAGTACATTTACTAATATGGAGCATATGGAGGATGATCATGGCCATGGACATGATGATGACCGTGATACGAGAAAGGAGGATGATCATGAGATAGGAGATATAGATATTGAGGCCATTACCCATGAGGATGAGCCTACCATTTGAGATGCTAATTTCGATGAGCACATGAGTGGCACAAGTAGTAGTGGGTTGAATGTATTTGTAGATCTAAACACTTGTTTGGATTTTGAAGTAGATAGTTTGGCAAGGGTTGATCTCATTGAGGATGAGATTGAACCGTAGCCCCATAATTGATATTGGCAAAACTATTTTACATATTGTCTCATTCTCCTCATCTCACTTAATTCTTGTATATGTGGGCTTGCAAAAAATTGTGCTTTGGTAATCATGGGCCATGTTTGGAAAGCAATGATGTACACCAAAATCTCACTTTCTATATTCTCTGGTTTGCATCTATCTACGCGTCTAAATGCGCGTCTGATTCTCAGTGTAAACACGCAAATAGACGCGCTAATAAACGCGATGTTAGACGGGCCCGTATTTTCTCAGGTCAGACATGCATGTAGACAGGCTAAGGGGAAGGTTGAGGGGTAGGTTGAGGCAAAGGCTGAGGGGAAGGCAGAGGGGAAGGCTCATGCTCTTGGGGCTTGGGAGTGGGCTCACAAGATTGGGGAGTGGGCTCATGGGACTTGGGAGGAGGAGAAGGCTCATGAGACTAGGAAGTGGGCTCATGGGACTTGGGCGAGGGCTCACGAGAGTCGAGGGAGGTGCCACCAGACTCGGATAGGTTCATGTGTGCAGATGCCATGGAAGGGTGGAGGCGGCATCCTATGGGTCTACTAGTGTTCTTCACTCTTGCCATTGAATAATTAGAGTTAGGTTTTTTTCTAATGTTTTATATAGGCCCATCATGTTTTGCCACCCCTTTTAATTACATTTAGGGTTTCATCATGCCCCCCCTAACCTCTCCAAATCCCCCCCACCCTCGTCACCCTCCCCCTCCATTGCCCTCCCCCTTACTTTCCCTGCTAACACCCATCGCCCTCTCCCATCCCCCCCTCCCCCCACCCTTGCTACCACTCCACCCCTCCCCTTGCCCCACCCCACACCCCTCCCTTCTCTCCCCCCTCCTTCACCATGTTCCCACTTTCCCCAATGTTGTTACCTCACACAAACCTTGGACTCCAAGAGAGTATGAAAATTCTGGTCAAAATAAGAAAGATATTAAAGAGAGTACACAAATTGTGGTCAAAATAAGTAATATATTTATTTCATATTTGTATACAATTATACCATAGCTTCTGTTGCTGGTTGGACCCATCTGCTCCCTTCTCTCACTTAAGCTTACAACCAACGTGTGCGACTCCTGGACTCCTTATGGATGCTTTCCAAGCACTATGCCTTCTATTCTTTGATAAAATTTGAACTGCTTTTGCAAATTCTGATGCCTTTGCATTTTCAGACTTCAAAGTCCTCCCTAGTAAACATCTAAAAAACTAATCGAACATCTCATGCAATGCATTGCTGTGATTGATACCACCACCATGCCTTGAGTTCTTGAAGTAGGCTGCCTTGGCTTTATAGTGTGACTTCTCCATGCCTTGTGTATTCCAAATGGACAAACGGCCCCAATTTTGTGCAAAGCATGGTCCGTGTGCATAGAGAATATGCTGCAAACATGATGAGAATCATTTCAACAATAAAAACTGTTTATAAAGCAAGTGCTAAATATTACAATGGTGCCAAGATTACCATGTAATGCATTATGTGTGACTGCCCCCATGCTTTCACCATTAATTGCATAAACTCTTTCACAGCCATCCTGAACCATTCATAATACATCTCATCGATTTGAACTTGGTAAAGCAATTTTATCAATGCATCTACCTTTTTCCATACTTTAGCTCTCAAAGTTGCTACTTGAGGATGAGAAGCCTTATTCACACAATGCTTTCCAGTATTCCCAACCCAAATTGCTGTGAGACAATGTATGTTTGTCTTTGTCGAGATTGTGGTTTGATAGGAATTTCCTTTCCTTCCCTCTACCCATGGACACTTTTGCAAGAAGATTCTGTGTTGCCCCAGAAATTTTCTTATCCTCCTTAAGTTTGGCATGTCCTCCATGGAATCCCATCTCTGATAGCAACTTCTTAGCTTCTGCAATGCACCATTTAGATACTTCTTGCAAAATTAAATTCCAAGCATAGACAAGATGCAAATACAACAACTTATCAAGTATGCATAGTTCTACATGTAAAGTACATATGTGTACTCTCAAGTGGGATGGGCAAGATGGGATCCCACTTTGGATCCTTCTTGTTGTTGTGATTGGAAGCTTGCATTTGGCTACAAGACAGAATGCCATTCTCCCATTGTAAGCCAGCCTTTTGCTTACGTTATGAACACATGCAATAAAGGCATGCATTCATTGCATTTGCCCCTATATCAGAACCATGTAAGCACTTGAGGGTTTTCAAATCACCAGCAAGATGCCATTCAACTCGAATGTTCCATGGCCATCGACTATCAATGTTTGCCCTTCCTCTTGTCTTCAGACCGTTGATGTGATTCCTGTTCTATCTAGAACCCACTTCAATGTCTCATGGCACTCTTTTAGAGTCTCAAATGCTGCAAGCCACCATATATCTTTCTCTGATTGCACTGAGAAATCTTGCTCTACTTCTTTGTTCCCTTGAACAAAGGCTAAGGCTATTCATAATGTAGATGCTCACACTCTCTAACTTGTGTTCTTTCACCAATTGAGCTTCATCCATTTTGATGATAAATATGAGCTTTCCATTGTAATCTGTACAACAAAAGAGAGAAATCATTAGGATAAACATGATATAGGAAATGAACTAAGTAAAATGCAATGCTATAATGGATTTCATCTTACCATCTTCTCTCATGCCATAGAATTTGATCATTGCTTGGTTGCAGTTTCTCAACATCTAAGTAGACATTGTTAAAAGCATTCATCTCAAAGGTTTGCAAGCCAGATTTGTTTTTACTCTTCCAAGTCATTGTGCCCCTTATGCAATGGTACCCTCCAAGCATTTCTCTTGCATGTTGGTTTGTTTCTCACCGTGCACGTCTCATAGACCAAGGTGTGGGTAGCGGCACTGTAGACTTCTTATACTTTCCTAAAATAGTAGACTTGAAAATTTTGAAAATAGATGTGTGAGCTTCACGACTCACACTGGCAGTATCACAAGCTTCAAGCATCTCCTTTGCATCCACAATATCCTTGAAGTCCTTGATCACCTCTTTAGCAACTTGCACATGTAGGCGCTTGTGTCTTGGGTCCCTTAGTATCCTAATGACATTGCTTGACTTCAATAAACTAGCTAGAGCATATGAATAGTCAATATCATCCCCGTTCATCCTTCCCATCACATCTTCCATGAAGTTTCTAAAGAAGAATAAAAGAAAAACTTAGTCACAAACAGTCTAGCATAAAAGAGTGTAATTTCATTGGAACATTTGATAACCAACCTTGTAGCCCAAACTCTCCTCTTTCTAGCACCACTAGTGGGTGCCAATGCATCCATGTTATGTAAGTACCTTGTTTTCCTCTCCTTCAATCCCAAAGGTGTTTCTTTCATCTTTCGCACTCGTTGTTTTGCCTTCTCTATGGCTCTTCGAACTTAACTGCATATAAATCTTTCCAAGCCTTTTTTGGACTCAGCTAGCTTATAGAGTGACTCTTCTAATTTATGTTGATCCAAGTCCAATGCTTTGGCTTTATCTTATGAAGATCTCGGTTCTTCCTTTGAATATCCTGCATAGAGTTATGCATTGCAACAATGGTGCTATTTCCTAAATGTTCTAGCATCTTTACTTGGGCTCTGCACATCTCGCTTGCTTGCATATCCATTGAATGAGCATTGTTTAACCGGTTGCAATAACCAAGCAACCCCACATGTCCATTTCCAACAAACTGAACTAGCTCATGCATTGCATGGAAAGGAGGGATCTTTTGGTTGGCAAGATCTAAAGGATACAAGGGTCCTTCTACCCAAAGGTCAAGATGCTTCTTTCCTTGCAAACTAAGACTGTGGATTTTAGAAGCTCCTCTCAATCCCAAACTACATGTGCTTGCATATTCAGCCTCCAACTCTAAGTGAACCTGGTACTTCTTCAATCCCAAAGGTGTTTCTTTCATCTTTTGCACTCATTGTTTTGCCTTCTCTACGGCTCGTTGAACTTGATTGTATATAGATCTTTCCAAGCCCTTTTTGGACTCAGCTAGCTTATAGAGTGGCTCTTCTAATTTATGTCACTCCAAGTCCAATGTATTTCACTCCAAGTCCAATGCTTCAGCTTTATCTCATGAAGATCTCGGTTCTTCATTTGAATATCCTACATAGAGTTATGCATTGCAACAATGGTGCTATTTCCTAAATGTTTTAGCATCTTTACTTGGGCTCTACACATCTCGCTTGCTTGCATATCCATTGACTGAGCATTGTTTAACCGGTTGCAATAACCAAGCAACCCCACATGTCCATTTCCAACAAACTGAACTAGCTCATGCATTGTATGGAAAGGAGGGCTCTTTTGGTTGGCAAGATCTAAAGGATACAAGGATCCTTCTACCCAAAGGTTGAGATGCTTTTTTCCTTGCAAATGAAGACTGTGGATTTTGGAAGCTCCTCTCAATCCCAGACTATGTGCGCTTGCATATTCAGCCTCCAACTCTAAGTGAACCTGGTACTTGTTGGAGATGTTCTCGAATGGTGCCATGAGTAAGATTGTAGAGAAGGAGAAGGTGTGGAGAAGTAGGCTTGAAGGAGCAACACGCAAGAAGAGGGAGGGCGAGGAGGAGGAGGGATGGGGGAGGGAGGACCAGTAGTTGAAGTGGAGGGAAGGGGGGCGGACCAGCAAGTGTGGAGGGTGAGGAGGAGTAGGTGTGGAGGGAGGAGCAAGAGGGAGGGGGGAGGAGGAGCAGCGGTGGAGGAGGAGGGAGGGGGAGGGGAGGAGGAGCAGGCACGGAGGAGGGAGGGAGGCAGGCATGGAGGAGGGAGGGAGGGGGAGGGCAGGAGGAGTAGGCGTGGAGGAGGAAGGGAGGGAGGGCAAGGAGGAGGAAGGGGGAGGAGGGAGTGAGGAGGGCGCAGGGGGGAGGGGGGAGGGGGAGGAGGAGGGATGGGGAGGAGGGAGGCAGGGAGGGGGAGGAGGAGGGAGGGGGAGAAGGGAGGAGTCAGGGAGGGGGAGTGAGGAGGGGGAGGGAGGGAGGGAGGAGAGAGGAGGGAGGGAATTCAAAATTCGAAATTTGAATTTTGAATTTGTTGGTTCCCACCTAGGCATAAGAGTTGTGCAAGAGGTGTAAAAGGTGGGATCACTTTTGGGCTTAAGCCAACTAGGTGAGGGGGGGTTAGGACTTTTTGGGACCTACCTTGGCCCTTTCATTAGGATCAATCCATTTCTTAATCCATTCTTATGAGGCCCTTTTGAGACCCCAATTCTCCCCTAGTGATAATTGAAGAAAATCTAGCCTTCAAAACAATACAAAACATTTTGGAAGCTCCTTTGAATCAATCAGCTCATGCTGAAAGTAAAGTTTGGTATAAAATATTTGGCAAGTCTCTTTAACCAAGATTCATGGAAACTACAGCTAAACTTCTTAGTAGAACATAATAATACATGTATTATCATTGTGAATAACACATCAAGCATATGAATGTAGTGGAAAACAAATAACATAACCTTTTAAGTGGAATATCAAGGACAAAGCATTATACTGTATGACGATGAGATCATGGTTCCCAATCATGTACAACATTAAAGAAAGTTGGTTTATCTCTATACCAACAGGCAAAGAAAAGCTCCAACACATATATTATGTCATATAGTGGTTGGTGATCTTAAAATTAACTATCATCGTCTTGCTAAAAAGCAATCAAGTTTTGTGAGGAACCGAGTATAGATAGTGAAAGGGCTCTTTGGTTGAAGGACGTTCTATGAATGCTGAGTAGCATTTCATAGGCATATATATAATTGAGAACTAGGCTCCCACTAGTTTTGAGACCACGATCCTGTTCTTCATTTTGATGGCATTGCTTGAATGAGTGCATCTGCTACCTTTAAGGCTAGCTGCTCCACAAGGAGAAAATTTTCATGGTATTTTCTTTCCTTCTGCATTCGTTGCAAATGCATCTTACATTTTTGTTCAGATGTATCACCATGGCCTTCAATCTCCTCCTTGTACCTTGACTAGGTATATTAAATTTCCTATCTCACAGTGTCTATCTAGTTTTTTTGCAACCTGTGACAAACTACATCGCACCATGTGGTTACTAATTTTAAATAAAGAAAGAAAACAAAGAAACGAGAATAAATTTATGTTAGTAGATAGTTATCTTGTGAACAAAAACAAGAACGCACCTAAAATCTTCATGATAAGAATCAAAACTTCACATTCCAACTTCCAAGAGAGCTTGAGGAGCATAGAGAGCCATGGGGGAAAATGCCCCCAAGGAGCAGAAAAGGGAGAAAATTAATTTTAAAAAAGAAGCAAGAGGGAAGAAGTTGAGGTCATGGATGCAAGTGAACTAGATTTTGGGAGAATGTTCTGGTGATAGGCTGGAAAGGTAGGACATAGGGGAGACATGGGTGTGCACTGTGTACTTTATTTAGGATTTACTAGCATGGGAGAAGTAAATTTAGTGAAAAATTTAAGTGCAATAGCGAGAGTTGTCAAATTTTGGAACCATAAGTCTAGAGTACATTTTTTCAAAGAGTTTGGCTTTTCAACCAAATGAGAAAAAGTTATTGAGCTTGACTTCAAATGTATGCACACAATGGAAACACAGTATTGGAGACCCCCTAGACCATAGCAAAAGTTCTCAATTGGTTGCCTCTTTTGGTTTTTTCGAAGCTCAAGTATTGCAATTTCAAATAAACAATTGCTTCCATATATATCTAGAACAATTATTTGATGTTGTAAAGTTTTTTGGGTATCCTATACAGTCCACGATGCATGCTTCATAGGGACTATAGCATTTGCAATGGCTTGATGATCTCATTCAAGATGTCAATTGTGTTATTTTTAATCTCGAATTTAAGCTCAATTTTTAGATTAGTTTGGATGCCAAGTATGTCAAATTCCATTGAGAAATGCATAAATTATGAATCAAGCAATATATTTCTTGAATTTCACAAAAAATGGCTACACCCAACCATCAATATTTGGGCTTCACATGAGAGGAGGACATCCAAAACCAATTCCTAGACTCAATCATATTCAATTGTTCATCAATGAATCACAACTCACCTAGCTTTTATGCTTTCATAAGGAGATAAGATATGAAACAAATGGAATTTCATGTACACTCAAAGGATGAGAAAAACACCATCAATGAGGGAAATTTTACATGAAGGCAACCAAGAATGATCATGATAATTGTAGCGAAGAAATTGATGTAATCTTCTACACTTAGCACAACCAAGAACTCACTTAGAAGACCTTTCAACCATTAAGAGCATCAAAGTAGCTTTGACACTAGCTACAACTTACTTTTAATAGAGGTTGGCTTTTCCTATACATGAGTGGTGTTACATAGACCATTCTTTTAATAGCTCCCAACCTTTAAAACCAAATAAGGACCATACATGGGAGCTACCAAGCCTAAAATACCCACACATAGATCCAATCTGTCCAATTCTAAAGCTTGAGGTGAACCCACAACCCAAGCACCAAGTCACCATCTTCTCTCAAGCATCGATGTCCCATACCATGAGCACCCATCAATTGAAGTGTTAGGTAGCCATCTTAGGCTAATTGGGATACAAATCCTACTATAGGCTTGATGTCCCAAGAACAATCTCCTTGTGGAACCTCACAAATGAGAGACAATATATTGTCTGTATCAAAAGGGCACTCACACAATATATAAAGTGGCATGGTATTTGAGTGGAATAGCTGCCAAAGTTAACAAAGCATTAAGACTAGCCTCTAGAGTGCATGCATGTCCTCTATCTAGGCCATGCAAACATCTAGATCAGCTTCTCGGTTGTTTGGTACTTCCAGATGCAAAGAGGTTGTTATTTCATTCTCAGTATGATTATGTAAGCTGTGTCTAATCCACACCAGCTTGCCTCTTGTCATATATGTATGGCTTATGCTTGTATTATTTTTTATTGTTCAATAATTTTGGATGCGAAGAGGTTGTTATTTCATTCCCGCTATGATTATGTAAGCTGTGTCTAATCCACACTAGCTTGCCTCTTGTCATACATGTGTGGCTTATGCTCGTTGTATTTCTGGTTGTTTGGTACTTCTGGCTATCCAATTGTTCAGTACTTCCAAATGCCCAAGTGTTCGATACTTCCAGATGCCCAAGTGTTCGATACTTTCGGATGCTCAGATGCTCGTTGTGTTTTTGGATTATTGGTTCTTAATTTATAGGAGCTTTATGGGCCTTTGTATTGTGTTGATGTGTCTTTCTTACACTACGCAAGCGACATTTCAGCCCTGGATTTGTGGACATCTCAAATCACCCCTACATACTCATCTTGGAGTGGCCAAGCAATTTTCTCATACATTCATACTTGGTACAACAAAAAATGACACTTGAATATTTATTGTGTTCGTATACATCACATGAAACCAATCATTTTAGGTGGATGAATGTGCAAAACATGAAGGCATGATTATAAAGATTTGAGGAGGTTCGACCAAATTGAACTTGGAGATGACAAGCTCTCCTATTCAAATGAAGAGCTCAAACATCGAACTTGAAAATCTCAAGTCTTGATTATGCATCATCACTATATCAAACAAGTTGACATTTCTAGGCAGAGTTTTCTATTTTCCACACATACTTTGCACTATACTATGGAAAAGTGCTTGTGTTATGCCTATACACATGTAATTTGCACCGTATCATCCAACTACACTGTATCATTCAAACTAGCCTATGGCCATTGTTTGTATATATATTTTCATGTAGATATATATATAGTGGCTCAGGTTTTTCCCTTTTACTCCCTAAGCCCTTCAAGGTCTTCATGAAGTGATCAAAGAAGAACAGCCATCGTGCATGTACAGTACCGCATATAGCAATCTCATCCACCAAATGCACTATGAGATGTAGTTGGCTTGTCAGAATAGAACGTGGAAATGTCTCCTCCACTAAACAAACCACCTTCACTGACAGAACTCAAGCATTCTCAAGCGTGATGGGATCTATTTCCTTTGAGCTCACATACCTAGAAAGGAAAAAGTACACCATATTAGCAATATGAAAACCTTGCATGGAGCATTGATATGCTTCACATTTTGTATACTGTAAAGTACCTCACAAGCTCGCCCATCTTGTAAATATAATCCTTCATGTTCTTTCATGCACTACGAGAAATGCTAGTAGGTAGTATGTACGGAACACATGAGGAATGGTTGATTAGTTGCTTTTATTTCACTCACAAATTTGGAAGGAAAAAGATAACATGCACATAAAATACTTACTTGGAGCATCTTGTGCCAATCATGAGATTTCAAGCCATATAATTGCTCTACACTTCTTTTCTTGCTCTTTGTGAATGCCCCCATCAAACACCTCATGCATCCATTGGGAGTACGAATTGTAGTGATAGCTCGTTTCACTGCCACCATCTCTAGCTTTGATAACCTCCACAGTGCATGAGGTAGAAAGACACGCCCATTTGGCCTCTCTTGTGGCCAAGCTTCATGCATCCTCCTTGTGGTGCATAGATCCTCCCTTATGCCTACGAATCTTGTCACAACAAGACAAAGCACCCATAGACGTGCGCACGGACGTGTTTCATGAACTAAATAAAAAACTTACGGGCGCGTCTATTTGCGCATCTATTTGTGCATCTGGAGACCCGCGTCTAATTGCGCGTCTATATATCAGACTTATGCATGTATAGACACGCACAAACACGCATAAATAGATGCACTTATAAACGCTTTTATAGACGCACGTGTAGATGCAAGTCAAACAGACAGACGCGAATATAAACGCGTTTTTAAACGCACTGATAGATGCGCCCTTTTTTTTTTTTTTTTTTTACAGAATACTGTGTATGTTGTGTATGCTATATAGTTACAAGAATCCCATATCCACATTCTATAATTCAATTCTTACAGCCAACCGCATTTTAATTACAATTCTAAATAAAATATTACAACTCCAAAACGCAATAAAATTGAAAGCCCAAAAAGTGCTTATATATACATATAGCACGAAGCTAAGCCACGTCATGTGGCTTCAAGTACAAAAAATAAGGAAGCTAAGCCATGTCATGTGGCTTCAAGTACAAAAAATAAGAGGAGTCTATATACAAGAGGCACGAAGCCAAGCCAGTGGCTTTAAGTACAAAAAAGAATAGTAGCACTACTTCTACAACTAATCCTCGCTGCCTTCCACGCTCCCTTCTTCGCTCCCTTCTGCACCTCCTTCCTCGTCTTCCTCGTCGTCTTGTGCATGGGCCTATAAACAAGGGACAACATATATCAATGTATGAAAAATCAAACCTTTGCTTATAATTTTGGCATTATTTAATTACTTTCGAATACCTGGGGGGCCTGTCCAGTAGCTCGGGTATACTGCTCCTCAGTAATCAACCCATCATCATAGAAGTGCCTCCATGTATCTCCTCTGCGATGGTGGCGGTGGTAGGCTGTCTCCACTGGAGTAGGGTATCTGCCCACGATCTCAAGCTGCATGACCGCGATACACTTTGTGGAGGGATTAGTACAAAGAAACAACCAACCTCCTAATAAACTACATAAGCAATATAATTTGAGATCGATACTTACAAATTGAGCCTCCCATGATTCAACACCCCCTGCTCCAAAATGCGCGCTTCCATATTCGTCCATCTGGATCCTCCGTGCCTCCACGTGCTGCAGACTGGGCTCCTCCCTCGCTGACTTCATTGCCTTCTTCCACTCACGCTTGTGAGCAGTGTGGGGCAGGCCCCTTGGAGGTTGACCTGCCTGGCAAGCTCCGCTAGTGCCTTCCTCTTAAGGGAAGATCTTTTATTGCTAAGTATCGTAACAATCTTTGACTTTCCCCATTTATCTGTGAACTGGCAATTGGGGGGGTTAGGATACCTAGAGCGAACAGTAGCGAGGGTCTCATCAGCCAACCTCTTTGGGTGGTCTTTATAGTGGATAAAGCAATCTCTATAATTGTTAGCAATTACAGAGCGCATGAAGGCCATGATGTCCTTCCCCCGTGCATCCATCAAGATGCCTCCTGTCTGAGTGATGTCATAATAAATCGTACCATCACCCAGGGGCACGTCTAAATCATCTGAATCATCCTCCTCCTCACTGCCACATGGCCCAAAGCACTGTGCCATGCATTTGCCACCGCTCTCCCTACTACTATGCCTGCTACCCTGTCGTGTCGAGCTCGTATGCTGGCCACTCGTAGCTGGGGACTGCACGGGACTACGCTAACCACTCGTAGCTGGAGAACCAAGTCTCGACGGCTAGGGAGTACGTCGATGGCTTGCCGAGACAGAAGGACCTCCTGACGGCATGGGGGAAGGGGCATAAGATGGGATGGCAGAAGGGACATAAGACGGCATGGGGGAAGGGGCATAAGACGGTACGGGGGAAGGGGCATAAGAAGGGGCATAAGACGGCTGTGCAGACTCCGCTGGGGTGATCTCAGGCGGTGTGGGGTGGCTCGGAGTCTGTAGTGCCAACCCCTGTGGAGTGTTAAGGGTACCCGTCATATACCCGTATAACTCCGCAGGACTAGGAGGGTGCCCTAAAAGATTATATAAGTCCTTCCAAATCGATTCCCACGGATCAGGTGAGCTAGAAGCACTTCCTGGCCACATGTTGAACTGGAAAATAGGAAATAAATCTATTACTTTGGGAGCTGAGAAGAAAGGGGAAGAAAAAAGAGGCTCTGTCAGAGCGTGTCTATAGACCCGTCTGATTTGCGCATCTATAGACGCGTCTAACAGAGCGTTTAACAATTCGTTTAAAAGTGCGTCTAACAATCCGTCTAACAGTCTGTCTAACAATGCGTTTAAAAGTGCGTCAAACAGTGCGTTTAAAAGTTCATTTAATAGGGCATCTGTGTGAGCGTCTATAGACGCGTCTGTGTGTGTCTACAACAAGCCAGACATGTGGATAGACGTGCCTATAGATGCACTTTTAGATGCACCCTGAGATGCGCCTATAGACGCGCTCCGACAGGTGAGAATACTAAAAAGTCGAAAAGGACGTTGCGTCCAACAAAAGAACGTGTCGCTCATACCTAGATCCTGTGTTTCGTGGATGCGAGAAAGTACAAAACTAGAAACAGCAAGCAAGAACAACTTCAAAAGGACTTACTTGGAAAAAGGTATGGAAGGATCTTTCTTTTCCAAACTTGTTTCTTCTCCTTGTTCGTACTCCTCCTCTCCTTTAGGCTTGGAAGCAAGTGTAGGTACGGTCCCTTTCTCTTGAGTGAAAGCTTGGAACTGTGTATGGGAGGCTCTCTCTTAAGCTTCGAATCTATGGAACTGCTAATAAAGAAGGAAGGAAGCCGCTCGCGAATTTTAAGTAATGAAAAGAAAAGCAAAGCGAGCGGCGCGCCGAAAAGCAGGTTTAAAAGCTGCGTCTATAATCGCGTCTATTAGCGCGTCTATAGTCGCATCTCAATACACAGAGTAGATGCGTCTATACTCGCATCTATTAGCACATCTATAAGCATGTTTAAATACATAGAGTAGATGCGCGTTTAGATGTGCCGATAGACGTGATGTTAGATGCAACTATAGACACGGCGATAGACGCAACACAGAGTTTAAATTAAGCATTTGAAGAAGAGCAAATTTGCTGGGTTGTTTGTTTGTAGGATGTCTCCATCTTCAACAAGTAGCTCCAGTGAGGATGAATCCCTCCGTATCCACCATCGTGAAATGTGGTTGGAGCAAAAGTTCAAATGTCTGTGTGATCGATGTCGAGGAAACATGTATCGTGCATGCAGGATTACGCTCAATCATATCTCAAAGTATGGAGAATGGGATGTGACCGTAAACAGGGTAAGGGTTTGTAAGTTAAGGTTGATTGAGATACCTATGGGTGTTCATATGTTTGAGTTATGATCCCGTTTTAATTTGATATAGGATGCAGTGCCACACCCGCACATGTTAACCTATGCCCGTCGTGAGGAGGCGAAGCGTCGGCGATATGAGGTGGGATCTTCAGGAGGGACCGTTATGGATGCATGGAGTGATGGTGATAGTAGCACTCCGCCATTACCTCATGAAGCCGTGGAGGAGGAGGTGTTTGATGATATGGTGCAGGATTTATATGTCCATCAAGGGAGGGATAATAGCATGGAGCAGGATGATCTTTTTACCGCAGCATCGACTCCACTATTTGAGGGGTGCACATTCTCTGTTCTACGTGCCTCCCTTGAGTTACTAAACTTGCAAATCTATGGATGAAGCAATGCAAGTTTGAATGCATTACTCAAGTAAGCTTTAAAGTCGATTTTGCAAACATGGTGAATTATGCGCGTGGGTCAATTACTCGAATGCTTTTCCTCATTTATGGTCTTCACGTGCAGGCTATTGTGTAAAATTCTTCCAAGGGAGAATAAATTACTGACCTCAAGAGATATGGCAAGGCAACATGTGACCTCTCTTGGAGGATTAGATTACAAGCGCATCCATGCATGTGTCAACGATTGCGTTTTGTTTCATGGACTACATAAGGATGCAAGAGAGTGTCCTACTTGTGGAGAGGCAAGATATAGAGCAGATCTCAAAACCTTGGATGTGCCTCGTAAGGTATTGTGACATTTTCCCATAATCCCTCGCATCCAACATATGTTCAAGTGCAAATCTATTGCAGAGCTCATGTCATGGCATTCCTCCCATCGATCAACCGATGGCAAGTGCAGAACTCCCGCAGACTCTCCTGCGTGGAAGCATATTGAAGACACATGGCCAAGCTTCAAGGAAGAAACTAGGAGCTTGAGACTTGGATTGGGTATGGATGGTGTGAACCCATTTGGTCTCAAAAGCACGTCTTATAGTGTATGGCCACCAGTGGTATTGGTGAATTACAATCTTCCACCCTCTATGGCTATTAAGAAAGGACATGTCATGCTGTCCCTTCTAATTCCAGGGAAACATAAAGTCAAAAACCCTGATGTTTATTTGGAGCCTTTGATTGATGAGCTAGAGATACTTTGGAGAGGTATCGAGGTGCATGATGTGAGCAGGCCTCCCTCGTCACGAGACTTCAACTGCAAAGCAGTCTTGATGTGGACGATGCATGACTTCCCAGGCTATGGCGAGTGTTCAGGTAAGCATTGCATTTTTTAATTATAAATAGGCAAAGGACGTGGCACCCTAAACCCACCTTCCACTCTTAATTGCATCTATTGTTCAGGTCTCACTACATCGGGTTACCATGCATGTCCTGTTTGTGGTCCTTCGCTAGTTGCCTCACGGGCAGACGCATTGAATAAGGTCATCTATGAGAATCACCATCGATTTCTCCCACCTGATCATCCTAGATATGTTGCCCCTTGGAATGAAGTCCTCCCACAATCACTCATCGCGGGAGATTGGATGAGAATTTGGGACGGTTCCACGACTCCTCCACCACTTGGCATGAGCCGGTAAGGATTTGTAACTATTGGCTGGAAGTAAAGATTGGCTATATTGGTTGAAAGTAAAGATTGCACGCTAACACTTTATTTTGTTTAGATACTCCATCTTTTATCGTTTACCATATTGGTCCCACCTCAAGATCAATCACCTGCTCGATCCCATGCATATCTTCAAGAATGTGGCATCTACCATTTGGGAGCATTTGAATGGGACATGAGATTCGGTAGGCATAAGGGAGGATCTACATACCACAGGGAGGATGCGTGAAGCTTGGCCTCAGGAGAGACCAAATGGGCATGTTTTTTTACCTCGTGCACCGTGGATGTTATCAAAGCTAGAGATGGCGATGGTGAAGTGCGCTATTACTACAATTCGTACTCCCACTGGATGCATGAGGTGTTTGAAGGGAGCCTTTACAAAGAGCAAGAAAAGAGGTGTAGAGCAATTATATGGCTTGAAATCTCATGATTGGCACAAGATGCTCCAAGTAAGTATTTTATATGCATAATATCTTTTTCCTTTCAAATTTGTGAGTAAATAGCTATAAGCAACTAATCAACCACCTCCTCGCGGGTTTAGTTCATACTACCTACTAGCATTTCACGTAGTGCATCAAAGGACGTGAAAGATTGTATTTACAAGATGGGCGAGCTTATGAGGTATGTGAGCTCAAAGGAAATAGATCCCACCACGCTTGAGAATGCTCGAGTTATGTCAGTGGAGGTAGTTTGTTTAGTGGAGGAGACATTTCCACGTTCTATTCTCACAAGCCAACTACATCTCATAATACATTTGGTGGATGAGATTGCTATATGCGGTATTATACATGCACGATGGTTGTTCTTCCTTGAGCGCTTCATGAAGACGTTGAAGGGCTTCGTGAGACAAAATGCAAGACCCGAAGGTAGCATGGCCGAGGGTTGGTTGGTACAAGAGTCACTTGTATATATTTCTGAGTTTCTTGTTGATGTGGATAGCTCTCTCGCACGATCATGGAGAGATGATGAAGACCTAAGGATGACCTCTATTGTGCCTCAAGGAAAAGGACGCAACAAATTAATAGACACAGAGTTGCATAATAGTTTCAACCTCTTTTGCATGCTTAATAGTGATGTGATGAAAAGATGGGTGACAAGATACGAGGATGCAAAGGCAAGAAGATAAGAAGAAAGGGCCCTCTCACTACAAGGCATAGGCCATTTTCCGACGGAAATACTGATGCTTTTTACATTAAAATTTTTTTTTTTCACGGGTGCAAAGGTCGCTATAAAAGTCGCTAAAAGCGTCAGAAAAGGAGCGTCGCTATAAACAGTCGCTATGTAGCGACGCTGTTAATCGTCGCTATATAGCGACGATGCAAACGTCGCTATATAGCGACATATTAATAATCGTCGCTATATAGCGACACTAGTAAACATCGCTATATAGCGACGATTAACAGAAGTTAAAAAAAAGGGTTGGCTAAATAGGGCTTTCTTTTGGCCCTGTTTAGCCCCACTAATCCTTTTTTTTTTTGTAATTACAAAAGAAAGTTTTTTATAACAAAATTTCCCTTGCTTGTAGGGTGATACAAAATTGTTCTTGTAAAATGATGAGGAAAAAATGCATATACATATACAACAGTGTTTGTAACAAAAATACCCTATGAAAGGGCGATACAAAATTGCTCAAACGAGTGGATATACAAAATGCTACTACCACTACTCATCCGAATCCGAATCATCTTCGTCTTGTTGGCCTGTTCCTTGGTCCTCGACACCTGTGTCTTCTCCTTTGTTCTCGGCACCTGCGTCCGATCCTTGCCCCTATTGATCGCTTGCCTCCGATGATGGGATGCTTGAGCTTTGACCCTAAGAGTGAACCATATAAATCAAAAATTAGATTGGAACTTAAATTAAAAAGTGAGATTACAAGTAGGAGTAAACTTATACCGTGCGAGCAGCCACCTCAGCCCAATCGACTGTCGCTCCCATTACCTCTTGCTCAATGAACCACGGCTTTGTTCCTATCCAAAATGCGCACCGCGTCTCTGCATCCGTAGGAAGACGACCCATCGCAGCTTGCTGTGGATCCAATTTACGAGAGTTAGAGTTAGCTAAAGTGCATGTAATATGTAAGTAAAACAAATAGAACAATACATTAAATGGGAAGAAGTAGACTTACCACGGTTGCCTCGAATGCATACCGTCTGCCTGCACCAAAGTGCGAAGTACCTATGACATCCAGCCATCTCTTCGCAGCCCTCCTCTAACCCTCGAACATTTCGGGATGGTCCCTATGTTGCTTCTTGAAGTACTTCCAATTAGCTTTGTCTGCCCAGCTGGGTTAGCCAACCCCTTTGTAATGGAAGTACGCAAGGTTGATCTACGATGCTTTAGGACCAAAGCCATGCGCTCGAGCATATAATTGTCATTAAACTCCACATTCGAGGAGCTTATGCAGAAATAGAGAATGAGACAAGCATAAGCTTCTCTCATTCTCTATTTCCACATAAGCTCACGCATAAGCATAAGCTTATGCATAAACTTAAGCATAAGGTCATGCTCATGCATGAGCATAAGCATGAGCTTATGCTTATGCTTATGCTTATGCTTATGCTTATGCTTATGCTTAAGCATAAGCATGAGCTTATGCTTATGCTTATGCTTAAGCATAAGCATAAGCATAAGCTCATGCTTATGCTCATGCGGAAAAAGAGAAGGAGAATCCAATCACTTGCTTTCAAATATGATGGTGGTGGATCAAGCTGACCTCCACGTGCGAGATGGTCGAGCGGAAGGTATCGAGCATGACCTTCAAAAACATTTTTCCTCATATGTTTGGAGTAGCGTGCAAGCGATTTCAGAGCGGGTCCACAAACAGGACAAGCATGGTACCCACTTGTAACAAGTCCTGCACACGTGCATGAATATGTTAGTACAAGACATGCGTGCAAAAGAGAGTAAAAAAAGCATAATCCCTCATTGTACATGTAAAGACATAACCACATACCTGCGCACTCTCCATATCCTGGGTAGTCATGCATGGTCCACATCAAGATACCCCTGACCAAAATATCATTGGTATGCCTAGGAGCTCTGGAAATATCAAAGACCTGCACTCCTCTCCATAATATCTGTAACTCCTCTATCAAAGGTGCCATGTACACGTCCATGTTTTTTGCCTTGTACTTTCCTGGCACAAGTAGTGCAAGCATGAGGTGTCCCTTTTTTATTGTTAGCCATGGTGGGATATTGTAATTCACCACGACTATGGGCCATGTTGACCAAGATGTCAAGCGTAACCCGAAAGGATTCACGCCGTCCATGGCTAGCCCAAGATGTAAGTTGTGTGGCTCTCTCGCAAAGTCCGGCCACTGATTATCTACGTGCTTCCAAGCTGCACAATCTGCGGGAATCCTCAATGTGTGATCAGTGGACCGATGAGATGCATGCCATGTCATCAACTCCACTATGGATTTGCATCGAAACATGTGTTGTATTCTTGCAATGATGGGAAAGTGTCTTAAGACCTTTACCGGTATCCGCTCACCCTGCAAGTCATCTCTATATCGTTGTTCCCCACACTTTGGACAACTAGCCAAATCTCCATGCTCACGATGAAAGAGAATACAATCATTACGGCAAGCATGGATGGTATCATAATCCATACCCACCATTGTTAGCATCTTTTTCGCTTCATCTCTTGATGCGAGCATGGTATTTGGTGCAGGCAACATCTTTTGGAGCAACCTATGACAAAGACACTATCCAAATGATGATTCTCAAAACAAACAATATCCAAATAATGAGTCAAATTAATGCAAGGGCTAACCTCATTAAGGCCGAGACACTTGTATCCGACCACCCATACTGTACTTGTAGATTCAAGATTGAGAGACAAGCACGTAGTTTAGACATCCTAGCACCCTCGTACAATTGTGTTGATTGCAACTCTCGCATTTTGACCTCAGACTCTGCCATCACATGTACGTGGGATGTAGTGCCCCTAAAAATGTAATCCATCATGTCGACCATACCCTCGTCATCATTCGGGAGACTATAGTCTTGTTGAAAGTGAGAAGGTATATGTGTACCCTCGTCACCCTCCTCATCCTGTCATAAGCTCATTCGTGTAAATATAAGATCTTCTATTTCCTGGTATACAATAAGATTGCGAACTTAAATAGCTTTGACTTACCGATGATCCATCAACATGTGCAACACCAACAGGGGGTACTGGTTCTGGCTCCTCTCCATACATCCGCAAGTGGCGCATGATAATACGGTGTTGATGTCGTACTTCTCGCTTGCAATGAGTGCAATGACAGTATAACCTCTCCATAAGCCACTTCGTGCTCCCGGGCGTTGGCACATCATCGGATGAGCTTCCACTCGTCCCTTCCATCTACACTTATAAAATCACAACATAAGCATGAAGAGGAGATATTGACAATTATAAGCATAGCATGTTTAATTTGAGCTTCTCTTGAGGCCATATAAAAAGAATGACATCGCTATATAGTAAGGATTGAAACAAAAAATCCTATATAGTAAGGCTATATAGTAAGAGGAGATATTGACAATTATAAGCGTAGCATGTTTGAGCTTCACTTGAGGCCATATTAAAAAAATGAACAGTGCGACGCTATGGGTTAAAACCCGAAACGCCGAAACACGTGGCGTTTTGCTCAATCCATTCCCTAATCTCTCAAGTAAGCAACCCAAAATCTCCTCCCACCTATTTTCGACGACCTCCCATCTATTCCAAGCAACCTCCCACTCTATTTTCCACTCCTCACCCTTCTCCTACCTCTTGTACTCTCTCTCTATCCTTTTTCCTCTTTGGTTTCCTGAAAGAAAGTTCTTCAAGAGGTGAGTTTGTTTCAACAATGTAGGTTGTTTGTTTGTTAGCTTTAGTTTTGTGAGTGTTTCTACTTGTATTGCTAAACCTGTAAACTAGTTTTCATGCTTGATTTTAAAGGATTGAAACAAAAAACGAGATTTCAAAAAAGAAAGAAAGAAAGAAAACTCACCTCTTTTTTCTGTATTTCTCTTCCTTCTCTTTCTCCTTGTCTCCTCAATCTCCTCCTTTCCTTGTCTCCTCAATCTCCTCCCTTCAAGAAGTTGCTTTTGTAATCTCCTCTTTCCACTAACATCTTATTTGAAAAAATGGGTTGTTTTCTCTCTTATGTAGGGCCAGTCCACTACACCGAGCGGGACATACTCTCTCTTTTGTAGGGCCAGTCCACTACACCGAGCGGGACATACTTTTACAGATAAGTGCTTCCTCTTCTTTCCACTACACCGAGCGGGACATACTTTTACAGATAAGTGCTTCCTCTTCTTTCCATTTATTATTTTTGTTATTTGCATTGGCCTGCAGTGATGGGCGTAGGAACCCTCTCTTCCCCTCTCTCTCTTTCCTTCTTCCCCCTTCTCTTTTTCTCCTTTTTCCCCCTTCTCTTTTTTCCCTCTTCTCTTATTCTCTCTTTCCCCCTTCTCTCTTTCCCCCTCATCTCTTTTCCCTTCTCTCTTTCCTTTCCCTCTTATTCTCTATTTCCTTTCCCTCTTATTCTCTTATGCTTATGCTTCTCTCATTCCCCCTTCTCTATTTCTCCCTTCTCTCATTCGCATAAGCTCTTTTTCCACATGAGCATGAGCATGAGCATGAGCATGAGCTCATGCTTATGCTCATGCATGAGCATGAGCTTATGCTTAAGTTTCCGCATAAGCTTATGCTTCTCTCATTCTCTATTTCTGCATAAGCTCCTCCTCTTTTTCCGCATGTGCTCCTCTTTCTCTTTTTATGCATAAGCTCCTTCTCTCTTTCCGCATGAGCATGAGCTTATGCTTAAGTTTCTGCATAAGCTTATGCTTATGCATGAGCTTAAGCGGAAATAGAGAATGAGAGAAGCTTATATTTCCGCATAAGCTCCTCCTCTTTTTCCGCATAAGCTCCTCTTTCTCTTTTTATGCATAAGCTCCTTCTCTCTTTTTGCATGAGCATAAGCATGAGCTTATGCTTATGCTTATGCTCATGCATGAGCATGAGCTTATGCTCATGCATGAGCATGAGCTTATGCTTAAGTTTCCGCATAAGATTATGCTTATGCATGAGCTTATGCGGAAATAGAGAATGAGAGAAGCTTATGCTTCTCTCATTCTCTATTTCCACATAAGCTCCTCCTCTTTTTCCACATAAGCTCCTCTTTCTCTTTTTATGCATAAGCTCCTTCTCTCTTTCCGCATGAGCATAAGCATGAGCTTATGCTTACGCTTATGCTTAAGTTTATGCATAAGCTTATGCTTATGCGTGAGCTTATGCGGAAATAGAGAATGAGAGAAGCTTATGCTCATGCATGAGCATGAGCTTATGCTTAAGTTTCCGCATAAGCTTATGCTTATGCATGAGCTTATGCGGAAATAGAGAATGAGAGAAGCATAAGCTTCTCTCATTCTCTATTTCCGCATAAGCTCCTCCTCTTTTTCCGCATAAGCTCCTCTTTCTCTTTTTATGCATAAGCTCCTTCTCTCTTTCCGCATGAGCTTATGCTCATGCATGAGCATGAGCTTATGCTTAAGTTTCCGCATAAGCTTATGCTTATGCATGAGCTTATGCAGAAATAGAGAATGAGAGAAGCTTATGCTTCTCTCATTCTCTATTTCCGCATAAGCTCCTTCTCTTTTTCCGCATAAGCTCCTCTTTCTCTTTTTATGCATAAGCTCCTTCTCTTTTTCCGCATGAGCATAAGCATGAGCTTATGCTTATGCTTATGCTTAAGCATAAGCATAAGCATAAGCTCATGCTCATGCATGAAGCATAAGCATAAGCATAAGCTCATTCTTATGCTCATGCATGAGCATGAGCTTATGCTTAAGTTTCCGCATAAGCTTATGCTTATGCATGAGCTTATGCGGAAATAGAGAATGAGAGAAGCTTATGCTTCTCTCATTCTCTATTTTCGCATAAGCTCCTTCTCTTTTTCCGCATAAGCTCCTCTTTCTCTTTTTATGCATAAGCTCCTTCTCTCTTTCCGCATGAGCATAAGCATGAGCTTATGCTCACACATGAGCATGAGCTTATGCTTAAGTTCCGCATAAGCTTATGCTTATGCATGAGCTTATGCGGAAATAGAGAATGAGAGAAGCTTATGCTTCTCTCATTCTCTATTTCTGCATAAGCTCCTTCTCTTTTTCCGCATAAGCTCCTCTTTCTCTTTTTATGCATAAGCTCCTTCTCTCTTTTTGCATGAGCTTATGCTCATGATTATGCTTAAGCATAAGCATAATCATAAGCTCATGCATGAGCATGAGCTTATGCTTAAGTTTCCGCATAAGCTTATGCTTATGCATGAGCTTATGCGGAAATAGAGAATGAGAGAAGCTTATGCTTCTCTCATTCTCTATTTCCGCATAAGCTCCTTCTCTTTTTCCGCATAAGCTCCTCTTTCTCTTTTTATGCATAAGCTCCTTCTCTTTTTCCGCATGAGCTTATGCTCATGCATGAGCATGAGCTTATGCTTAAGTTTCTGCATAAGCTTATGTTTATGCATAAGCTTATGCAGAAATAGAGAATGAGAGAAGCTTATGCTTCTCTCATTCTCTATTTTCGCATAAGCTCCTTCTCTTTTTCCGCATAAGCTCCTCTTTCTCTTTTTATGCATAAGCTCCTTCTCTTTTTCCGCATGAGCATAAGCATGAGCTTATGCTTATGCTTATGCTTAAGTATAAGCATAAGCATAGGCTCATGCTTATGCTCATGCATGAGCATGAGCTTATGCTTAAGTTTACGCATAAGCTTATGCTTATGTGTGAGCTTATCTCATTCTCTATTTCCGCATAAGCTGCTTCTCTTTTTATGCATAAGTTCCTTCTCTTTTTCCGCATGAGCATGAGCTTATGCTTAAGTTTACGCATAAGCTTATGCTTATGCGTGAGCTTATGTGGAAATAGAGAATGAGAGAAGCTTATGCTTCTCTCATTCTCTATTTCCGCATAAGCTCCTTCTCTTTTTCCGCATAAGCTCCTCCTTCTCTTTTTATGCATTTTTAGATGCGCTTTTAGATGCGCTTTTAGATGCGTGTTTAGATGTGCTTTTAGATGCGCAGACTGTGAGCTGATTTTTTAACCTACTTTTAGCGCATTTGCTTTCCTTCACATACTTTTAGCATTGTGCGGCTTGCTTTCCTATTAACAGACATAGCTCTAGGCATCCACACTTATCTTACAATCGTACCGCATAGTACCATAATGTGAATACCACATGGTATCTAACCATACCAAGTAGTATCATTTACCCCGCATAGTCCCTCATCTACACCACATGGTTTTTTTTAGGACACCATGAGACATTGTCGATAACCTGCCTGTACTATAACAACACAAAGCACCCACAAACGCACACATGGATGCATTTCCTTAACTTTAAAAAGAACTTACGGGCATGTCTATTTGTATGCCTACAGACCCGCATCTATAGACGTGTCTATATAACAGATAGATGTGCCTATAGACACGCTTTTAGATGCTCTGTAAAAATTTCAAAAAAACAAAAAGATGCATACATAGATGCACTTATAGACGCTCTACAGAATCTTTTTTTAAAATAAAAGCAAATTTTTATGTGGTTGAACAGAATGATGTGTATGTTGTGTATGCTATGTGGTTACAAGAAGCCCATTTCCACATTGTGCAAGTTAATTCTTACAGCCAACCACATTTTAATTAGCATGATTCCAAGCACATCTATAGCCAATGATTATAATTCTGAATAAAACATTACAACTCCAAAACGTTTAGTTCACAAGGCATTCATTGATAGAATGTTGCACAAGGAAATCGAAAGCCAAAAAAATAAAAGGAGTGTATATTAATTCATAGCCCAAAAAGTGCTTGTATGTACATATAGCCACGATGCCGTCACGTCTTGTGGCCTCAAGTACAAAAAATAAGAGGAGTGTATATCCAAGAGAAGCACGAAGCCAAGCCAATGGCTTCAAGTACAAAACAGAGTAGCTAGTACTACTTCTACGACTAATCTAAGTTCTCCACATCCTCACTCCCTTCTTCCTCATATTCTTCCTCTTGATCAGCCCTAGGGCCTTGTAAATGAGGGACAACATATATCAATGTATGAAAAATCAAATCTTTATTTACAATATTGACATTATTTAATTACTTTTAAATACCTGGGGGGCGCTCCAGTAGCTTGGATATACTGCTCCTCAGTAATCAACCCGTCATCATAGAAGTGTGTCCATGTATCTCCTTTGCGATGGTGGCGGTGGTAGGCTGTCTTAACAGGAGTAGGGTACCTGCCCACGATATCAAGCTATAAGATGAGAAGGAAAGAGATGAGAAAAGAGAGAAAAGTAGAGGAAAATAGAGGAGATAAGAGAGAAAAAGAGAGGAGAAAAGAGGTGTAAGGAGAGGAGAAAAGAGATGAGAAAAAAGAGACAAAAAGAGAGGAGAAAAAAGAGAGAAAAAGGGAGGAGATAAGAGAGAAACAGAGAGCAAAAAAGAGGAGGAAAGAGAGGTGAAAATAGAGAAAAGGAGAGGGGAAAAAGAGGAAAAAAGAGAGGAACAAAGAGGAGAAAAAGATTGGCTCCATCATGCATGTCCTCTTTCTTTATCCTACCCTCATGCTTTAGTCTAATTTTCCTCTCTCATGCAATCACTTATTTCCATCATTCATGCAATCCCTTATTTTCTCACGAATGCTTAAGGGAAAGAGAAGGAAAAGGAAGGGGAAGGGGAAGGGGAAGGGGATTCAGGGAAAGAGAAGGAAAAGGAAGGGGAAGGGGAAGGGGAAGGGGAAAGGGAAGGACACATAAGAAAAACTGTCGTAGCGCGTCTACAGGCACGGTTGTCTTTTTTTTTTTAATTAGATGTGTTGTTAGACGCATCTATAAACGTGCTCCAACAAACGCCTTTTTAAAAGAAGCTGAAAAGGACATGCGCCCACCATGCGCCCGACCCCAAAAAGAACAACACTAGTACCAAAAACATCCCTTCCCTGCATACGATAAAGGACGAATCCAAAGAGAGCAACTTCCAAAGAAGACCAACCACCAAGAGACTTACCTTGGATAGAGGTATCGAAGCTTCTTGTCCTTCTTCAAAGCTGCTTCTCTTTCTTCTCTTCCTTGTTCACCCTCTTCTCTTATATGCTTGGGGATGACTGTGTAAGCCTAGAGATGAGTGTGGGTGCTTGAGTGCGGTATTCTTTCGGTCGACAGTCGGTGTAAAGAACCACATTTTTTGCATTTAGGACATTAGGTTGAGATCTTTAATCGAAAAGAACCACATTTTTTGCATTTAGGACATTAGGTTGAGATCTTTAATCGAAAAGAATGTACTTTTATTTAAAAAACCTACTTTTTAAATCCCTATTTGTGATTGGCTACACTCGATCATGGATTTGACATAGTATTGTTTATATACTACATTGCTATGCTTACTATGTGCTATTTGGCCAATCAATTGTTGTTTCCTTGACCTAGTTTCAAAAATTGTCATTGTTGCTTTTTTAACATTTCTTACAGCTTTAAATATGATTAAATCACATTTTTGAATTAAAAACGTTCTAAAAAATCCTTTTTTATTTTTGAAGCAAAGATTACTATACTTGATTTTAGTTTTTATCTCCCTAGGAAGTTGATATAAATTTTAAAGTTTGAAAATTCAATACACAAAATTCACTAACCTTATAAGATTTTGACTCCTTACACATGAGGACTTCATGATGTCATGCTATGGACAATTTTCGTTATCACTAGGAGGACTACTATTTCCAGGTCCCCCAAAAGAGAAAGAAGTAACCAACTTAGCCATTCTCATTAGTGCTCAATGGGCTTGCATCATATAAGTTAGTCAATTCAGTTGTTTTTGAAGATTACTTGTAGTAAATGCAGTGAGTTGTCCATCTGAGTTTACATATTGAGGGTTTTGATGATAAGCTGCACAAGTGAATGGTGCACTTGGAGGATAACCAGTTCCCATGTGAGTTGAAGAGACCTGGTCCACAGTGGTGACCTCCACCAAATTCCAAAGTGTCTGCAAGTCACCCTTGCCAAACATTCATGATAGAGGCATCCCAATAGCCTATAGGGTCTCCATCCAAATAGAGATTCCAATTTTGTGTAGATGAATCCTACATTGCATGATAAAAATGTAAACCTTGGCGATACACAATCATCTATGAACAATGGAGTGTGAGGAATTGCATGTGCGTTGACTATGTCTTATATATATATATATATATTTATATTTATATATATCATTCATTTATGAAGTACATACTTCAAAATCAATAGAATGATGTGGCAATAAACTATGGTGTTCAAGAGAACAACAAGGACATCATGGTCTTGATGAAAATATTATTACAAGTACTACTTAGCTCACTTAGGTCCATAATAAAACAATAATATGTATATTGAGAGAAAAATCTTACTCAATTTTTGTGATTGTAGAGAAAAGATTGCAATATAAATTTTAAAACAAGTAGATTCACATGGTTAACATGTTTTAAGAAGTAGTTTTCATTCACATGGCACATAGCCAGGGTGATAATCGTGCTATTAGCTAGAATTTAAAATTTCAAATCAAGCATGATATAGTAATTTATACCAATCTTTGGTGCTATATTTTAAAATAATAATAATAATGTCGAGTATATTATTATTTTAAAGTAATAATAATGTTTCCTTTTCAATATATGTACAAGACTTTAGTTTCACTTTTTAAAACCCTTTTTTGAAAATCACATGATAAAAACTCCATGTAGTTTAATCAAACCACCGATATCTAATAAAACTATAGGGGCTTACTGAGATTTCAGCTTTCACTTGTGATTATGGGATTTGAATCCTACTTTTTTAAAATAACTAGGGGAAATAAAGAAATGTTATAGAAGCTTACCTTGGATATTGTGATTAACATTTGCTCTTGTTCATTGGGATCTCCAGGAATGGAAACTTGATCGTCAGCCCACCCATCACCCAGAACCCATGTCTGGCTCGTATGAATGTATCCATCGCACTTCAAAAGGGCACACCATGTTTGATAGCTATTATCCTACATTACTCTCATATCCAGTATCATTACCTATATAGATGTTGAACTGAAGCATGGATCTTAAGATACCTTTTAATTAAAGAATATGGTATGTTTTCCACGTAGGTCATGTCTCAATTACATTACACACACCGTATATCCTTGGAATAAGCGTGGTAAATTATCCCCAAAATCCGGTTCATCAACCTATATAATAGAAGTCCGGTTCATGATAATCATCAGCCTACATAATAGAAATCCGTTTCATCATAACGCTTTTGCTTATTTTTGGGCTGATTCCAATAAAGATCGTTAGAGAAAATGCTGACCACCCATCCAACCTCAAACGTAATTGGATATTTTTGGCCTGTTTCTAATGAAAATCGATAGAGAAATTAACGCTCTCCACCCATCCAACCTCAAACGTTGCCTCATTGGAAGATCGTTGGGATTCGCCACCACCCACACTTGCGAAAAGCTAGCGTCGGTCGGATTAGCGAATGGTTTGTTGATGCTTATAGTTACTTGTAAGCCGTTGAATGAGTTCTGATCTGTTGATGAGTAGATAGCATGCTGCACAAGACGACCACTTCTTGGAGGTTTGACTTTGCAACGGATCGTGTAATATGAGGCTAGTCAGCTGAAGGATTTCTGTCTCTTGAATTGTTGTATGATAACAACGAACATTTGTTACGTACCGTGTAATACTTTCCGTCCGATTTAATTGCAAGCTAGGATTTGTAGAACCATGCGTTACGTACCGTGTGATATCTTCCGTCTGATTCAGGAGCCTTACGACCTCCAAATATGCGCCGCTGGGTTTTCCGAATTGAAATATCTTTTAGACCGCGTATTACTGGTATCGTTCCCATTGGACAACCATTCGGAAGATTTGTCTGGAATCGTTGGCGTATTCGACGGGAGCGATTACCGCCGTAAGCACCGGGAAACAGATTTTTCAAAGACGGCGGATAAACCTGAAAGAAAAGCGCGGTTGTAAGAATTGTGTGCACAGATCTCGGAACTCGGCTTCCATATCAAAAGACTGAAAGTATCCCGCACCAAGCTATCGTGTAGTCACCAAGACAAAAATTCGCACAGAGCTATGTGTATTTCAAGCTACAAATAATCAAATCCTCGATAGCGTCAACGTCCAAGTAAGAGATTACCACATCCGTTTGTTTTCTATAAGCTAAGCCTTTCTGATCTTCGATGCGAGTACAATCCACGATCGTGCCGTCCGACAGCTGCATGAGGAATGAATTAGATTTTAGAGTAACGCACGAAGACATGTGAAGAGAGAAATACCAGCCTGGGTGAGTATCGTGTACAGTGTGAGACTCGACGGGAACGTAGTCAAGATGCTCTTGAGTCTTTATGCTGCTCCCCAAAGACGAGCCATGAATACCATGTATGGGCTTCAAGGTTTCCGCAACAGATGCCAAGACCAAGAGCCAAACTCCCACGAATATGTTACACAAAATTTCCAAATGGACTCATTACACTTGCAGGTGAAAAAGGTACATAGATAGAAAGGCTCACAGTGTGATGGTATCCTATATTGATTGAATGATGGAGGAAGCTGCATATCTTTTGCCATGTAAACATGTTGCATTTTTGCGAGCCATCCTTTCTTCCCAAACTTGAACTTCAAGATGTGCCCCTTCCACTCATGCAAGATGTCACCTCTCTTGCTCTTGGGAAGCTTATGTGGACCTTTGGCCAATCCTTTCATCACTATCCAATCATTTAAGATCTAGATGCAAGGGATCCACTCATCCAATGCATTTCTGGTGTTGTGGAAGGCACAAGAGGTCACAGCATTGTGTGGTCTTGTAGCCTTGCTCCTCACCATGCTTGCAGAGGTTGCAACAGCAAGAATGGGACTCCTGCACAAGGCAATGCAGCTCCAATAGAGGCACAAAAGAGGGAGAAGGAGAGTGACAAAGCAACAGCAACAGAGGCATAGGAGAGTGAGAAGGAGAGGGACAGAGCAACTCCAATAGAGGCACAAAAGAGCGAGAAGTAGAGGGACAGAGCAATAGCAATAGAGGCATAGGAGAGAGAGAGGGAGAAGGAGAGGGATAGAGCAGCTCCAATAGAGGCACAGGAGAGGGAGAGGGGAGAGAGAGAGAGAAAGAGAGAGAGAGAGAGAGAGAGAGAGAGAGAGAGGAGCTGCAATAAGCAGACCAGAGCAGGAGGGAGCAAAGAAGGAGGGGGAAGAGGAAAAATGCGTGGGATTTGGTTCAAATGGAGTGATTTGGCAGGCTGGACCAAAATAGTGGGGGGTAGAGGCCCTAGAAAGAGGGAGGGGAGAAGGAAATTTCACCAAAAGGGCCCTACCATCCCATTGAAGGCAGTTTTGGGCTCATGAAGGGGAGGTGCACTTGGTAGGAGGGTTAAACATGGGTTAAGAGGGGGGGGATGATTCAGGTGGTCCCTAGTGTAAGGGGAGCAACCAATAGCGACTCTCTACAGGCCTGCCCACCCTCCACCTCAACATACCATTGCCCCACACCTTCTAACACTCTCATTGATACACCTCAAATCCCTCTCTAATCGCTTGAAATTAGGAAACACTAATCGGAGGCTCTTTTGAGACCCCATTTCTCCCCTAATGCCATTTGCTTTTGATTTCCTAAATGTTTTGTGTTATTTTGAAGGTGAGAGCCACTTTCGATTATCTTATGATTTTGAAAGTAGTATCTTTCATCTTTTGTCAATCAAGTATGCCTATAGACCATCCATTGTATTTGATCTGGAGTAGGATAAAGATTTGATATTGAGCTTTTCATTTATTACTGCTTGGAGGTTCCTCATCCTAAACACTTTCTTGTCATTTTGGGCTGACTTTCTAATCATGTAGGTGTGCTTGATATGCAAAATAAAATGTGGATCTAATGTTTCTTTCTCTGTTATAAGCTTATGTCTTACTTGACTTGCTCCTCATGTATTCATGTACTCATCCTAAACACTTTCTTATCAGTCTGGGCTGACTTGCTAATCATGTAGGTGTGCTTGATATACAAAAGAAAATGTGGATCTAATGTTTCTTTCTCTCTTATAAGCTTACATCTTGCTTGACTTACTCGACATGTATTCAACACTAGCTTCACTTTCACAAGCTGGTCCATCCTATGGAAGAAAAGGACTTGTCGAATATTTTTTGTTGTTAATATGCGAACATGTTTTCTTTCAATGTTTCTTTTCTATTTAGCTTTGATATCATTACTTCTTGGATGCGTTACTTCACATATGTGAAGGCACTTCTCAGATGTTTCCTTATCATGTTCAAGGCACTCATTTGTTTCCAAGCTGAGCTCATATGTTCTCTTTCATCACACTCAGTTGTATCTCCAAGTACATGCAGGTTTGTACAAGTGCCTGGATACAATCCAATGGACTAAATGCACATTGCATACCTATAGGATGAGTACATCTACTTTCTTTTTCATACTCATCTATATTTACGAGTGCATGCAAGGTCTTGCTAGACTAGTGGTTTGTTCCTTCTTTGTCAATTAACTTATTGATGACTTATGTTATGTATTTACTTATTGGTTCACCTTATATCTTCCAGCAAGGCATACTTTTATTTCTCCCTTTTATTCTGCCCTTTATGTGGTAAGGTATACTTATATGTCTTTCACAATGGACACATATGACTGACTTATTGAGTACTTGTTTGGCCATGGCATTTATGGATTACTTATTGCGTACTCGTTTGGACGTGGCAAGGTTCAACATCTTTTAGGTGACAATATTTATGAACACATATGACTAACTACTTGAGTACTCATCTGGATGTGGCATATGGCTAACTACTTGAGTACTCATTTGCATGTGGCACATGGATTAGTACAGAGTCCTCGTTTGGATGTAGTTCACATATTTATCTAGCTTTCATGATGATCATATATGGATTAATTATTGAGTACTCATTTGGACATGGTCATATTGCATACTCATTTGAGTGTGGCAAGATTCAACATCTTTTAGATGAACACATATGTATTACTTACTGAGTACTCATTTGGACTTGATCCATACTTATATGGATTTCACAATGAACACATATGGATTACTTATTGAGTACTCATTTGGATGTGACACATACTTATATGGCTTTCAGGATGAACACATATGGATTACTTATTGAGTACTCTTTTCGACATGGCACCTATGGATTACTTATTGTGTACACTAGCTTGCCTCTTGTCATACATGTGTGGCTTATGCTCGTTGTATTTATGGTTGTTTGGTACTTCTGGCTATCTAGTTGTTCGGTACTTCCAAATGCCCAAGTGTTCGATACTTCCAGATGCCCAAGTGTTCGGTACTTTCGGATGCTCAGATGCTCGTTGTGTTTTTGGATTATTGGTTCTTAATTTGTAGGAGCTTTATGGGCCTTCCTATTGTGTTGCTGTGTCTTTCTTACACTACGCAAGCGACATTTCAGCCCTGGATTTGTGGACATCTCAAATCGCCCCTGCATACACATCTTTGGAGTGGCCAAGCAATTTTCTCATACATTCATACTTGGTACAACAAAAAATGACACTTGAATATTTATTGTGTTCGTATACATCACATGAAACCAATCATTTTAGGTGGATGAATGTGCAAAACATGAAGGCATGATTATAAAGATTTGAGGAGGTTCGACCAAATTGAACTTGGAGATGACAAGCTCTCCTATTCAAATGAAGAGCTCAAACATCGAACTTGAAGATCTCAAGTCTTGATTATGCATCATCACTATATCAAACAAGTTTACATTTCTAGGCAGAGTTGTCTATTTTCCACACATACTTTGCACTATACTATGGAAAAGTGCTTGACTTATGCCTTTGTACTATACACATGTAATTTGCACCGTATCATCCAACTACACTGTATCATTCAAACTAGCCTATGGCCATTGTTTGTATATATATTTTCATGTAGATATATATATAGTGGCTTAGGTTTTTCCCTTTTACTCCCTAAGGGTTTTTTCATCCGTAGCTAGAGGGCCTAGTTTGAGTGGGGGTGTTAGAGCTATATATAGCTCACCCTAACTTAGCTTAGTCCTTAACTATATATATGCCTATGATCTATGAATAGAATCATTTTCTTGGGAGCAACTCTTGTGGTTGTCTCTCTCCTCTTTCTCTTCCTCTCAACACAATTCTTATGTCCACACTACAAGGCATAGGCCATTTTTCGATGAAAATACCGATGCTTTTTACATTAAATTTTTTTTTTTCGCAGGCGCAAACATCGCTATAAAAGTCGCTAAAAGCGTCGGAAAAGAACCGTCACTATAAATTGTCGCTATATAGCAACGATCATAAACGTCGCTATATAGTGACACTGTTAATCGTCACTATATAGTGACACTGGTAAACGTCACTATATAGTGACGATTAACAGAACTAAAAAAAAGGATTAGTGGGGCTAACCAGGGCTTCCTATGGCCCTGTTTAGCCCCTCTAATCCTTTTTTTTTTTTTGTAATTACAAAACAAAGATTTTTTATAACAAAATTTTTCTTGCAAAAAGGGTGATACAAAATCGCTCAAATGAAATGATCGAGCAATAAAAGCATATACATGTCGAACATATACAACATTGTTTATTACAAAATTACCCTTTCGAAAGGGTGATACAAAATTGCTCAAACGAGCAAATATACAAAATGACATAGAGGGCGAAGAAAATGCAAACTGCTACTACCACTACTACTACTACTCATCCGAATCCACTCGTCCTCGTCTTGTTGGCCTGTTCCTTGGTCCTCGTGAGCTGTGCCTTCTCCCTGATCCTCGTTACATGCATCTAATCCTTGGCACTGATGATCGCTCGCCTCCGATGATGGGACGCTTGAGCTTTGACCCTAAGAGTGAACCGTATAAATCGAAAATCAGATTGGAATTTAAAGAATAAATCAATTTAAAAAGTGAGATTACAAGTAGGAGTAGACTTATACCATGCGAGCAGCCACCTTAGCCCAATCAACCGTCGCTCCCATTACCTCTTGCTCAATAAACCACGGCTTTGTTCCTATCCAAAATGCGCATCGCGTCTCTGCATCTATAGGAAGATGACCCATCGCAGCTTGCTGTGGATCCAACTTACAAGAGTTAGAGTTAGCTAAAGTGCATGTAATATGTAGTAAAACAAATAGAACAATACATTAAATGAGAAGAAGTAGACTTACCACGGTTGCCTCGAATGCCAACCGTCCGCCTGCTCCCTATTCTGCTTCTTGAAGAACTTCCAATCAGCTTTGTCTGCCCAGCTGGGTTTAGCCAACCCCTTTGTGATGGAAGTACGCAAGGTTGATCTACGATGCTTCAAGACCAAACCCATGCACTCTCACATATAATCCTCATTAAACTCCCAATTTGACGGATTAGGGTATTTTTGTTTTAATTTATCAATGACCGCTTGCTTCTTTTGGTCATCTTGATACCGCCAATCGGTAGCAATGCTGCTCTGACAATGATGGCTCATCAACCGCCTCATGGTGGCCATCACTGCTTTACCCTTTCTATCTTCTATTATCTCTCCGACAGTTGTGATTTGATAGAAGAGATCCCCTAATGAGTAAGGACTGATGGTAGCAGAGTCAGAAGGAGTGGAGTGAGAAGTAGCAATGGGAGTAGGAGAGGGCAAGGGACCTGACTGATACTATGTCTTCGGACCAAGTGGAGACCTGTAGGAACGTGAGTATGTTGACTCGTCTACATCTCCCAAGTCAGCACAACATAAGCTGCCCTTCCTACTCTTCCTTCCCTTACAAGAGGCATGCACAGATGATGACTCCTCAGTCGAAGGGGCACGAGGGGACGGCTGGGTAGTACGTCCAACCATCGGTGTAGGAGAGGGAATTGCTGAGGTCCTCTGAGATAGCAGAGAGAAGAATCTCGCTGCGTCCTCATCGCTCATCTGCACTACAAACTTATCGGGACTCCCGACAAAGCCATGCGCAGCTGGCAAAGGAGTTCCCCGAGGGGTAGTCGCAGTGCTATGTGGAAGAGGAGTCGGACCAGGGTAGTCATAGTGCTGTAAAGAATAAGGGAGAGAGATAGGAGACTCAAGTTCAACTTTCTTCACAACACACAAAAGAGAGAGGACACAAGGTTGGAGGGTGAAGCCTTTCTTCACTTTTGCACACAACAACAACACAATAGAAGAGGGAAATACCCTATATGTCAAACCCTAGAATACGTGGTTCATATGTGAACCCAAACCAAAAACATACATGGTAGTCTAACTACACCACGAGTACAACTAACATAGGCGGTGACATAAATGATAGTCATCCAGGAGATATATCGGGGGTAGAGCTTGATATCTCAACACTCCCCCTCAAGCTCAAATCCATCTCACGTACACCAAGTAAGCTCCTAAATCTGTGAAGCTTCTCGGTACCCAATGCCTTCGTAAAAATATCAGCCACCTGCTCCTCAGTGCTGACATAGACAAGATCAATCTCACCAGCTAGAACCTTCTCTCTCACAAAGTGATAATGCACCTCAATGTGCTTCGTTCTAGCATGATAAACTGGGTTATTAGCAAGCATGATGCTGCTAATGTTGTCACAATGAATGACAACTGCTGCATGAATTGACTGTCCCATATCTGCAAGTAGCTTCCGTAACCAAGCTACCTCACATGCAGCCATTGCTGCACCCCTGTACTCAGCCTCTGTGCTCGACAAGGCAACTGTTGGCTGCTTCTTGCTGCTCCAACTGATGGCACCACTCCCAAGGGAAAACATAAAACCACTAGTAGATCTCCTGTTTGAGACACTACCAGCCCAGTCAGCATCTGTGTATCCATGTACCTGTAATGCACACCCAGCTTCATAAAACAGTCCATAATGCAATGTGGACTTCACATACCGCAGTATGCGCCTAGCCGCATCCAAATGTGGCTTCCTCGGTGCCTGCATAAACTGACTCACCTGCCCCACAGCATAGCTCAAATCTGGTCTGGTTATAGTCATGTAAATCAAGCTACCTACTATGCACCTGTACATAGTAATATCTTCAAGAAGCTCACCTGTCTCTGCATTGAGCTTCACATTCTGCTCCAATGGAACAGAGATAGGCTTACGGCCTATCATCCCATATTTGGACAGCATGTCCAAACCGTATTGCCTTTGCAACAACCATATCCCACTCGGGGATCTAATAACCTCAATGCCCAAGAAGTAACGCAGCTCTCCCAAATCCTTCATCTCAAATTTCTGCTTCAACAGCAGCTTCACTTCATTAATGTCTGCATCACTATCACCTGTAATAATCAAGTCATCAACATAGATGACTACAAGCACAATCCCTCTGTTTGTCCTTTTCACATAAAGTGAAAAATCTGAATTGGAAATCTGAAATCCAATAGTGACAAGATATTGCCCTATCTTGTCTGACCATGCCCTCGGCGCCTGTTTTAAGCCATACAAGGCTTTGCGCAACCTGCATACAAAATCGGGGTGTGAATTATCCTCATAACCTTCTGGCTGCATCATATAAACCTCTTCCTGCAAATCACCATGCAAGAAGGCATTTTTCACATCCATCTGATGCAAAGACCATCCCTTTGCAGCAGCCATAGCAATTACTGCTCTCACAGTTGCCATCCTTGCAACTGGGCTGAAAGTTTCCTCATAGTCAATTCCATATGTCTGCGCAAAACCTTTGGCAACCAATCTTGCCTTGTACCTGCTAACAGACCCATCAGCATTGTGCTTTACTTTGTAAACCCACTTGCAGCCAATAGCCTTTTTATCATGAGGCAAAGTCATCAAATCCCAAGTGTGGTTTGCATCCAAGGCAGCCATCTCTTCATCCATAGCTGCTTCCCAATTTTTATGCCCTGCTGCATCCTCAAAACATGTGGGCTCTGGCTCCTCTAGAACCTTGACCATATAAGCATAGTGATGTGCTGTATACCCATCATATCTCAGCCTGTCAACTGGATACTTAATACGAGTGGACCTCCGTACAACTGGATCAGTTGCAGGAGTCTTTAAATCATGCCTGCTTTTCCTTGCACCAGGTGTAACAACAGAAGGAATCCCAAGTTCCTCATCAAGGCTCATTTTAGAGCCGCTTGACTCTCCATCAACATGAGAGCTACCAGCAGACACATACACTGGAGCATGGTCTACTTTTTCTTTTCCCTTATGTGATATCTGCACAACACTATCAGGGCTGCCATGTGACAATTCACTAGATCTCAATCTCCCTGTCCATGCATTAGATCCACTAGTAGAGGACTCTCTGGGTCCACTCAAGGCTTGAGATTGCTGCTCTGCATTTATTGCAGCATTCCCATTTCCTGCATCTGCATCTCCTACCATAACAGTTGGTGCATACCAGCTGCTCATTTCATCAAAAACAACATCTCTGCTCACTTGCATTTTGCGAGTGGAAGGGTTATAACAGCGATACCCTTTCTGGTGCAGAGCATATCCAATAAAGATGCATTTTTCTGCCTTTGGATCCAGCTTTGTTCTCTTCTCATCATGAACATGAACATAAGCTATGCAACCAAATACCTTCAAGTGAGAAATATCTGGTTTTTGGCCTGTATACATTTCTTCAGGCGTCATGCCATGGACAGCTGCAGTGGGGGTTCTATTCATAATATAAACAGCAGTTGCTACTGCTTCAGCCCAAAAATAATCAGGCATGTTTTTCTCATTTAGGATCGCCCGTCCTACTTCTGCAATATGCCTGTTCTTCCTTTCTGCAACCCCATTCTGCTGAGGCGTAGACCTGCATGAGTACTTCCTTTGAATTCCCTGTTCTTTCAGATATTCACAAAATTCTTCTAAAAAGTACTCTCCCCCTCCATCAGATCTTAGCACTTTAATATGCACACCTTTCTCTTTTTCAACCATGGCCTTAAAAGCCTTGAAATGGCTGAACACTTCACTTTTGTGCTTCATAAAATAAATCCACACCTTCCTAGTGTAGTCATCAATAAACGTCACATAATAATGGCATCCACCAATAGAAGCAGCTTTGGTTGTCCAAACATCTGAATGGATCACTTCCAAAGGTCTTCTACTCACCTTAGCATTTTTGGGAAATGCATGTTTGGCCTGCTTACCCATTTGGCATGCTTCACATACCTTTTGCATTCCCTCAACTCTGAATTTAGGCAAACCTGCAACAATGTTTTTCGTTTGCATAGATTTCAGCCTTTGTATATTCACGTGCCCAATGCGCTTGTGCCATATCTCAATATCTGCAATGACACCTCTCCCATGCGCAAACATAGCAGCTTTCACCTCAGGCATATCAACATCCAAGGTGAACATTCTGCCATTTTTGTTGCCTTTCGCAACCAAGCGGCACTTATTTTTCAAGTCCTCAACAAAGCATCCATCAGGATTAAATCTAACCTGCAGACCTTGCTCAACCATCTGGCCAACTGAAACCAGGTTCTTAGTGATTTTTGGAACATGAAGTACATCTGCCAAGTACTTCGTTTTGCCATCCTGCATAGCCAATGGCACTTTACCAACCTGCGTAATTGGGTGCACAGTATCATCACCTGTTTCAACATAACCTGGCTTATCCAAATTTCTAACATCATGAAACCACTCACCATGACTGGTCATGTGGTTAGAGGCACCTGAATCAACATACCAAACATCATTACAAGCTGTAGCATCTCCTGACATGGAGTTAACCATATGCTGCATCACAAAAAGGTGCTCATTTCTGTCGTCACCATGCCCACTTGATGATGCATAGTTGCTTTGCTGCAACTTCCCACTTTTGATGTCATTCTGCTTTTTATAGCATGTATTCTCCTTGTGTCCAGGCTTTCCACAATAATAGCATTCTGTGCTGCTATTTACTTGCTGGTTCCTTTGCCATGAACCACGGCCTCTTTGGCTCCCCCTGCCTATAGAACTACCACGTCCTCCTCCATAGGACTGGTTTTCCTGTTGTTGCTGTTGGTTCTGATTTCCTGCACGGCCACCAAAACAGCCTCTTCCTCTACCCCTGCCTCTACCTGTATTCGAGTAGAAAGTAGTCTCTTGAGAAGTTGAGGTGGCTGAACCACCATTCCTTTGCTCTTCACTCAGCAAGAGAGCAATAAGTTCCTGAAAATCAGGAAATGTTTCACGGACTCCAATGGATGTCCGAAACTGTACATAATCTTTCCCAAGACCATTCAAGGTCACGGACACTAAGTCCTCATCATCAACAAGTGCTCCAATGGAGGCAAGAGAATCTGCAAGGCCTTTCACCTTCAAGGAATACTCATTTATATTCAGATTTTTCCTTTGCACATTGTGCAACTCCTGCTTTAGCTGCATTTTTCGTGCTTTGGTATTTGTGCTATACAGCTTCACCAATGTATCCCATGCCTCCTTAGGCATCTCTACATCCTGTATATGTACAATCATAGAATCTGAAATGCTAACAGACAGCCAATACAGGCATTTTCTGGCTTTTTCATGCCATTCTTTAAAGGCCTTCAATTCAGCAGGAGTGGGAGCAGCACCCAAAACTGGTTCTGCAGTTTCACCACTGATGTACTCCCAAACTCCCTTTCCCATAAGGAAGTTTGTCATCCTGAACTTCCATGCTTGGAAGTTATTCTTGTCAAGCTTCTCACTGACAATGGTAGACAGATTCTCAGACATTTTACAAATCACGAATTGCAATAGCAACTTGTAAACACAGCAAATGCCTCACAAGGGCAAATAGCAAAACTTCTGCAAAAAGCCTCACAGGGGCAGATCTGCAACACTAACGAAAGTGGTATTTCACCACACAGTCACTTCCTAGTTACGATTTTGCATCAACAAGCAACAGGCATGAATCTGCAACTCCCAATATCTCTGCACACAGGCATACGATGCAATTTCTGTGGCACCTTTCCACCGACTAGCCGCGCAGTGGTCGCACAGCGAAAAACAGGGCCTTTTTCTGAGTGCCTACGAAGAACTTCCACCTTCAAAACGGGCCTCGAAACGGCCTCTAATCAAAAAAATAAAGTCAGCTGGGGCTTTGCCCTCTCCCGCAGCATATACTGCGCTCTCGCCACACCGCGAAGGGCCTCTCAATCTGAAACAGTGCACTCCTACACTTCTGGCTGTGCTACCTGCAGAGATTTGCTCCCAAACTCGAAATAGGAAAGCAACACTAGTCCTCTTACCAGGACACCACAAACTTGGCTTGCTTTCTTGAGCTCCTTACCACGAACAAGGCTCTGATACCATGTAAAGAATAAGGGAGAGAGATAGGAGACTCAAGTTCAGCTTTCTTCACAACACACAAAAGAGAGAGGACACAAGGTTGGAGGGTGAAGCCTTTCTTCACTTTTGCACACAACAACAACACAATAGAAGAGGGAAATACCCTATATGTCAAACCCTAGAATACGTGGTTCATATGTGAACCCAAACCAAAAACATACGTGGTAGTCTAACTACACCACGAGTACAACTAACATAGGTGGTGACATAAATGATAGTCATCCAGGAGATATATCGGGGGTAGAGCTTGATATCTCAACAAATGCTAGGTCCGAGAGGAGTCAGACCAGGGGTAGTCCTCGGTGTAGTCGCCTGAGAGGAATCAAAGTCCTCTGGAGCATATAGATCGTGAGCTCTCCTCCTGCAAGGCTGTTCGTACTCATCGGATAAGCGACGTGATCCCATGTCTAACATAGACACAAACACGAAAACAAAAAACAAAAAAATAAACATAAGCATAGGCATAGGCAAAGAGGGAGAGAAGAAGAAGAAGAGGAAGAGGAAGAGGAATCTGAAGAAGAGGGAGAGAAGAGGGAAAAGAGAAAGTCGAGGAGAAGAGCAAGAAGAGGGAAAGGAAAGAGGGAAAAAGAGGAAGAAGAGGGAAAAGAGGCAGTGGACGAGAAGAGGAAGAAGAGGGAAAGGAAAGAGAGAAGAAGAGGCAGAGAAGAGGGAAAGATGAGGGAGAGAAGAGGGAAATGAGAAAGTGGAGGAGAAGAGGAAGAAGAGGGAAAGGAAAGAGGAAAAGAAAAGGAAGAAGAGGAAAAAGAGGAAGTGGACGAGAAGAGGAAGAAGAGGGAAAGGAAGAGGAAGAAGAGGGAGAGAAGGAGGACGAAGAGGAAAGAGGAATTTGAAGAAGAGGAAGAGAAGAGGGAAATGAGAAAGAAGAGGGAAAGAAGAGGAAGAAGAGGGAAAAGAGAAAGTGGACAAGAAGAGGAAGAAGAGGGAAAGGAAAGAGAGAAGATGAGGGAGAGAAGAGGAAGAAGAGAGAAAGAAGACGGAAAGGAGAGGGAGAGAAGTGGAAGAAGAGGGAAAAGAGGAATGGACGAGAAGGGGGAAAGAGAGAAGATGAGGGAAAGGAAAGAGGGAAAGGAAAGAGAGAAAGGAAAGAGAGAAGAAGAGGGAGAGAAGAGGGAAAGAAGAGAGAGAGAAGAGGGAGAGAAGAGGGAAATGAGAAAGTGGAGGAAAGAGGAAGAAGAGGGAAAGAAGCGAAAGAAGAGGGAAAAGAGGAAGTGGACGAGAAGAGGAAGAAGAGGGAAAGGAAAGAGGGAAAGGAAGAGGAAGAAGAGGGAGAAGAGGGAGAGAAGGAGGACGAAGAGGAAAGAGGAATCTAAAGAAGAGGGAGAGAAGATGGAAATGAGAAAGAAGAGGGAAAGGAAAGAGAAAAGAAGAGGAAGAAGAGGGAAAAGAGAAAGTGGACGAGAAGAGGAAGAAGAGGGAAAGGAAAGAGGGAAAGAAGAGGAAAATGAGAAAGTGGAGGAGAAGAGGAAAATGAGAAAGAGGGAGAGAAGAGGGAAAAAAGAGGGAGAGAAGATGGAAATGAGAAAGAAAAGGGAGAGAAGAAGAGGGAGAGAAGAGGAAAATGAGAAAGTGAAGGAGAAGAGGAAGAAGAGGGAAAGGAAAGAGGGAAAGAAGAGGAAGAAGAGGGAAAGGAAGAGAAAGAAGAGGGAGAGAAGGAGGATGAAGAGGAAAGAGGAATCTGAAGAAGAGAGAGAGAAGAGGGAAATGAGAAAGAAGAGGGAAAGGAAAGAGGGAAAGAAGAGGAAGAAGAGGGAAAAGAGAAAGTGGATGAGAAGAGGAAGAAGAGGGAAAGAAAAGAGGGTAAGAAAAGAGAGAAGATGAGGGAGAGAAGAGAAAGAAGAGAGAAAGAAAAGGGAAAGGAGAGGGAGAGAAGAGGAAGAAGAGGGAAAAGAGGAAGTGGACGAGAAGGGGGAAAGAGAGAAGATGAGGGAAAGGAAAGAGGGAAAGGAAAGAGAGAAAGGAAAGAGAGAAGAAGAGGGAGAGAAGAGGGAAATGAGAAAGTGAGGAGAAGAGGAAGAAGAGGGAAAGGAAAGACGGAAAGAAGAGGAAGAAGAGGGAAAAGAGGAAGTGGACGAGAAGAGGAAGAAGAGGGAAATAAAGGAAAGAGGGAAAGGAAGAGGAAGAAGAGGGAGAGAAGGAGGACGAAGAGGAAAGAGGAATCTGAAGAAGAGGGAGAGAAGAGGGAAATGAGAAAGAAGAGGGAAAGGAAAGAGGGAAAGAAGAGGAAGAAGAGGGAAAAGAGGAAGTGGACGAGAAGAGAAAGAAGAGGGAAAGGAAAGAGAGAAGATGAGGGAGAGAAGAGGAAGAAGAGGGAAAAGAGGAAGTGGGAGAGAAAAGAGGGGGAAAAGAGGAGAAGAGACAGGAAAAGGAAAAGGAAAAGAGGGAAAAGAGAGATTGGAAAAGCATAAGCATGAGCATAAGAAAAGGAGCAAGAGTCATTAGTATATATCACAGAGTTTCTTGCATCCACAGATCCCGATATGCCGCAAGCTCGGAATAACAAGGATGATGATCGCATCGTTGGCGAGGTTTCCCAAGGAAAAGGGATTGAAAGAAAGATGAGCGAAGAGCAAATGGAAAAATTCAATAAGTTTTGTATCCTCAATAGCCCTGAGATGCAAAAGTGGATTGAGAGATATGAAGTGGCCAAAGCAGAAAGAATAAATGCAACGACGAGATTCAGAGTAATGTACAGGCGATCACAACCATATCCACAGGATCTAGCTCTTCTCCCTACTCACAAGTCACTTGATTGGCTACAACTGGCTCTACATAAAGCCAAACGTGATGGAGAGACAATAAACGAGCGTGAGTGAGAGTTATCATCTGGATGTATGGTGCGTGTAAGTTTCTTACCTCTTGACGTAATTAAGTAATTATTTGTGGCAATATACGCTATAAAATAGACGCATCTTCATTGATGCTCTTTTACAGTATAAAAAGTACAGTGCATTATGGTCATATGGATAACATTTTCACGTGGAATGCATCAATTCAAAGAGAGTCACGTATGATTGTGGAGTCATGGCTAACTTCACACAAGATAGCCGAGCAAGTGCTTCGGATACCAATCTTCTCTCCACACAGTTGGATTATTGTGGAACATACGTGACATTTATGAAGTTGATTTCAGATGATTTAGTATTTTCATTCTTAATGTAAAATGGTTTAGAACTATTTACAATGGTCCCCATGCAACAGTGAGAAAAGATAGTAGCAGTTTCTTTGCAATAGACTCCACCAAACATTGGACCGATGAAAGTGATACTTTTATTCTTCCCGAGCACTGTGACGAGGTGCATACTAATGATTTAATTAATCGAAGCTTTCGTTTTTAAAGATCCATTGATACATGTACTTGAGCATAATTTCATATATATAATTGACAACATTTGGCACCCATCTTTAATATAGCGAAGAAGATGTAGATCATCATATGAGCCAAGAGGAAGATGCGCATAATGACATCGCATGGGAGGAAGATGGAGATCACGATATTGAGGAAGAAGACAACAATCATCAAGAATCACTGCACTTTATTGAAGAAGATGATCAAATACTTTTAGGTGAATGTACGATGCTAGAGTACGATGATAATATAGGAGATCAACTCAGTATAGAGTTGGAGATAGACTTGTTTGACACCTTACACTTGGCTCAAGATGAAATAGTTGATGTAAATGCTCTTAATTGATTTTTTTATCTCAAACTTGGACATGAATATATGAGCTTCAAAGGCTTGATGTACATGCTCTCATATTTTTATTCTCTATGAGATCAAACATGTATGAAAATTTAAAATAATTTGTCATTGGAAAAAACTAACTTTTAAGGCCTATATGGAAAAAAAAACCTCTCTGGAAAACATCGCTTTAAAATAGCATATTAGTGTCGCTATATAGCGACACTTAAAAGTCGCTATATAGCGACACCTAAAAGTCGCTATATAGCGACTTTTACAAAAGTCGCTATATAGCGACGCTTTTCGAAACCCGCTTTTCATACCAACGATTAATGCCACGCGAGCGCTAAACGTTAGTACGTAAACGTCGCAATAGGATCCATGTGTAATAGTGCCATCTCTCTCCTATTTCTCTTCCTCTCGACAAAAATGTTCGAGGTTGAAGGATAAAACTAGAAGAGATGGATATTGTTATACAAGACCACCCTTATTAATCACATAGTAACATTTATCCCAAAAAATATGCTTCATATTTTCATAGCACGTGAGCAAGACAAGCAATTAAGGACGTGCCTTACCAATTTTTCCTAGGACACAATCATAGTTGTGATAGATTTTTATGAAAATTACTTTTTTTGAGAACAAGATGAGATACAAAGAGGCACATTGATATAACAAGCAAGTAGCAATCTTGGTGCATGTCCCCTATCTACCATTTGCCGAGTTCTATGACTAATATCCATCTTCCAATAAACTCTATGGAGCTCAACAAAGTGTAGTGCACATAACATTTCTACATTTTGGATGATAGAGGACATGACACATTATTTGTCTAGCATGCTTTTCTATTACACTAGGATTGGTTTATCAAAGATGCTCCCCAAGTAAAGGAAATACTAAAACAACATTAGGTGTGGTCAAATGGTGCAATCTCTTAATTTAAATAAAAAAGTGGTGGATTCTACTTTGTTGCAAGGTTTAGATCCTTCATTGGTCTAAACATGCTATGGAATTTCTTTGGATCTGCCAGCCATGGAAAGGGGGAACATGATGGATGTGGCGCCATGATTAAGTGATCTATTGATTTACATCACTTAACATGCCCTCAAGATAAGTTTTGCATGATGCCCAAATGTAGAAATATGGCTTGCATATAACCTGTCCATGAGGGCAAAGTAGACATACGATAAATAGAGCCTCAACAACATCTTAATGCACAGAGTGTTCCACAAGGTGAAGATGGATGAAGTAGAGAGGAGAAAGAGATATGACTGTGATAGGATTAAAGAAACACAAAATTTGCACAATATGTGGGGCTTTTCAGACAACACCTTGTCCCAAAGCATGACAACCTTTCTACTTTTATAGTGTATGCATCATGGAAGATTATGAGAAACTCGTGTGAAGACATTGCAACTGTGGAACAATGGAAGCTATTACAAACATATCCTATACATGATGACTATGTCAAAGAGACAGATAGTGGACCGCAATATGGGGGGGAATTCAATGACCTCACTAATACATTTAGAGCTCCATCTAAGGAGAACAAGGAAGATGGACCATACTTAGGGCCTTAGCACATGGATGGGGCTAGCATGGGTTTAGGGTGGGAATATTTTTGTCATCATTACTCCCATCCTACACCAAGTGGTCTAGGATGGATTTAGAATGGGAGTAGCCACTTTTTCTACCATCCTAGACCATGCCCTTTAGACCCTAGCAACCAGAATGGGTTCCCCTTTTTTAGGGATTCAAAAACATGGAAGGATGACATGTGTCCTTGTCCCCACAAGGTCCCCACCTCTTAAACACATGAAATGATGCCATGTGTCCTCTTCCTCCTAAACCCATCCCTAGTTCTTTTTTTGTTAGCACATGGTGGGATGGGAATAGGATAGAAATATACATGGGACCACTTGGGACGACCTTTTCCCATTCCCATCCTATTTCTTCCCATGTGCTAAGCCCCTTATTGTTACAATGTACCAAACCCAAACATAAGGTGATGGAAGCATTTTCTTGGAGATCCCAAGCCCCTTATTGTTACAATGTACCAAACCCAAACATAAGGTGATGGAAGCATTTTCTTGGAGATCCCAGTGAACAAGAAGAGAGACTATTGACGGATTGCTATAATTCAAGCTAGGACAAGCTAGCGCTATAGGATTTGTAGAACCATTTGTTACGTACCGTGTGATAGTTTCCGTCTGATTCAGGAGCCTTGAAACGTCCAATTATGCGCTGGGTTTTGCAAATTGAAATATCATTTAGACCGCATATTACCGGCATCGTTCCCATTGGACAACCATTCGCCTGGAAGCGTTGGCGTGATTGACGGGAGCGATTACCGCCATAAGCACTAAGAAATTGGTGATCTTTCAACAACGGCGGATAAACCTAATAAACAATTAAAGCGTGGTTGTAAGACTCAAGGTATCTTGGACTAAGCTCTCGTGCAGTCCAAGCTATAAATCCTTGACAGTGTCAACGTCTACGTAAGAGATTACCACGCTCGTTTGCTTTCTATGAGCTAAGCTTTTCTGATCTTCAATGCGAGTACAGTCCACGATCGTGCCGTCCGACAGCTGCATGACGAAGAAGTGTGGAAAGAGCATTACCGGCCTGGGTAAGTATCGTGTACAGTGTGAGACTCGACAGGAACGTAGTCAAGATCATGATATTGACTCCTTATACTGTTCCCCAAGGAGGAGGCATGAATAACGTAGATGGGCTTCAAGATATTCGCACCAGACGCCAGGACCAAGAGCAAAACACCCACGAATATCTTCATCAACCTGACAGTATCTCTCCATCTGACGGCAGACGGTATATTCAGTATCTCTCCAGCTGATGGCACACGATATATGTAGGGCGGAGAAGGCCGATCGAACTTCGAAGTCGCATGACGTGGAGGCTTACTCGAGGTGTGGATTTGGAAGGAAGCGGCATTGCTATGATCGATCTAGCTGTCGACAACCGTTTAGATGTCCCAAACCTGTGGCTGTCGACCGCCTCGATGGACCCTTCCTTGGACGGCCAATCCCAGATCTCTGTGATAATTTACAGATTTAAAAGAACAACACAATGGAAAGCATACAATTAAACCAGGACGAGGGGGGATCTCAATGTTCAATTTGCAGACTTATATAATTGATTGGTGCAGTCAAACCAAGACGAGGACCAGAGACACGGAGCTCTGTGCAGAACCGTTCTTGTTACTAGCACTCCAGCCATAGGAGGGAGTTAAACTGCAAAGTGTCTTATATGATTGTGTTCGTTTGCAAATAAAAACGCACCTAGGAGGGTAAAAGTGGCTTATTGTGTTGTCTTCTTGTGTTGGTCAAGACACAAGTTGGAGCCTTGTTGTATGAATGCAATCCCTTGAGTCTGACACAGTGTTCACAGAAAACCTGCAAACTATATACAATGAACCTGCAACATTTTCATTTTCACCCGTAAAAAACATTTTCTCAATTTTATAAAATCTACAAAATTTTAGGCAATTTAGTTATATTTTAGCTTTAAAATCGGCAAATTCTCGGGAAAAACGTTCAAATTTTGACACCCCAAGTTTTGTGATTTGTTGAGAAAAATGTTTTCTATGAACACTCGTCTGGCATGAGCTCTTTTTTTGTATAATACAAATCAAGAACTCTTTCATCTCCTGTCTTGTTTGTGCTAAATTCTCTTTAGTGTTTCATTTTTTAGCTTTTCAATTTGTCTTATGACTCGTGAGATGCCATATTCATGAGCAGCTGGGGCTACTTAGAGATCACTCACACTTGTCTTTGTCCACCATGGACAAATGAGTCCAACTGCCAGGAGCCTCGATAACGCATGGTCTCGAAGTTTTTAATCACCATGTCATCATCTATCATTGACAAAAGTCGCCCTGCTAGCACTTATTCAGCATTCACATTGGCACACAAGGTTTGCCTAGTCAGCGTCTATCATGGCACACCCTCGGCACACATGGAAATGTCACATCATAGTTCCCTGATAGTGAAGTCCAGTCTAGATGCAGATGATATGGGTGCAAACGAATCGCATGCGTAGTTGGTTCTTCATCTCCCCAAAGACAGCAAACAAATGACTAGTTCTATTGTTGCTCCTATTGCTACTGCACCTTCCTCGTCATTTCGCTTTTTGTCTGCATCGCGTCTTCTAGCTGTTAATATACAACAAGACAAAGCAACTATAGACACGTGAAATAGCAGGCGCGTCTATAGGCGCAGATAGAATTAGTAAAAATATGGACGCGTCTATTAGGGCATCCAATGGTGCAGTTATTAACACATCTAGTAGCATGTCTACACTGTGTTTATAAACATGCAGCAGAGAGTAAAATTTTACTGCAGGTTGATAAATGTGCATCATTGCTTTCCAAACATCGCCCATGATTACCAAAGCACATAATTTTAAAAAAATATCAATGCTATGCATGTGTCACACAAGATAATATGCTTTTTGGCAAACACACATATATAAAAATTAAGTGAGGTGAGGAGAATGAGACAATATATAAAATAATTTTGCCAATATCAAATATTGGGCTACGGTCTCATCCTCAATGAGATCAACGCTTGCCAAAGTATCTACTTCAATATCCAAACCAATATGGACTAGATCTACAAATACATTCAGCCCACTACTACTTGTGCTACTGTGCTCATCGAAATCCGCATCACCAATGGTAGGCTTGTCCTTGAATGGGTAACAGCCCGAATATCTCTATCTCCTATCTCATGACCATCCTCCTCTCTTGTGTCACGATCATCATCACCTTCATGGCCATGATCATCCTCCATATGCTCCATATTAGTAAATGTACTATACATCACTTTGGAACATGGCGTATTCAAAGAAAGCCGAGCACGAGTAGCATCCTTGTCATTCTACTGAATCCCAAGCCAAAGGCCAGTCTTTGCATGGTCTTTAGAACAAAGTCCCAGCTAACTCTATCATATTTCTTTTCAAGATCAAGATTAGGCATCATAAATTTTCATTTTTTTTCACTACATATTTGAAAACCAACAACACGTGAGCACATCAACTTGAATGTTTCTTCCTTACACGAAGCGATACTGCTTGGCATGACTTATTCTTCCAAGGATAAATTTAACTCTATTGGGCATTGTTTTTGCTATCACTTTGAAAGCATAGTTAAGCATAGTCAAAGGACACCAATGACTTGGGACCACCCTATTCTCACTCTTTGGGGTTATTTTGACCTCTCTACATTTAACTTGCACGGGAGCTTACCTCTTTGATAGCGATGATTGACAAGGCTTGTCAAGTCGGAGCCACATACCTTCTAGAAATGCTAGAAGAATTCTATTTGAAATCCATCTATATCAGGATCCTTTCGTTCGCCACCATCAGTGATACTGTGTATTTCAATTCTTCCTTTGAGAAGGGTCTCTGAACTTGAATTGCTTCATGTGGAAAAACTGATCTCGAGAGATTAGAGAAGAAGGATGTTATTGCATAACCATGCCGGTTAGCAGCAGTGACTTTGAGGGGTGTGTGAGGGTAGGTTAGCCTGCAAAGATTGGCGGTTCAGTCCTCCAAGCGATTGAGTCTTCAACGGTCTCTTCTCTAACCGTCAGACGGTTCTTGTATGCATGCTATTACTAGCATTCCGACGTTGTTCTTTACAAGGTTGTTGTGAGAGCTCTTGCTCTGGAATACAGAGATCCTCAGTGCTATGCCTCTATTCGAATTCTGTGTATTCCTTTTTCATAGATGTTGCGCATATCGTTTTATCTATGTTTCTCGTAGTGTTTGTGTGCTCATTTAGTTTCACCGCCACGACGTGGGTGTGGGTCAAGACGCTAGGTATTGAGTGCATCTTCATCTCCAATAGCAGTTTCAGCTGCTTCTCGCAATCTCTTCGGTCAAGGAGGGCCATCAAGAGGAGGAGCACCAAACGTTGGAGGCACCATGTTGGCGGGCCAAGTCAAGTATGCCAAGTTTGCGGGGGGGAAATCGGATGACCCAGATGCTCATGTCTGACAGTTTGAGAAGGTGTATGAGGTTACCGCCGCCCTTGGTACCACTCTGACAGGAGGCAGTTTTTGAGTCAACTTTAGTGGGCACGGCTGCACGGTGGCATTGTTATATATAAGAATTGTGGTCGAACTTGGTGTTGATCAGCCATATAGATAAGAGATTCAATGAGTTGCCGATAGTTTAGTAAGCAAATATCTGGCTTTGTGATAGTTTAGCGATAGTCAGATATATAAGAGATTCAACGAGTTGTCGATAGTACCTGTCATTGACTATATGCTTTTTTGTAAGTTTCAAACTCTGTTCCATGGGAGTGGCTAGAATCTTGCAATCTACCATATGAAACTTCTTCAGGAGACTATCCGCATATTTCTATTGGCTCATGAAGGTGATGTTGTCTCTCTAGAATTCAATACCAAGACAATAGTGCATAAGTCCAAGATCTTTCATGTCAAACTCTCCAGAGATAAGTCTTATTCTAGCTTGCTAATGAAGCTATCATTGTTTCGTGTCACAATCAGATCATCTACATACAAAAGTGCAATAGTGAGGTCTTCCCCTTGAACTTTGTAGAAGAGAGTATGATCTACATTGGACTGTTTGTTATGGCCTTCTTTCCTGGTGGAAGGTTGCATAATTCCCAAGTGTTGTTTTTATACAAAGCTTCCATACTTCATTCATAGCAGTTTGCCATTCTAGCTTGACAACTGTGTCTTTGAAGTACACTTGCTCTTTTGTGCCATGATGGTAGTCATAAGAGCATAATTTGTAGTTTGCTTTGCCTTTCGGAGCATATATCAATTTGGCTAGTGGTCTACTTTCTGTGGTAGACCAGAGATGAATCCTCAACATGCATCCCATCTACGAACCAGAAGATAGAACTTCCTATCAATGTTGTTCCACTCCTTGGAAATTACCTCATCAAAATATTTCTAACCCAAAAGAAATATTTAACTTAAAGGGGATTAAACCTTTAGATGTCTCATTGATAGTTTGCTAACTCAAACTTGATTAGTATTGGGAAGTGATCAGAGGAATAGACATCCGTCAACATAGCTCCCTCAACTATTGGCTTTAGCCACCAACCTTGTTCAGCGAAATAGATGTGATCCAATCGAGCTGCTCTCCAAGTCTCATCCGTATGACAATTGTGCCAGGTGAACCTTCTTAAGCCATTAACTATTGAAAGGAGACCCAATTGACCATAGAGCAAACAAGTTGACCAAGCCATTAACCAACTGAAAGGAGACCCAGTTGACCAACAAGTTTTTCCAAGCAATGAGCTCATGTCCCGCCATCTCAAGGCCTTCATGAGATTGGTCAATTGCATCCTCTATTCCAGTCGCCTAGAGATAGTGCATGCTTGCCTTCTAGCTTCTGTTTGAGTTTATGCCACAGTGTAGCCCGTTGAGCACGAGTATTTGGGGCATACACACAAACAACAAAGAACTACTCCATTTGGAATTTCAAGTTAAACAAGAGGAATTCTCCTAGTTCATCGCACCAAGCGTCACAAACACTCAAGTTATGCTTAACCAAAACTGCAATTCCCCTTTATCAGACTATGGGCAGTTAATTAAGGCATGCCTACTTCTTTTAATGATATGTTTAACTACCGATTGCTTCCATTTGGCGCAGATACCTCTCACATTCCATGACATCATAGTTAACTGTAGGACCCCTCCACTACTTTTATTCATAAGAATCCATGAGATCTTGATCCACATCTTCCGCAAATGGTGCGAATATGTTAATAAATGATTTCCCTTTTTGTACTTTTGCCTTGACCAGCTTGAGTGTCTCCCTCTTTTTGCTAACTGAAGTTCTATGCATGCTTGCCACATTATCATTCGCTCTACTCTTCTCTTCCTCGCTCCAACTACCCTCATTTGCTGCTCTCCATCAACCTTCTCTGAATTGTTGTCATCAGGTTTTGGCATTCCCCGTCCCACCTCATGGATAGAACTCGACCCCCCTTGTCTGAGGCGGAGTTACCACTATTTGCCTGCTAAGGCAAAGGATCTTCGTTGATCTTATCACTAGCAGCCTTCATTACCACCTGCAAGGCGGCAACAATGGGAGACTGAGAATCACACCCTTTATCAACTAAGACACCCCGAACCTACTGCATGGCATCATCCACCGAATGCGCAACACTGTTTCTTGCAGGGCAATCCCTCGCAAAGTGTCCACTACACTTGTAATAGTAACATGCATCCACAAAACTTCCAAAATGCATCTCAACGAAGAAAGTCCACCCATTTGTCAAACCAAATCCAGACCCTCAACCGCCTCTTTTCTCTTATACTAGAGTATATATACCCTCAGTGAAGACCCTTTAGTTTGATGTGGGGGACTCTATAGCACCCTTCCTAAAATAGGCATGACCTTCTCAATTTCCCCCAATATTATGGAAAAGTTGAATATATTCATTCTTTCCAATTTAATCTAGTGTACAGTAAGTTTCATGTGTGTGCTCCTAGCTGTGCCCTCTCTCCTCTCTTCTCTCCTACCTTGTCACCTATCCCCCCTCTCCCATCCTAAATCCTCCCCCTTCTCCCATTTCCCCCTCTTTTCTCAATCCCTTTTCTTTCCACAACAAATAAATCTACGCTATTCCTCTCCCTCTCCCTTTCCCTATTTCAACCCCTATCTCCCTTTCCCTCTGTCCCCCTTTTACTCTTTGTCTCACGTTTTCCCGCTTTGTCACACCATTTCCCATTCTCCATCTCCAAGTTTCGGCTTGAAACGACTCCTCCCCTGAGTTTACTACCAAGATCATCTTTATCGAGCCATAAACTAGGAATTGAACCACTCTATGTTTCATCTAGAACGCATGACCTTGGAGCTATCAACTCACCCCTAAGCATCAAAGGTCATAGATGTCGACCTCCATGTCCCATACTACGGAAGCCCATTTACCTTGCTTGCTAGGCACAACCATACCTCTAATAGGAATCATTGTCTATGCATTGATTAGTGTCACTCACACTAAGCCCCCGATGCCAATATATAGACATAGTCCATGGCTATAATTAGCATACAAGCCCCATTCCCTTTTGGACCACCAACTAGCTATAACGATCTATTAGCGAACGATGTAACATTCTTCTACCCTTCAATTATTTACATCCTTAAGAGATAAAATAGCGAAGCTTTTCTAATGGTTTAGAAAATGAAGGCAATGTTTGATGTTTCAAGATGCCTTTGTGAACTCAAACTTTTGCCTTGTTAAATAATGAAAATGTTGAAGCTAAAAATATATGTCAAACGTGAAAATAAAATAGCAATCTAGGAATCTCAATGTCCATATTTGCTTATGAGGATACAGAAGTAGTTTAAATAGTGTCAACGAGTGTCAAATTGTAACTTGTAGCCTTGATCAATCATTCAGACCATCATCTTCCTAAGCATCGTATTGCAGCTAATGGGTTGCTTTCCTGCTAGAAGAATCCAATAAATGGGCTGCTCAAAAAAATTTTATGCATGTTCGAGCGAGTAGGGCATGTTTAAAGGCTCTGCCCATGACACTCTGAGTGTCCCAATTTTTCAAAGAGCCGCAACAATGGGCACTCTTCGGGCGTGGCGACTAGCGGTCTGGGTGAAGACGCTAAGTGAGACTGGGGAGCGAGGTGAGCCCTAATGTTGAGGTTGAGGTTAGTGGGGTAAATTGTAAAGTAATCCCATGGTGAAATTAACTTGGAGTGTTGATGAATCATAATTTTTCCAAAGCTTAAGTGAGCTTGTTCATTATTTCTTCTTTGCTTATCTCTGCAGTTTCTGTTCTAGGTACAATTTCTTCTCTTCCCCATTCTTGTTCTCAGCTCATTCCCTCGCATTTCGCATTTGCAAATGCCAAGATTGTTCCCTTTTCACCTTACCAATTCAGAGCTCTTGCTTCCCATTTTTGCTCCATCGCTCTTCAAAAGAAGAGCCCTGCATTCGTTCACCTTCTCATTGTTGCAAATGCTTCTTTCCGACTGATTTTTCCCGTGCTTTTGCCTCTTACATTCTTTGCGATTGTTTGAATGCCTGCCGTGTTTGATCCAGGACAGTTCCGCCTGCCCTTTTAGAGTCGCAAGATAACGAGCAATGCGTGAATGGATGGGCTCCGTTTCTGGCATTTCCAGATTCCTATGTTTCTCCTTCGGTCTTTTTCCAGTCAAAAATGGCTTCTCTTGCGCGCAATCTAATTCTTCTGATCAGTGCGGCTACATTACTCGATCGTGTGCGTAAAAAAGACGGACATTGCCAGAGAAAAAAAAACTTTGCGTTGCTTTGATAACACAGTAGCAAGAAAAAGCATCGGGGCCTTGATTTGTTAGCCTCGAGAATTGATTTTCTTTAGAACATTACTGTCTGTAGCTCTTGTGAGAGGATCTGGGCGACGCAGCAGGGGAAAGGAATAAAAGAATGTGCATACTTTGTGTGATATCAAGGTGGTCACGGCGCACTGTGAACATGTTACCATGGCTCATCGTTCCCTTCATCATTATATGGGCTCTTTCCCAGCTGCTGCCACCAGGCTTTCGATTGGAAGTGACTTCTCCCAGACTTGCTTGTCTGGGTGTACTTTTGAGTAGCCTGGGGTGGTATGAAGTACTCATGCCCCGGCTCTCTTCTTGGCGAGCACGAAGAAGTGCTCTATTGAGGGAGAGAAAGCGGATTGAGGCACAAGAAGCTGCTAAGTGGCGAAAGGAAGCCACTCGCAGGTGTCGTAACTGCTTAACAGCTTACAAGATTCAGACTCCAGGGGGTGGGCGATTTATGTGCACGTACTGTGGTCATGTTTCAAAAAGGCCAGTTTTAGAAGTGCCAGGAGTATACCCTCAACCGACTGGTTCAGGAATGACAGGGACGTCTTTTGCTGGAGCATATTCTGGTGCTCAACTGGTAAATGGAGCAGCGGTGCAATATTTAAAAAGTGCAGGACAGGGAAGTAGAGAGGTAGGCAGTTGGCTATTTGCATCTGAGAGGGGATGCACCTGGTTGGGTAGTTCATGGCCTTTTGGTGCAGGATGTCTGTATGCTAGGGAAGTTGGGCTGCGTGGAGCTAGGTCCTCATTTGGGGAAAGCACTACTGGAGGGGACAAATGCAATCCAGAGCAGTCTTCCTCAGGATTCCTCCTATTCGTTTTGAGAATATTGTTATTTGTAAGGTGGCTTTGGAGAAAGTTTTTGGTAATAGGGCAGCCAAAGAAAGATGGCTCCGCTGAGGGTTCCAGGGGTTCTCTAAAGAGCGGAGACGATTTGGACTGCTTCCATGGCAGTCGAATTGATAGAGCCCGAAGGAGGGCCAAGGAGAAAAGGCAAATCAGGTTAGAGAAAGAGCTTCTTGAGGCAGAGGAAAGGAAGCAGAGAGAAGAAGTGGCTCGTTTGGTGGAAGAAAGGAGAAGGCAGAGAGAGGAAAAAATGGAAGTAGAAAAGGAGAGTGAAAGGGAAGCGGCTGCAGGGAGGGACAGGGAGATAAGAAGAAACAAGGAAACAGAGAGACGGCGAAAAGTCACAAAACACGCGAAAGACACAACCAAAGAGCCAGAAGATGCTGTGATAAAAAACAAGGCTAGCTTGGATTTTAATGGCACGAATGCTAGTCCAAAGGGGCCTCCAATTAAGGCCGTAGAATTTGGAAGGCCGGTAAGGGTCTCCAGAGGCAGTATGCATGACCGAGCATCAAGATACAGGGGTGCAGCTGATAATTTCTTCAGGTCAGGGTTACAAAACTACATTGGGTTTTCAAAGAAAGGACCTCTGTCAACGTCCAAAATGGGAACAGGGCATATGAATGATGGTTGGAAGGGGAACATGATAGAAGGTTCGCATGCTAGAAGCAAATATACCAAGTCAGCTACACCCGTGGATCAAAGTGGCTTGAATTTAAATGCAAAGTCAGATGGAGTGACCCAGTTGTCAGATTCTGCCTGGAAAACGACTAATGCCTGGTTCAGAAAAAGTGAAGCATTGACAGGGGACAGTCCAACAATGAAGACAGGAACGTTAATTAAAGAGGATGGATTCAATTTGCTTGGAAACAAGGAGATGGTTGTCAAGCCACCACTGCCACCTGTAAGTATTGCCGTCTTTTATTTGAATTAATTGAAGGAAAATCTTTCTACATGGAAACTATCGTTGGTGGTTTTGTTCCTCAACAAAACTTATAATTCAAGCTGCCCACCCCTGCAGTTATCCATGTTCCATTACTATCTACGGCAGTGTTCATGAGTAGTTATACTTCCTTGTTTGCTGTTCAAATTCCCTCCAAATTAGTATGTTTTGCCATAACGAACTCAAGGTGTCATTGGGTGTTCACCTCAGATCATGTTGCATCTTGAGCTCATTTGTCCACCTTGTTCTTTTGAAGGTCACTCTGCTAATACCATAACCTCTCTTACAAGGCCCGGCAAAGCTTGAACCGCCCGGCAAAGCTTGAACCATGTTTTGCCATTCTTTCAGCTGGAGAGCAGGTTTTTTTTTTCCCAGCTGGAGAGCAGTATTGAGATGGATAAGAACTTAAGGCATCGTTGGGTGTTCACCTCACATCATGTTGCATCTTGAGCTCATTTTTTCCACTTGTTCTTTTGATGGTCTCTCCAAGGCTGCATGGCTGCTTGACCTGTATTGTGCCACTCTTTCAGCTAGAGAGCTGTATGAGATGGATGTATGCTTTAATTATGATTTGTTCCAAATGAAGTCTTTGTCGATGTCAACCAAAGTGCCAAGCCCACATCAAGTATTTATGGTATGCATGTATGCATGCATACTCAAAAGGGAGTTTTATGGGCTTTGAAAAGTTATGAGACCAGAGACCATGAGATGCAGCACTTGAAAGCTAGTTGGGAATTGATTTTGCGAAAGGCAGTTCAACATAATAACATGTCATGTGAAGTAAAAGCTGAGTTGAGCTCAAATATCTGATGAGTCCATACTGCTGTGGTCACCTCCCCATCTGTAAACCCCCATATGAGGAGAGCATGGGGGAGGGGGACCTAGGGCATGTGCCCAAAAGAAAAGGTAAGGGAGGGGGCTGCCACATGGGCAGCACATGGGCTGTCATGTGGGCAGCAAAGCAGCCTGGCAGAGATGCTTCAACTTGTCTGTACGGGCTGGAACAGGCCCCGAATAGAGGTGCACAGGTGGTGCTGACATCAGCAAGCGTACGGAGTAGGGAACAAGGCTGTGCAGGCCTGGGACAAGTGGCGCTGACATCAGCAACTGTGCGGAGCAGGGTACAAGGCTGTGCGAGGCTGGATGAGGCCTGTTGGAGCAGCAAAGGAGGCTGCTATGAGGTAGGGACCTGCCTTTATATAGGCTGGGCCCTTACCTTGATTGGAGGGTGAAGGCCCTAGAAGAGTGGGCCAAAAGGCCCCGGTTTGTGAGCCCCAATAGGGCTGGACCGGCCACAGACTGGTTGGTCAGTCTGGTCCGCCAGAATGGGGCAGGCTGGTCGGTTTTTGACAGCCCCCTTGGGGGCCTATAAAAGGAGAGGCCTCAGGCCTCATTTCACATCCAACTATCCAGCAAGAAAAGGAACAGACAGGAGCAGCCAGAAGCCACTCCCTTGGGCCTCACACTGGGGGTGAAGGAGAGTGGAAGGTGTGCTGCAGACTGAGTTCCCTAGATGCTGGACCTTGGCTGTCTTCTAGGGCAGCAAGGCAGCAAGGTGTTGTGATCATTATATCTTCTGGAGCAGCAAACCTGCAGCAGACAGGAGCAGCAGTTAAGGCATTCTTGGACTACTCCCAGGAGGTGAAGAAGGCCTACAGAGAGCTGCAGACTGAGCTAGCAAGGTGCTGCCCACCTGGGCTGATTCACAAGCAGTAAGGTGGAGAAGAACACTCTAGACAGAGAGTCTACATTTGCTCGAGGTGGAGCACACGGGCTCAGAGATCTAGAAGTGCTTGACATTTAGTAGAACCTTTTGGTATTGTATCCTGTCCTACTTTGTGGACGGACGGAAATATAAAGTGTTGCTTCTATATTTGTCTCTGAGCATTGTCTATTTACTGGCTTGCACATCTATGCACATAAGTTAAGAAGTTTGTGATTCCACACCCCACACGCACACTATGTGAGTTTTTGGGCATTACTATCAGTCTTCCGCTGTGCGTACCCTTTGTTGGGTAATTTCTAAGACAGAGCCTAAAGACAGAGCTTAAGAAGCTCCCTTCCATTCCTGTCACATTTCGTGACATGGTAACAGAGCCCATCGGGCTGTGGGAGTGTGAGTTTACACCATGCTTATGCTGAGTGAGCGAGCAGTGGATGCAGTTCATAGATCTGCAGATTTTCCAGCACAGAAGAAGGAGAAGAAGCTTCTAAGGCAAAGAGTGAAGTTCCAAGCTTTTCAAGAATGCAAATGTGTGCAATGCATGCAAAATTTGAATGCCAACTGACCCTCCAATGGGGGAAGAGCACCCGCGTGAGAGTACTTGTTTCTCCTTTCGACCTACATGCAAGTTGGGAGAGAGAGTGCAAGGTGGTAGAGAGAATGCTATGTGAGATTCACAATGAAGGGTGATACCCTATCATTAATGTCCCTTGAGATCACTCAAGTTCCATCTTCCCATTTACACCTACCCTTAGCCTATGAACCAACCTTTTTGTATATTAGTGGCCCTTTTAATTGGCCATATCTTTCTCATTTTGATCCGGTATTGAGTTTAGTTTGTTGGAGCCGATCAAGCAACGTTTAAGGGAGACTTTTGAGGCTCATATTCTTTGGAGATTCGTAAGATAATTATTGATAATTACATGATGTCCAAGTGTTATTTTGTACTGTTTGGCAAGAGATTCTTTATGCTAATGATAAGAGGCAACGATCAGGAATATGTGATTGATGATTTGGGCAAAGGGAAAATAATATGAAGCTAATGTACAAGATCTTCCAAGACATTGAAGAACGACGGTTTGAAAGAAAGGTATGAATGGTAGACTTTTATCTAATTTTGAAGAAAATTTAAGTCAACAAACACAATTAGTTCCAAATGAAAAGAGAAGCAATGCATAAATGTTGTGAGAGTCAATGCAATAAAGCAAAACAAGATGCAAAATACTTGAATCGAAAGCACATACACAATGGTGAAAAAGAGGACAAGAAAAAAATGTGAGTGTGGATTATGCATGCAATTTTGAAGTGAGTTAGAAAGTCATTTCAATGGGAAAAAGCATCAACACTAAAGTATGTTTCTAGTATGCTCAAACATTTTATTGTGGATAAGTGTAAGGAAGTTTTGGCCCCTGCATAAGAGTAAAGCTTATAGTAAATGGTGGTTCAGAATCATTTGATTCCATAGTTTACAGGAATGCCCTTAACAAACTTATTCATTTGATGATTACAAGAACAAAAAATGATAATGTAATAAGTGAGATGAGTAGGTTTTGTTCAGATCCAAAGACATCAGGACATTTTTCAGGAACATAAAAGGTACAAGCTATGGTATGCTTTGTGTTTTAGATCCTACAGGGATACCTTATGGCTATTGTGATTTGGATTGGATAGGAGATGTGGACGATTGGAAGTTCACTGTAGGATTCTGTTTGACACTCGGTTCAGAATTTCATAGAAGACGAGACTGGTTATGTAATGAGTGAGATGAGTAGGTTTTGTTCAGATCCTAAGACAACACAGTGGCAAGTCATTAAGGCACAAGTTATGGTATGCTTTGTGGTTTAGATGCTACAGGGATTCTTTTTATGGTTATTGTGATTTGGATTGCATAGGAGATGTGGATGATCATAGGATTCTGTTTTACATTCGGTTCAGAATGTCATAGAAGAGGAGACTGAAGGATCTCTCAACAGGGGTAATATTGCTTGAATCTGATGGTATGCTGCATTGATAGTTTTGCTTTTACAGCATGGATAATTGTGTGTGTGTGTGTGTGTGTAGGTAGAGATATAGATAGATAGATAGAGAGAGAGAGAGAGACAGAGAGAGACAGAGAGAGAGAGAGAGAGAGAGAGAGACTGATTTTTCGTGGTATTTGCAGGTGGGGTCCACAGCAGTTCAGCCTCCAATAGCACCTCCATCACCTCACATAGATTCTTTGCGTCAACTTTTTTCTAGCCCATCAATTTTTTCGCCCATGGATTTAACTGTGGACTTTCAGAAACAGCATGAACAGAAACTACAAACTACTGACACAAGGAATTCTTTTCTACCTGGGCACTCATCTTTTGATGCATCTAGATGTGTGACTTTTCAGCCTTCAGAATCCTTTTTGCCTCTTTCCATGCCTGCTTCTATGCAAATGTCCTTACCTGCTCAAGATTCTTTGTTTTCTCCTGTGCAATTAACTCCGAGCAGCCCTCATAATAGAATGGGTTTCACTTGCATGGACATACCCCAGGCTTCACTGCCACTGGGACCTGCATCTGACTTATTGATAAGCTCTCCTGCTGAATCAGTGACTTTTGCAGCTACTAGCACTGCATCTAATCCTGTTTCTCCTAGTTCTGTGTCCATCGATCCAACAATAATAGATGCCTTGATAATATCCCCAAATGCGAAGCCAATGAATACTGATGGGATTGACTTGCAGTCAGATAAGGACCATTTACTGCAACAGGACATTCCTTCTATGTTGTTGGAAGATGCCAATGTTGCCATGGATGGTACTTGGGATAGTACACAACTGCATGACATGAAGCTTTTAGAGTCTTCCACCTGGATGTCAAATGATAATTACCTAGTGCAGGAAGCCTTACAGCTACCTTGTCTGAGCACGGTACAACTGCTCTTTGATGCAGAGACCCAGGTGCCACACAGAAAATTTTCACTGCGGGAACAGGCGGTTCCAATGATCAACACAGATGAAGTATCATGTGCAGCACAAGTTTCTAACCAGAAGAGTTTCTGGTCTGATATTTCAGCATTCAATGCAACTATGCGCATTTGGGATGATTCGGACATGCATCAGAAAATGCCACCAGAGTTTGTTGACTGCATCACGCAGGAAATCATGGAAGATCCTGTCATCACAGCTGATGGGCATTCTTATGAGCGGTCTGCCATTGAAAAGTGGCTGAAGTAAGATCATTACATGGTTTGCAGTTTTCTGTTTTTCTAGATTGCAATGAAAGAAAACTTTTGGCTGTGTTCTGAGGTGTCTTTGTTAATTTTCATGTGATGGGCATTGCTGCTTTGTAGATCTGATGGATTTGATGCTTACACTTGCAACCTTGTGAAAATCTCTTTACATTCAGAGACTTTTTGTTTGGTGTGGAATCCCATGGTTCCAGTGAGATTGCACTTGTTTTAGATTCATATAATATGTTTGTAGTCTTCTGTATCTGCTTTTTTTTTTCTGCCTGCATGATTAATTATTGAAACAACCTACTTTAATGGACATGTAAGAGTGCCTTATTCTCTCAGGTTAGCAATCCTATCAATTTTACCTCTCCGTGTTTTATTCGAAAGAAGCAATAAAGATTGTTAACTTTGTTTTGAAGTCTTTATGTTTATGGCCATTGAAAGCGATAAAAAAAGAAGACTTGGGGAGCTTCAAAGCCCACTCTCTTTCTATTCTGGGTTTGTGTGCTCTTGGATTTCAAATTCTTCAATTTAATATATTCTTCTCTCTCATCAGAGAAGATTGCTTGCTGCAGCCAACTCCCATGTAGCCAAAACAGATAGATTGAGATCACACAATGCCATTCCATAAACCAACTCACTCCCTGTGCATCCATGTATGGAAAGACACACAAGATCTAGAGGGAGAATGCTGAGACATACAGCCAAGAAAAGGCATATTGATTTAGAGAACCAAGTACCAAAACTCTCAACATATGTACCAGCACCTACAGCACAATGTCTGTGCAAAGGCACCAAAGCCGGCTCCATTTTCTGTCCCTTCTGAGGCATACTTCTCCTTACTGCCACGTGCCTTCCTGTGGGCTTCAGTAGCTACAAGGGGAGTCCACCTGCTCACCCTCCTTGCTCCACAGTATGGCTCTTCTAATGCACTCTAGATCTGCTTCTCTGTGAGCTCCTGGAAGGTCAAAAGCCTGGCAGACTGGCTGCCTGAACTAGCTAAGAAACTGTTGAAAATGGAAGCGAGAGAATGCGAGGCATCCCACAGACTGGCTGTAAACAAAGGCATCAAAAGCTTCACTGGTATCGTGAATGGACAGCTTAAGTCCCACTTCCATACAAGTAGAGATAGGCTTGAAATTCTGAAATTTGAACCGTTCCAGGAGCTTGCCAATATGCTTTGACTGCAACAGCCCAATACCTCTATCATCCTATATAAACTGGATACCCAAATAGTAGTGAAGCAACCCCAAATCTGACATCTCAAACATTTGCTGTAATTCAGCCTTGAAATCTGCAATTTTTGCAGCACTAGCACCAGTGAGCAGCATGTCATCGACTTGGAAAAAAATGATGAGCAAATCCCCCCCTTCCTGACATAGAGGGTGGTCTCATGTGGACTATTCTGCATTCCTTGGCTGGTCAGAAAGGCATCTATCTTTGCAACCAAGGTCGAGGAGCTTTCAAGCCATACAAGGCCTTTCTCAATTTGCATACTTCGTTGCCAGGTTCCACAAATCTAATGGGCTGAGAAACATAGGCCTCCTCTTGAAGGTCCTCATTCAAGAATGCAGTTTTAATGTCCAGCTGATGGATCTTCCATCCATTAAATTGTTAGAAACATGGTAGAGAGAGAGAGAGAGAGAGAGAGAGAGAGAGAGAAGGTTAGGGTGTGAGGAAATGATGCTCAAATGAAGACATGACAAAGGCTTTCATTCATCCATCAAGTATGACAAGTATGACAAGACAAGTGAAGTACAAGCCTTATGTAGGCTACTCACTCACACTCTAGCACCTAGTGCATATGGGATAAGTCCCATGATGACATGTGGCACTCACACAAGACTCACACATAAACTAGTACTAGATCACCTAGTACTACATACTAACACACTCTTTGACTATGATATCTCCAACACCCCCTTCAGAGCAAAGAGGTGTGAGACCCAACACGCAAGAGTAGATCGATCCCCTCTCGGATCTTGCTTCTTTAGCATCAGCTATACAACTTGGATATGGATGAGGGAGATTCGGTACAAGACCACTTGACAAAGGTCAAGGTGGTGAGGGATCAACTAGCATCAATTGATCAAAAGGTGGGCGGGGCTTTGGAAGCCTGGATCTACATGGATCTGCCACGAAGGGACCTGCAACAGTACGGAGCTTTGGAGCTGTGTGTACAGAGCAGTGGCGTGGGATCAAAGGGCTGGAATAGCATTGAACAGGAGGCGGAACTGCAGGCAGCAGATAAGCAGGCTGGAGGCCCTGCGTGGCAGGCTGTCTAGCAGAGTATATGGGCAGGCTCGGGGCCTGCATCAGGCCTGACAGACGGTGCAGACAGGGACAAAGGCAGCAGCCCAAAAGGGCCTGGCAAAGGCCTTTATATAGGGCTGGTTGGACCAGCCAACCCAGTCGGCCAGGATGAGGCTGGCTGGTCGGTTTATGACAGCCCCTTGGGGGCCTATAAAAGGAGGGCCTCCAGGCCCTCATTCATTATCACTTGGAGCAGCACTTCAGGGAGCAGAAGGAGCAACAGACCAGCCACTTGTGGGCCTCTATCCAGGAGAAGACAAGTGGGCTGTAGAGCCGCAGACCTAGCTCAGGTGCTGCCCACCTAGGCTGGCTTCCGGACAGCAAGGTGGAAGGGATCGGGACAAAGAGGCTACATACGCTCGAGGTGGAGCATGCGGGCTCACTGTTCTAGAGATATCTGGCAGATAGGAGAAGTACCTTGTGGTAAGATCATAGGACAACGCTTTGGTGGGACTTTGGATCTCTCTCTTTTGTATTGTGTCCATAGCTTTGGATGGAAATTTATTCTTTTGATGGTTTCTATATCTGGCTCAATCATTGTCTATTTACTAGTCTGCACATCTATGTGAAGCACATAAGTTTAAGAAGTTTGTGATTCCCCATGACACACATGAGCTCTTGGGCTATTCTATCAGTCTTTTGTTGTGCGTACCCTCTATTGGTCGATTTCTAGGACTGACGAGTAGGCATCGCGGGTGAGGCGTGGTTGAGCGGTGAGGCACGGCTCTACATCGGATTTGCTCACACCTTAGCTCTGCATTGTATTAGCTACGCAATTCGCAGCTTGTTGGCCAAACACCCAATCGCTCAGACAGGTGGTCGTGTGATACCTTGGTTGGTTGCATTTCTCCTGTGTAAGGAGAGGCTTAGATAGCCTACGCACCCCGGGTGTCCCTCAGAACTAAGATGGGTCGGGGAACCAATCGCCGAGAACACACAGCGCCATCGGCATTCCGCCCCTCTCCTTTCAGACGTGTCCATCAGACGCTGAGGCCCAGGTGGAAGAACTCAAGGCCGAGATCAAAAACCTTGAGTCCCAGCTGGAAAAACACGATGCCAAGGTGGAAGCGTTGAAGGTGGACGAGGGTTGCACAACAAAATAGAGCGTTGAGAGTCCAAATGCAACCAGAGATGAGATGACTATGTGGAACCATCCTGGCGGCACGACAGTTGATTTCGTTGTTCGTCGTCAAGGCGCCCAATCTTCACTCAATTGCCAGTCATAGCTCAACTAACAACAAACGCTCATATGTTTGATCTGCCCTCTTCCAACATAAACTTTGAAAAGCCCATGAATTAATCTGCAAATCGAATTAATCTGAGAGTAGCTTTAAGAATCCAATAGCTGTCAACGTTAGGTTTTCTTAGTCGGAGCTGAAGGCAAGGGATCGGATGAAAGATGAAAGCGAGGGAAGCAAAGGCCAGGGTCAGAGCTTTGATACCAATGCAATGAAGGGAGCTAGGTAGGTTGGAGAAGGGGAATAGAATTGACAAGGGAAAGAGAGAGGAAGAGGGAGGTGGAGTGAGAAGTGAGGGAAGGGGAAAGGGAGAGGAGGAGATAGTAGAGAGAGAAGGGTGAGGGAAGAGAAAGATAGAGAGAGATTGGGGAAGAGAGTGTAGGCAGCACGTAGGAGGAGGGAGGTGGGAGTAGATAGGATTAGATGTCACATCAAAAGGTATATTGGCGGAGGCCATGCAATTATCGCCAATTTAAGGAGGGAATGTCACATGTACCCCTGCACGTGGGTGCAAGGTTACAACTAGCTTCATCTCTAAAGTGCAGATAGTTCCTATGATATGATATTTTGTCATATGCCCCCATTGTGATCTTTTTTCTAGGGACAGTCAGGCACAAGCTACGTAGGTTAGTCTCTCAGCCTTAGGCCAAGTCAGAAGTTAAGTCCTTGTTCACTAGTACCTGCTGGAGAACAGTAGGTTAGTGTTTCCATCTTAGGGTTTTAGCTAGGTCTAGGTCTCAGCCTAGGTTAGGAGCCCACAAGGGCCCCCAAAGGGTTGAACCAAGGAGCTCCCATCAAGGGAAAATGGGCTGGGGAAGGGCTGACTTTATATGCTGCCCTATTCCCCTCCTGAGGCAGCAAAGGAGGTGGGGATGTGAGCCCAACCAGCCAGCCCACCAGCCGACTGGCTGGTCAGCTCATTTATGGCTGGTTGGCTCAGCTGCTACCCTCATTTTTTATCCAGCTCCCCAGCATTTCAGCATCAATTCTCCAGCCTGGTGCAGCCCTTCCAAACATCCCCTGCAAGACAGCCCTCAGATCAGCAGTCCCTAAGTGTGATCCAAGAAGGTGTCCACGCAGCACCATAGCCGGCTCGGAGTAGAGGTTTGGGGTTCCTGTTTGAGCATATTTCTTTTACCATTTTCATCTCTTTTTACAGTTCTTTCACAGCTCTCTTTAGCTCCATCTCTCTTAGCTTTCATATAGATCCCTCAAGCTCCATATTCAGATTTTGCAGCTCCGCTGCATGCCTGAGGACAGCACAAGCCTCTTCAATAGCCTTGCACAGTGGTCCACATCTTTCGTGTGGGCAGCGTTGGTCTTGGTTGAGATTGGGTTGCTTCTCAGGCATTCGTGGTCAGCTCTCAGTGTCGAAGGGTCATCTTCAGAGTCGCATCCCGCACTCTCTGAAGGAGTGTCATTTGTATCTTTTGTAGTTCTCCAAGTATAAAGCAAATTCTTCCCTATTTGGAAAAGGGGACTGAAGTGGTGCATATGCATACGCCTCGCACAAAGGTTTAATGAAGGTCATGATGTGCATTACACCATCATTAACGGTTGCATGCTACAATAATACAAACAAGATTGAGTGTCTTGCAAACTCCAAACACAGACTATGTTGTTGCAACAATGCAGTTTTAGGATCACGCGAAGGTGAGCCCCACAAGCTTATGCACCAAGGTGACACACGTCTTGATCTCCTAGGTACGCCACACAGTCGTAGAGAAAGAACACCAAGCAACAACTGTTGTATAGAAGCTCCGAGATCATTAGCTAGGCTCCGGCGAGGACCACCAATCGTCCACTGTCCACACGACTCCCATGAGGTGCCATAGACTGCATGGCTCTACTAGAAACTTGGAGGAAAAAGAGAAGACGCCTTTGGAACCCTTGATCATCATCATCATCATCATCATCAAGTCATCAAGGTGGATGAGACAACGGAAGCATGAAGTCGGTGATAGAGTGCTGTCGACTGCTCGTGGGTGTGGTTCTATGTCGTCTCCTGGTCATAGCTCTGTGCTTAACAAGGGCTACAGTGAGCCTTGTCGGTCAAGCCTCGACCTTGAACAGAGAGGGGATATCCCCAAGTGTAATCTGTGCGTCAACCCTCTGTCTGAGATGAATTGTCGCTGGCTCTGGATCTCGATCATGTCGAGGCCTCGTAGTATGGAGGCCCACATGCTCTGGCTGGAAGAACTCCATGATCGAGCTCTGAGAAGAGTCTACCAAGGAGGAGGTCTACTCCTGTCTTTGTGATCAAAGTAGATGCTCATGGTGCTTGACTGCCTCATGGATGAAAGCCGCCAAGCATCTCTGGTCTGGATAGGAGAGAATTCGGGACAACACCCAGAACTGTCTCTGAAGAGGCAGTAGAAGCGTCCTCGGATCTCATAGTATACTGGGTAGCTGAAAATGAAATGCTCCTCTGACTCAACCTCCCGTATGTCACATAATGTGCATATGTGCCTCTTCTGGGATAGACCATCTGCCCTGCCACTCTTAATATGCGCAATCTATGTGAAGAGACCCAAAACTACTCAATAGAGATCCTCAGTGAGTGGGGTAAGTGGATCTATGTATATCCTAGTGGGTCAGTGAAACCCTCCTCTGTGATATGTAAACAATGATCCCTGTAGAAGCTGAGCTTCATTGGAAGCTCGCTCGGTCCCAACCAGGTCCGCAATGTGTATAGCTATAAAAGATCCTTGCGGATGACTTGGTTGACCTCGTGTGACAGGAGTGGAGAAAATGGTGCATCAATGCTATACTGGAAGGAGGGAATCTATCTATGTGGAGCCCTAGTTGCTCAAACCATCTCTCTATGCATGCATACCAGCATCTCTGGTCACCTATTGCTGATAGCGCCATAGAAGAGGACAATGCTAGCCATGGTAATCTGTTGCGCCCAGAAGTGCAATCCCTGTACCCGTGACCCGGTATAGGTAGGTGATAACTTGAAATACTGCATCCAGTTGTAGTGGGGATGACCCAAACTCAGTCTGAATGTAGTGGGGATGACCCAAACTCAGTCTGAATGATGGTGAGGGATGAACGGCTTACCACAGATCATCCGCGATAGCCTGAGAACCTTTAGCCGCTCCACACGAGCCCACTCTATATCTAACAGATCCGCCCCCAACAAGGGCTTCCGTACATACCCGTTGGATGGACTAAGGAGTCAAACAACAATCCCTTGGTCTGTGGATCCTAAAAGTGTGATTGGAAGCATTGCCTCTCTAATTTGGCCAATGAAGCGTATCCCTTGCTCAAGCAGGCCAGCATTGCGGGTCTCAGTGTGAAGATAGGTCCAAAGAAGACAACCCCAAGGTATGTATATGACAAAACAATCTCAACAAGCGACCTGTCAAACGTGAACTACTCCCGGTGCAAAACGGCTCCAGATATATTGAAGATCACGACCTTGATTTTACCAAGATTGACCTTCAAATCATGGGACTCACAAAAGGACTGTAGTGCACCAAGGTGTCTCTGGAGGCCCTCTGCTGATGAAGACAAAAGGGCCACCTCATCTGCATATAGCAAGATCCGGATCATCATGCCAGGAAGAGAGCATCCATCCCACCCCAGTGTCTGCATAACTATCTCAAGCTCGTTAATGTAGAGGCCAAATAGGGTGGGTGATAAAGAACACCCTTGTTTGACCCCAATAGTGCTTATGATCTCATCTGTCCACCCAGACCTTGACCGGATTCTGCTTGAGACTATATAATTATCCATAATGGTCTTGACAGATGGCCCGCTTGAGGTGGTTTCACATGCTTTCCACATGGGGGGGGCTCCAGTGTTGTTGATTACATCATGGGATCCCCTGTCTTCACATCTCGCATTACAGACTTCACTATAGCACCTCTCCCCCCAGGGGCTGATCATACATACCTTTTCTTTAGCATCTCCACCTCCCTTCGCACAGCACCATCCACCCCACTCAGTGCTTACTCCACCTACCATGATATACGCTTTGATCGGGATCACTCACCTTCTTACTCTCGCCGTCTGTACATACTTCTCGCTTATATTGACTTCATACCCCTTTTAGAGGATCGTGCTGCCCTTGTCACCCGCTCACTACACGAGGTTGCCACTCACGCTTTCTCCCAAACCACCCGCTCCACCTGCCCACCGCCCCCTAGAACCGTACCCTGCAATAGTTGGTACGATGATGAGTGTAAGGCTTTATGCCGTCAACTCAGATTCGAAATCAAAAACAGTCTTCCGAGCGCACCAGATACGCTATGCGAATATCGTAGACTGGTACGGAGGAAGAAACTAGACTTCGTTCGTCAGAACGAGGAGGAGCTACTGAACATTTTGTTTAATAACAACTCTAAGGACTTCTGGCGGAGAATTTTAGAAGGATGGTCCCCTCCACCACTCATTGACACTCAGATCTGGTTTGATTATGCACGCACACGTTATGACATCCCAAATCAGCCAGTCCCTAACCTCTCACACATGCCTCGTCCCACATCCTGCACCCTCTTCATTAGAGGAGGGGTAAAGGATGCCGTAATGAAACTTCATAATGGCCGAGCGAAGGATCATGAGGGGCTATGCACTGAGTTCATTGCATATGGGATTAACCTCCTAGCCCCGATCTTAGCAAAGCTTTTTAATGAAGCTGTTTGTTTGGGATTTCCACACACTTGGACCATTAACACATTTGACACGGTTCCGAGGTTAGCAGACTTGCAGAGTGTCAAGGACTTAGAGCAGTAGGACAGGCCGGATTCTGACGTGATCATGGGACCATGGACCACATTCTCACGCTCAAATGTATCATCGAGGAGGCGAGGTCACAGAAGCAAAGGGTTTATTGTTGCTTTGTAGATTTTCGCAAGGCATTTGACATGGTTCCGAGAGCCCGCCTCATACGGTGCCTACAAGACTTGGGTTATGACCAGGAGATCACTTGGGCTGTCATGGCACTTTATGAGAGAGTTTTAGGCAGAGTTCGGGCAGGATCCGGATGGATAGACGAGATCATGAGCACCATGAGGGTCAAACAAGGGTGTCCTTTGTCGCCTACCTTGTTTGGCCTCTACATTGACGAGCTTGAGACAATCTCTTCTCAAAGACTTCACATCGAGAGCGGCAAAGCCGAGCGACTACCCAGGGAGAGGCGCATATGCACACTCTGTGACATGCAGGAGGTTGAGACAGAGGAGCATTTCATCTTCAGGTGTCCTGTGTACTATGAGATCCGAGGGCGTTTCCACTGGGATAGTTATGGGATTTTGGCATGTTTCTTCTCCTACCCAGACCAACGGTGTTTGGCAGGTTTCATTCATGAGGCACTTAGTATAAAGAAAATACTTGGAGACAAATAAAACAATACTGAAGACAATCAATGGCTGAAGAAGATATATATATCACAAACGGAACTTAGTACAAGTGAAGAGAAGCTCTGGAGGAAACAAACTTCAGTCCTGACAACTGTAGTGGACTTCTGCACTAGCTCCACAAGTTGGAACTGAACCAAATCTGAGACAGCAAACTGATGAAGGGGTTGCTGCAGATTTGGAATAGAAAGAACGGAATATGGAGCGGAAGTTGGAGGTAGATCTGGAGCAGAAGTTGAGGGCAGATCTTGGAGCAGAAGTTGGAGCTGATCTGATGCAGAAAGGAGAGCAGAACTGAAGCAGAAAGGAAGGCTGTTCTGGAGCAGAAAAGAGGGCAGATCTGGAGCTGAAAAGGGGACAGATCTGGAGCAGAAAGGAGGACAGATCTGAGCAGAAAGGAGGGGCAGATCTGGGGCAGAAAAGAGGGCAGATCTGGAGCTGAAAAAGGGGACAGATCTGGAGCAGAAAGGAGGACAGATCTGAGCAGAAAGGAGGGGCAGATCTGGGGCAGAAAAAGGGCAGCAGAGGAGGCAGAAGTTGAGGCAGCAGAGGAGGCAGCTAGGAGGCAGAAGTGGCTCAAGGTGTGCAGGAACCTCTGGAGCTGGAGAAGAGATGATATGTGAATACCTAGCCCCCCCCCCTTTAAATAGGAAGGGGCAGAAAAGTCGGTCAACCAGCAGGTTGACCGACCTGGTCAGATTTGACCGACCAGGTCAATCTGGTCGGCCAGATCTGGTCAGACCAGAAAAAAAACATTTTTTAAATAATTTTTTATTTTGTTTCTCCTCTGCACCGGGGCTTTTGACATTGCTTTGGTTGTGGTTTTTGCCTCCGATTCGAGGTTTCTTTGACAGGATTTGGAGAGGCACCAGTGGTGTTTGTACCTGTTTATCTGGTCCTGGAGAATTGGAGATTGCCTGGCTTAACACCCCCTCTCAATGTCCAATGCAGACAGGAGAAGCAAAGAGGTGTTCCATGAGTGATCTATCATCTTCATCAGCCTTTTTTTTTTTTTTTGGGGGGGGTTTTCATTTAGATGGAGATGCCTACAGAGTAGGTTTTCATCTTCACTAAATGCCCAGATGATGGTACAAAAAAGAAAGACTTGAAGGAGTGCCCTCGCAGGGGATTTGTTCACTTCCTTAAGTACACAAAGAGAAAAAAAAAACTGTTAAAGAGGAGGTAAACCAATCCCCAACCGTGGGCAGAGATGCTCAAGAGTAGGGCGATTAACCGGCTTGGTAAGAATATCAGCATGATTATCGGCAGCTGGAACATATATCAACCGAATAGTACCTAATTCCACTTGCTCGCGAGTAAAATGAAAGTGAACACCGACATGTTTGGTGCGGTTGGAAAAAATGGGATTGCCTGCGAGAGCAATGGCACTTTTGTTGTCGACGTAGAGGATCGTGGGTTCAGTACAGGGAAAGTGCAATTCTGCCAAAAACTGTCGGAGATATATGGCCTCTGTGGTACAATCATACAAGGCCCAGTATTCAGCCTCAGTAGAAGAACCAGCAACAGTCTCTTGTTTACGGCTAGACCAAGAAACAGGTGCCGAGCCAAACGAGAAAATATAGCCGCCATGAGAACGACGATTGTCCGGGTCACCAGCCCAGTCGGAATCAGTGTATCCCTGTAGGGTTAGTCTTGGTCTGAAATGTAAACCATAAGAGTAAGTACCACGAATGAACCGCAAGATACGAATACATGCATGCCAATGAGTGAGCTTTGGTTCATTAAAATACTGACTGAGAATAGAGACGGAGTAAGCAAGATCAAGACGAGTGTGAAGGAGCCAGAGGAGTTTGCCAACAACTTGGCCAGAGGAGTTTGCCAACAACTTGGCGAGAGAGATGTTCATCAAAGGGAGGAGACTCCAAGTCTTTTGAGAGCTTTACGGTGGGATCTAAGGGAGTGGCAGCCAGCTTAGGCTCATGAGGAATGATTTGATCAAGGAGTTGAAGAGCATATTTCTGTTGAGAAACAAAAGTACCACCAGAATGTTGTACAACTTCCATGCCTAAGAAATAGGAGAGCCGACCAAGATCAGTCATTTCAAAAGTGATGCTGAGTTGAGTTTTAATGTACTGAAGTGTAGTGGGAGTGGAGCCTAAAAGTAAAAGATCATCGACATAGAGTAAAATAAAGCAGACCCCCTCTGACGAATGATGGATATATAAATTTGGATCAAAGGGAGTAGAATGAAAACCATTAGTTTTGAGGAAGGTGTCTATCCGGTGGAACCATGATCGAGGTGCTTGTTTGAGACCATAAAGAGCTTTGCGGAGACGGAAAACCTTATTTTCATGGCCAGGAGGAGAAAAACCTGGTGGGGGAGTCACATAGACTTCTTCATCAAGGTAGCCATTGAGAAAGGCACTCTTGACATCCATTTGATAGATAGTCCAGTGGTGATGAGCAGCTAAGGCAAGAAGAAGACGAAAGGAAGTTAACCGAGCAGTAGGGGCAAAGGTTTCCTCATAATCGATACCATGTTTTTGGCGGAATCCTTGCACTACTAAGCGGGCTTTGTATTTGTCCAGGGTGCCATCGGCTTTGAGTTTTGTTCGGAAGATCCACTTGGTTCCGATGACCTTTTTGTGAGTGGGTCGATTGACCAAGATCCAGGTATGATTGCGATCAATACTTTCAAGCTCCTGTTCCATAGCACGATGCCACGCAGGATTTTTAACTGCTTCCTGCCAAGTGGCAGGTTCAGAATGTATGATATAGGCCGTGGTAAAAAAAGAGGCAGTGGCAGTAGAAGAAGTTATTCGAGTAGAGCGGCGAGGACCAGAAGGAGGAAGTTCGACAGGAATAATCCCGGAATCCTTCATAGTTTGACGATACCAGCGTGGCAGTGGGTCGTGAGGAGAAGCAATGGGTGGGGGGAGAGATGTTTCGGGAGGAGAGGAAGGAATTTCGGGTGGAGAATTGTCGGAGGGAACTGGAGTGGAGACGTCATCAGTAGAGAGAATAGAGGAATTTTTAAGCACTGCTCTTTCATCGAAGACCACATCTGGGCGAACCAAAACTTTGTTTGTACGAGGATCAAATAATCGATAAGCTTTGGCTTCTGCCGAGTAGCCAACTAGAAGAAAAAGTTCAGCACGAGGTTCGAGTTTACCGCGAGTATCATTGGGAGTATGAGTGTACGCGCGGCAACCAAAGATTCGAAGATGAGAAATAGAAGGACGATAGCCATAAAAGGCCTCAAAAGGCGTCATGTTCAGGATGGGTTGAGTAGGACAGCGATTAAGGATATAGACAGAAGTATTGACGGCTTCGGGCCAGAGACGTTCAGGCAACTCGGCTGCAAAAAGCATGGAACGGGCCATGTTCATGACAGTACGTTGTCGCCGTTCGACACGAGCATTTTGGGAAGGCGAATTTGGAGATGTAAGATGGTGTTGGATGCCATGCTCTTGAAGGAATTGAGTGAATTCATGGGAAATGAATTCACCACCATTATCACTACGAGCAATCCCAATAGACTTGCCTGTTTGGTTTATAACCAAGCGAGCCCAAGTAACAAAGAAAGAAAAAGTGTCGGATTTCTCTTTCATGAAAAACACCCATTGATAGCGAGAGTAATCATCCACAATTAAGAAGAAATAATGTGAACCATTGAGGGAAGGAACAGGAGATTTGCCACTAATATCGAGATGAATTAGACGCAAAATCTCACTGGCTCGAGAAGTGGAATGAGAAGGAAAAGGAGTGCGGCTTTGTTTACCTAATTGACAGGGATGACAAATATCTTTAGCGCGCGATAATTTAGGTAAGCCATCAACTAGATGATCCCGAGACATTTCATATAAAGAGTCATAGGACAAATGTCCCAGACGATAATGCCATAATCGTTCTGTGACAGTTGGATCTTTTAGGGTAGCATTACCGTAAAGCCGATGAAACTCAGAACCGCAAGGGGAGGGAGTCGCAAGAAATTGATTTATAAAGTACAGACCATTAGGTTGAGCATCACCTCGAGCTAGAAGGAGTCCCGAGGACTCATCTATGATGTCAACATGCGTCTTTGTAAATAGCACTGTGCGACCAAGGAGGCAAAGTTGATGAACAGAAAGAAGATTGACCCCTAATTGGGGCACATAAAACACTTGATCCAATTGAGCAAGTTTGGGACCTTTGTCAGTATCAAAAGTTATTGAACCAACACCATGAATAGTAGCAACAGAGTTATTGCCACAACGAACTCCCCCTGTTGCCGGTTGGCGAGAAATGAAGAGATCAGGATGAGGGGTCATATGATGAGTGGCTCCACTATCCACAATCCAAGAAGATTTAGAGTCACATGAAAGAGTATGAAAAGCTGACCCAGATAAGGAAGAGGAGGAGTCAAGCTCGGTGATATGGATCAAGGCTTGAGAAGTGAAGTCTAGAGAATCTCCGGTGGACCAGTCAGACAGACCTTCAGGAGTTATAAAGGGAGGAGAAGGAGTGAAGTGATTAGTGACATGGCCCTGGGGTCTCCAGAGACCAGTGTTCGAAGGAGGAGGAGGAGGACCACCCCCAGGACGCCAACGAGGTGGCTGAGGAGTCGTGGTAGGGGGCTGTGGAGTCCAACGGGGTGGTTGAGGAGTCGTGGTAGGGAGCTGAGGAGTCCAACGGGGTGGTTGAGGAGTCATGGTGGGAGGCTGAGGAAGAAGGCCTTTGGCTTTGGAGCGACATTCATCGTCAATATGCCCAACTCTCTGGCAATGCTGACAAAACCTATTCTTTTTGGGAAGGGAGTGCCAGGCGGGTTTACTACTAGAGGGGTTAGGAGTAGGAGAGGGCTTTCCGGAGCTAGGTTGATCTTTTGGAATCCTGGAGAGAAGAGCCCCCTCTGAAGCAGGAATGCTATGTTTTTGGTGGACCTGAGAGTAAAGACGAGCATAACGCAAAAGTTGACATTCAAACTCATAAAAAGTAGGAAGAGAAGGTTGAGAAATGATTTGTTGCATAAAACTGAAATACTTGGGCGGAAGTTTATTTAAAAAGAAAGTAACTTGGTCATCCTCGGATTTGGGAGGACCAGTTGTGGCAAATTCAGCAACTAACCGCCGGTAATCGGCTAGTTTAACCTTGAGATCATCGTCAGCAAGAATCTGGAATTGTTGGAGATCATGGTCAAGATTGATACGACGAGTACGATCTCGAGCTGCATAGCGGTCAGTGAGATGTGCCCATCGCTCAGAGGTAAGATCAAAATGCTGTAATTGAGAGTGAAATTCAGGTAAACGACCTTGCATAATTTCAACAATGGCAGTGGCATTACAATGTCGCCACGAACGAACTACCTGAGGAGGATAAACATGAGGATCAGGTGGCGATTCGGTACCTTGAACGAGTTCCCATAGGTCTTGAGAATCAAGCACATGGCGCATAAGATTTGACCATGTGGTATAATTAGACCCGTTAAAACGAGTCATATCAGTGAAAGCATGTTTGGCTGTTGCAGAGACAAGGTGAGGGGAAGAAATAGAATGATAGGGAGAAGCAACCGGTGGAGGCAGAAGAGAATTGGGAATAGTAGCAGAGTGAGAAGAAGGGAGAGGTGGCATCACCGGAGGAATAAAGGAATTTGAAAAAGGTCCTGAGGGGGAGGGATGAATATGAGAGGCGGGATAAGACATGAGAGGTGAAAAAGAGGCAGCGGGAGAGATAGAGGGAAATAAACTATAGGAATCCAGTGGCATGGGAGAAGGAGGAGGATGAGAAACCACTGGAGGAAAGATGGCAGCGGAAGAGATGAGAGGGAAGGGAGGGAGGGAGGGATGTGAACCGAAAGCAAACTCATTGTCAGACGCATTTCTCCCTTCTCGTCTGCGAGTGTTCACATGCATGTATGGATTTGTGTCCTCGTGATTACTTGTTCCTATGCCTTGCATAACAGAAGGAGTTGCACTAAGGGAATAGGGCATCATACCTTGCACTGATTCTTGTGGAATAGGCACTGTCGAATAATCCAATGTTCTCATGCCGGCCTGTCCTCTTTCGTCAGGGGATACTTGTTCTTCGTTGGCACCGAACTTGAGATGTTGCTCAGCTTCTTCTGAGTTGAATAGAGGTCCTTGTTGACGTATTGGAGAGAACCGTGGAGAGGTAGAGGCACGAGGTGTGCGGGTACCTGCTTCAAGTTCCTTCCATTTCTGGAATTCAGCAAATTCTTTAAAGAGTTTGGAGAGGTATTCATCACCTTCAATCCTAGCAGACTCTCTCTCGACATATGTCGAAGGTGATGGTTGAATAGAGGTTGATTCAGGCTGAGATCGCTTCGGAGAAGAGGGAGAAGACATCTTCAGGTGATGATTTATCTTCCAAGCTTTCCAGATCAAGGCTCAGGTGTCGATTGGCACACCTGGCTCTGATACCATATAAAGAAAATACTTGGAGACAAATAAAACAATACTGAAGACAATCAATGGCTGAAGAAGATATATATATCACAAACGGAACTTAGTACAAGTGAAGAGAAGCTCTGGAGGAAACAAACTTCAGTCCTGACAACTGTAGTGGACTTCTGCACTAGCTCCACAAGTTGGAACTGAACCAAATCTGAGACAGCAAACTGATGAAGGGGTTGCTGCAGATTTGGAATAGAAAGAACGGAATCTGGAGCGGAAGTTGGAGGTAGATCTGGAGCAGAAGTTGAGGGCAGATCTTGGAGCAGAAGTTGGAGCTGATCTGATGCAGAAAGGAGAGCAGAACTGAAGCAGAAAGGAAGGCTGTTCTGGAGCAGAAAAGAGGGCAGATCTGGAGCTGAAAAGGGGACAGATCTGGAGCAGAAAGGAGGACAGATCTGAGCAGAAAGGAGGGGCAGATCTGGGGCAGAAAAGAGGGCAGATCTGGAGCTGAAAAAGGGGACAGATCTGGAGCAGAAAGGAGGACAGATCTGAGCAGAAAGGAGGGGCAGATCTGGGGCAGAAAAAGGGCAGCAGAGGAGGCAGCCAGGAGGCAGAAGTTGAGGCAGCAGAGGAGGCAGCCAGGAGGCAGAAGTGGCTCAGGGTGTGCAGGAACCTCTGGAGCTGGAGAAGAGATGATATGTGAATACCTAGCCCCCCCCCCCCTTTAAATAGGAAGGGGCAGAAAAGTCGGTCAACCAGCAGGTTGACCGACCTGGTCAGATTTGACCGACCAGGTCAATCTGGTCGGCCAGATCTGGTCAGACCAGAAAAAAAACATTTTTTAAATAATTTTTTATTTTGTTTCTCCTCTGCACCGGAGCTTTTGACATTGCTTTGGTTGTGGTTTTTGCCTCCGATTCGAGGTTTCTTTGACAGGATTTGGAGAGGCACCAGTGGTGTTTGTACCTGTTTATCTGGTCCTGGAGAATTGGAGATTGCCTGGCTTAACACTTAGACACCATGAGAGGATACTCCAAGCACGGAGACAGGAGCAGACTTCTTCCTCCGCTGATCCCTCTCAGAGCTCTATCACGGAGTTCTTTCAGCTAGACCCGACAGCTCAGACACACAGCTCAACACACATATCACACTTGGGGACATCCCCTCCTTGTTTAGAGTCAGAGCCCGACCAATGGGAGTCATAGTAGCCCTAGTCAGACGTAGAGCTATGACAAGGAGACGTGCTAGGACCGCACCTTTGAGTGGCTGACAACACTCTATTGCCGACTTCATGCCTCCACTGCCTCATCCATCCTGATATCTTGTTGCTGCCGATGATGATGATGATATTGATGACGATGCTGAGACTGATATATAGTCGACCATCGACATGACTATGTTGTACTTAGGACTTAGTACTGCCATTTTTGCATTGGTAGCTCCACTACCACAGCTTGTTGTATCAGGATTTTCACAGTCTCATAGACCCATCGGTCTTCCGAAGACTTTAATAAACTTTCTTTCTTTCTTTCTTTCTTACTCTCTCTTAAAGTGCCATGCCGGCCCAAATGATCTCTTGGTCATACCCCAAATCCTATAGTCACCAGAGGAGGCGGGCTCTCGGAACCGTATTAAAGGCTTTGCGGAAATCCACAAAGAACCAATATACCCTCTGCTTTCGTGCCCTCGACTCCTCGATGATACACCTAAGTGTGAGAATGTGATCCATGGTCCCATGATCGAGTTGAATCCAACCTGTCCAGCTGCTAAGTCCCCGGCGCTGTAGGCCATCTTCTCCATGTTCTAGTGATGCCCTATGGGCCCTGGTATGTGCCTTGTAGGTATAGTTATAGGCACTTAGTGTATTTTGTGCCTTTTATGCCACATAGGACACTTAGTCCTATGTGACACCTAGGACACTTAGTCCTAGGGTCTACCTACAAGTACTATGTACTTTTTCTTTTCATTTTTTAGTCTAGTTGACGTGACGGCTGATATCCTTCGACTCTTGTACCTTGTACTTGCTCTCTCGTTTATCGATCCTACAGTGGTATCAGAGCTTGGCTCGACTTGTCTCCTACCCTCGGATTTGCACCTACTCGCCGTATCTCCATCCGTACAGTCCGTACGATTGTACGAACGCATGTATGCTACCAGCGTCGTACACCTTCCATACAACCGTACACTCTGCATCCATACATCTGCCTCGTACAGTGTACTTCGTACACTACACTCCGTACCTACGTTTCGTACAACCACGTACCAGCTTCGTACCTGCGTTTTGTACAGTGGTACATTCTCCGTACGTTGTACTTGTGCCGTACATCATACATAGTACGTGCTGCGTACGTTGTACGTACACCGTACATTGGACGTGCTCCGTACATCCGTACAAGTGCATTTGTACAGTCCGTATAGAACAACTGTCCGTACAGCTCGTACTTGTTCCAGGATTTCCATACAGTTTTGCATGTGTGAAGTCATATACGGGACTTTAGCAAAATTTGGGGCTTTCAATACCTTTCATCTCCTCTAGTTGCAACTTCTTGCAAGAACACTAGAGTTTTGGGATTTGGTCTGCAATTTCTTGTTTGATTGCAGTACATTTGGGTCAGATTGCAGGATATTGAGTCACATTTGCAGGACATTGGGTTAGATTATAATACATAGAGTCACATTTGCAAAAATCTCAACAAAATTTGGGGCTTTTTAGCATTTGCTCTCTTTTTGGCTTATTTGCCCTCATTTAATTTGGGGCTTTTGCCAGATTTGCTGTTTTTTTGCAGTGAACATTGCATGACATAGTCACATTTGGGTCAAATTTGCATTTTCCCTTTGATTTGGATTGGAAATTTGCAGAACATTTATTTGTAGACATTTGCTGTCATTTTTGGACAGCCAGCTCTTTGCAGTGATAGCCTTGAGGCTTTTGTGTTTTCAGGTCTTTTTTTCAGGATATCCCATTTGCAATGGCTGGCAACAATCATGATCTATTTGGCATTCTTCGTGAAGATGATAAGTTGGATGGCACCAACTATCCGATGTGGTCTTATCTCATGAAACATATTCTTGTTGCAAGGCATTTTTGGAATATTGTTTCTGGGGTTGATTTGAGGCCAGCCAATGCTGTAGAGGGTACCCCTCCTAATGCCTTATCCTCTAGCACCCTTGCTGCTGCTCCCCCAACTCAGGAACAATCAAGATGGGATGCAAGAGATGCAAATGCACATTCCTGTATTGCTTTATCATGCAAGAGAATCATTATTCCACACATCTGGTCTTGCAGGACAGCAAAGGATGCTTGGGACAAATTGGCTTCTCTTTATCAGATTCGCAATGAGGCACGTGTTGCATATTTAAGAAGGCAATTGCAGAAAGTCAGTATGAATGAAGGTGACTCTATGGATGCATACCTGACAAAGGTCAAGGACCTCATGGAACAACTTGCTAATATTGATGAGGTGGTGCCAAATTCTCAGCTTGTCAGTACCACGTTGAATGGATTGCTAGATACATATCAAGGGTTTGCTACAACCCTTCGATTAGTGGCCATGGGTAATCCATACCACTACTCTTTTGATCAGCTAGTAACTTTGCTTTTGCAGGAAGAGCAAAGTCGAGCTAATAGACAAGCTATTATTCCTGATCATGCATTTGCTTGAGAGCAGACAGGAAGAGGCAAGGCTTCCAAGCCTATGGGCAAGCCTAAATTTGCGCCTAACAGTGGCAATTCCTCCAATGCATCTAAAAATAGAGGAGATAAGTCAAAGAAGAAAAGATGCAACTATTGTCGCAAGCCTGGACATGACATTTCAGAATGTAGGAAGCGCATTGCTTCAGAGAAAAAGAAAGCAGTATTGACAGTTAATGCCTCACATGCAATTGAATCCCACGAGCCAGCAGATGCTTCACATGCACATGCTCTCCAGGATGATTGGGCATGGGCTGTCCATTGTTCATTTGATCCCTCCCAAGTTGATGCACTTTTTACTGCTAATGATGCTCAGTCTTGGTATTTTGATAGTGGTGCTTCCAAGCACGTCACCTCTTGTAGACAATTGTTTCATTCCTTAGCTAATGCACCTCGAGGAGGGATTGTCACATGTGCTAATAATGCTTCCTATGCTATAAAAGGAATTGGAGATGTGCAGCTCACATCCATTTCAAGCCATCCTGTCACTTTGACAAATGTTCTTTTTGTGCCTGGAATTGAAGTCAACTTGATTTCAATTTCAGCAATTGCCACTTCAGGTTTCAGAGTGATTTTTGATGGATACAAATGCCTAGTATATGATCTTCGTGATGACAATGCCATAGTCCTCACTGACACTTTGAAAAAGGGGCTTTATCACCTTGATGATCACTCAGCTGCACTCTCTATTGAAGCATTTGCTATTTCAGATTCACAGCTTGCTGAAACTCATCTTTGGCATGAGAGAATGGGTCATCTCAATTATAGAGCTCTTGCCAAGTTACCTTCACAGGACATGGCAAATGATGTACCTCAAACTCACACAGTTTCCAAACGTGTGTGAGGGTTGTCTTTTGGGTAAGATGCATCGGTTTCCTTTTCAAAAGAATTGTCCAAAACTCTCACAAAGGAAATTGCAACTAGTGCACAGTGATGTCTATGGCTCAATGAGGACAAATGCCATTGGGGGGTACAAATATTTCATGACTCTCATTGATGACTTCACAAGATATTGCTGGGTATATGCTTTAAAAGCCAAATCTGAGGTGTTCTCATGCTTTCAGAGGTGGCTGAATATGGTTGAGAATGAATCGGGATGCAAGCTTGTTATCCTCAACACAGATAGGGAGGGAGAGTATATGTCAAAGGAGTTTGATGCATTTTTGTCTTCACGAGGCATTGTTCACTCATGCACTACTCCTTACACTCCTCAGCATAATCCTGTTCTTGAAAGGAAGAAACGGTCCACTATGGAGATGGCCAGATGCATGCTTAAGGCCAAGTCCTTGCCCAATAAATGTTGGCTTGATGCAGTGATGTGTGCTAACTATGTGCTGAATAGATCACCTACAAGAGCATTGAAGACTGTTACACCTTATGAAGCATGGAAAGGCAGGAAGCCTTCACTTTCACACATGAGAGTTTTTGGGTCTCTTGCATATGCTCATGTACCATCTCAGCTAAGACATAAGCTTGATGACAAGGCAATCAAATGCATATTTATTGGTTACAGCGTGGAGAGCAGAGGGTATAGGTTATACCAACCAAATGCCGGGAAGATTATTGTCAGTAGGGATGTAATCTTTGCTGAACATTCGGCTTCTCCTCTTGTGGACTGCAAAGCTAAGCCAGAAGTTGACATGTTTGATGCTTTTGACTCTTGGTTACCTCTGCCTTCCTCAGAAGGGGACTTTGACCAGCAACATGAGCCTCTTGCAGGCCCTCCAACAAGCAATGATCAGCCAGTACCCCATGCTGATTTGCAGGTTTCTCTTCCAGCACAAAATGATCCCACTATTCATGATGCAGTGATTGAAGAATGAGCTGTCAATAGACAGCAAAGGCAAGTTCCCAAATGGCTTCTCGATACATTGAGGGACAGCAAACAAGATCAGCCTTTTGCTGCCCGGACAAGATCAGGGAATAGACAGATGCATGGTCACTTTCTTGAGTTTGCACTCCTTGCTACAGCGTGCAATGAAGAGCCTTTGTGTCATAAAGATGCTTTTGACAGCAAAGAGTGGATGGATGCAATAAAAGCTGAGTTACAATCCATTGCCAAAAATGACACATGGGAATTAGTAGATCTCCCTCCCGGCAAGCATGCCATTGGTACCCGGTGGGTCTACAAATTAAAAAGGAAATCTGATGGCAGTATAGATCGACACAAAGCGCTTGTTGCAAAAGGGTATGCCCAACAATAAGGCATTGACTTTGAAGAGACATTTGCTCCCACATCCAAGATTACTACCATTAGATGTGTCATTGCCATTGCAGCCCATCACCATTGGCAAGTACACTAGCTTGACATCAAGATTGCTTTTCTTCATGGGGATTTGCAGGAAGAAGTTTATGTGACACAACCTCCTGGCTTTGAGGTTGTTAATTCTGAAAACAAGGTATGCCCTTCACTCCCCTCCTAGTGAAGGATGTAGGGCAGGGTATATGTGAGAGGTCAAGAACTAGTTGATTTGGGATATTGTAGAGCGTGCGTGCATAGTTATACCCAATGTGAGTGTCTGTGAGTGGTGAGGGGGACCGCCCCTCTAGAAACCTCCGCCAAAAGTTCTTATTAGAGTTGTTACTAAACAGAATGTTCAATAGTTCCTCCTCATTCTAGCAAACGAAATCCAACTTCTTATTGCGTACCAATTGACGATACTCACGTAGCTTCTCGGGTTCGTTCGGAAGGTTGTTTTTTGTTTCGAATCTAAGTTGACGGCGTAAAGCCTTGCACTCATCATCATACCAACTATTACAAAGTACGGTCCCAGATGGTGGTGGACGGGTTGAGCGAGTGGTGTGAGGGAAAGCATTAAGGGCAGTTTCATGTAGTGAAAGATCACGATCAAAACGTATGTCATGATAGGTGGTGTAGGCGATCTGTGGAGTGGGAGATGCTGTGAAGCGGGGTATAGAGATGCTAAAGAAGAAGTATGCATGATCAGCCCCTAGGGGAGGAGGCCCATGATGTAATTGACAACGCTAGAGCCCCCACCATGTGGAAAGCACGTGAGACCACTTGAAGCGGGCCATCTATCAAAACCATTATAGATAACGAGACATGCATCTTGCCTAGATCTAAAAAGGCTTGTCCATAAGATGTGACCAGGGCTCGTCTGTCAACTGAAATAGGCAGCATACCTACTCCCTCAAGGTCAATGTTTGGCAGTAGAATGGAATCGTCCCTGAAGTCGAGGAGTGCTACCTGATGGGCACCTGTCCTCGCGTTGAAGCCCCCAACGAGGAGGATTTTCCCTCGGCTCGAGAGTTGACAATGGACTAATAAAGAGCTGCATATGGTGATGTCTCAGCCTCCTCTCACATATCTCGAGCAAAGTGAGAGGTCTTGAGAGGGAAGTAGCATACTGGCTGTCCATGTGTCGGATCTAGATCCAAAGAAATCTAGAGTGTGTATCTCTTTGCTCTACTAAGATGGTTCCCAAAAAGGTGTACCTGTAAAGAATTGCTGCTCCTCCTGACCCTCGCACTCCCCGTGTGTCCCTCGTCTCATCTCTGTAACCAGACTTCCATGTGTACTCGTTGACTACTAGTAGTGGGTGCTCTGGACTCTGATGTGTCCCTGTATAAAAGACTATGTGATGACTTGCATAGGATTTCGAGAAGCTCCCTGGTGTTGACCATAAGGTACCATTGCAATTCCAAATGGTACAGGATAGGGTCTCGGAGGTTTGAGTCTAATAAACCCCACCTCCCTATGTGGGAGAGGAGGTGGGTGCCCGACGGGAGCCTGTAAGTAGTCGCCCATCTCGAACCACCGCCCACTTTTCATCCTTGCAGGCCTGATCCCGTTGCTGTAACAGAGTGCGCCTCTCCTCAACCTATAGGGGGGTGAGATCCTCATCCATGGAGATCGATGGCTAATCCCATAAGATTGATCTACGCTGTAAAGCTGAAAGTCGTGCCTGAGCGTCATGGAATCATATGTTAAGGGGCCGCTCTCGGTTGGGGTCTCTCCCCACTTGCCATGTCCTCTCGATCCTGTGCTCAGCTACCCCCAGAGTAGTGGGCACAAATGTAGTCGCATCACTCATCGGTGTAGCCTTAATGCGTGGGATGCCACGGATTCTGGTGTCGAGAGCCTTACTGGCTCTCTGCTGCTGCTCCATGAGAGTAGCCAAAACAGGTGCCTTCGCAAGTTCCCATTTGGTGACATCGACCCATTGTGGGATGCCACGGATTTTGATGTTGAGAACCTCACTCTTTGCTGCTGCTCCATGAGAGTAGCCAAAATGGTTGCCTTCGCAGGTTTCTGTTTGGCCACATCGACCCATCTGGAAGTCTCCTCGATTACAGATTGCATGCTCGCAATCTGTGCCTCAACTACTGGGGTACTCCCTGGGACTGTGTGTATGGCCAACCTCACACACACCACACTGAGAGGGAGAGAAATGAACAAGAGAACTGCAAGTGATCTCTCCAAAAGCCCCTCTACAACTAGGGGAAAAACCTCTGCACAACAGGCTGCTCAAGAGCTGAAGACAACTGCTCAACCACCAATGAGATGACAAATGAGGGCTGGGGGCGGAGGGGGCTATAAATAGCCCCCATCCTGACCCCTGCTGGTAGGTGGGCTGACTGCAGCACCTCTAGGGCCGACTACAGCCCCCAGAGGACCAACCCCCTGCCCTATATGTAGGGCTCCACAAGGCTGAGCTCCTGCTTCAAGCAGGCCGACCTGAGAGCCAGCAGCAGCCCTAGGTGGCCGACCACATGCTGTTCTACAGATGCCTATAAAGCGGCTGGGCCCTCTGCCTATAGGCCGTGACTCAGCAGGCCTCCACTCCGCCTCCATGGTGTGCAGCACAGGACACCTCCAGGGGTGAGGTGCCCTGATCCACAGGGATCTGACCTGCAACCCTAGGTGCCTCCAAGAGTTGCCACACAGCACATAGGCTAACCTAGGGAGCCTGTCCCCTGCCTGGAAATAGTGCGCCTGCACATGGGGCTGACATGTGGGCTTGGAAGGACCTCTCTATGCTCACGGGAGCGGGCACACCCACAACACAGGCCCTCACTCAACCTACCCCAGCCTCACACTGGGCAGGCTCTCTAGAGTGACATCAGGAGATGTTGACCTCCAACAGCTACCTTACTGACTATAAGCAATGTGTTGAAATTGACTTAATAAGCCTTTAAATAATGGACTCTTGTTGAGCTGAAGAGATTAGCCCAACCTTGCCTGAAGAATTTTCTTTTGATATCATGATGTCCTGCCTTCAAATAGTTTTAAAATGTGCTCTAGAGTAAGCTTGGGCTGATTGTTTGACTTGTCGATGATAAATTGGTGCTAATAAACTTAGGATGATGCCAGGAAGCTTATTTTGCAACAGTAAGAAACTCTTCTTTTGATTGTTGTTGAATTGGTCTTTAAGATGACTTGATTGGGTAATTTTTCTTCGAATATGTCTTGGGCTTGACGCTGCTTTCGAAAGTCACAAAGGTTATGTAGAGTCCAGTGGTGACGAACCCACATGGTCATGATCAGACATTTCGATGAAGAGATATAGGCTTTAAAAATGGGCTAATTCTTCTTTAAAGGAATGCCAAGGATCGGAAAAGCTTTTAGAAGGATGCCTAAGATTAGCTCTCCTGTTTAGTGCAAACCTTAGTCGTGGCTGAGTCGAGCTCAGCATGTTGGTCCATCTGTGTGTTATCATAACTAAAGTGGATGTAGTCAAGTGACCTGCAGCTCCCTTTAAGATCTGATTATAGCAGTAGAATGGATATGTTTTTTTATGTGTAAGTTTCCAAGATTGCAAATGAGCATTTTTTTACTGACATGATGTTGTTGTTTGGAATACCAGGTTGCATGATACCAGCCCCAAGACAGGAGAAGTGCTGCCACCACTCCCTAACGGGATTGGTGTGGATAAGACATTGCGTCCAAATCACATTCTCCGTGGTCAGATCATTGAGTACAAGGAAAGGCTTGCAAGGATTTAGGTTTATATGTAAATTTTCACTCTGCCTTGGAATTGATGCAACAAGCATGGATGCATGCACACATGCATATACGTCTTTCCCTGCTCGCAGACAAGAATCTTTGTCTCCCCCCCCCCGCCCGCCCGCCCTCCCTCTTCTCTTTCCCCTTCCAACACCTCCCTATTGTTCTGTGTATGTCTCTTGTTGCTTGGCAAACATACACAGTCACAATCAATTTATGAATGTTTCTCATATTATCTACCAAGATATACGTGCAACTTTTGTTGTTATTTGATTCTTTATGTTCATATCACTGCAAACGTGAGGTCTCACTGCTGTTTTAGGGGCATTTCCCTTGCTCGTTACTCCTGTAACTTGTATATGCTTTGAACACTTTTTCTTTTCCAAAGTTACACTCCATAAAACCAAGTTTATAATCCCCAAGAGCTCGCAAGCTCTAGAAGGGAATCTTAAGGACTTTATTCTCAATCTCTTATTGTTGCATGCTTGTTCACCTTCGCCACGAGTTTTTTCTTTTCGCATGCAATCAGTTATTCTTGTGAAACACAAAGACTGGCACATAAAATTCTCCCATTAATGTCATGGTATTTGAAGGCTTATGCAAAGGTATGAGGGATTTCTCTCTCAAATTGCAATGGATGAAAGTTAGCAACTTGGAAACTTTAAAAACTGGCTAGTCACCTTGAAATTTAGCTGGGGGTGATTAGAGGCCTCCATTTGCCAAAGTCGAGGTGGCGGCTGGCTAACAGTTGCTTAATTATAGTGCCAAAGTGGAAGGAGGCCAAATGCAACTGTCTACAACTGGAAGAAATTAATTGAATGGGATGCTATGGAGTTGAGAGAAACAACCCCTCCCCCCCAAAAAAAAGGAGAAAGGAAAGAGAAGAGAGGGCAGCTGCAGTCGGGGAGCACCAGACGGTGATTGAATGTGCTCTGTGAACACACGTGTATGGCTTGTTCATGAGCTAACTAGCAGAGGAGGGTCGAACATGGTGCTGGTATGCTCAGCTACAGAGATGGTTTGTGGAGCATGAGTTGACAATGGATGCACTCCCACCCTTTCAATACAGTTTGGATTGTCCCAAGTTAGACTTGTCTCGCCATGACCGAAACAAGATCATTAGAGTTGATATTGTCAAGTTGGAGACTGAGAGAACCTGGACTAGACCACATGAGCCCTTAGGGAAGAAGATGGCATACTACCAAAGCCATTTTCTTCATTTATCTCCTGATGAACTTATAGCCAGGCCAGCATACATGGACACACACCTATCTCACGGGCTACATAGTATTATTGGCCAAATTCGAACCTCATCACATCAGTTGAGAATAGAGACGGGGAGATACACCGACACAGCCCCTCAGGATCGGATATGTCAGTTATGCTAGCATGAGGAGACAGAGGAGCATTACGTATGTAGATGCACGGTATATTATGAAATTCGAGGAAGATACCATTGTCTATTCAGAAAAGGATTTGGCCCACTCCGTAGGGTGATGGAGTACGAAGATAAAAAATGCTTGGGTTTGTTTTTATCAGAGCTCAAGCGACATAGAGAGACTTTGTTGGGAGACAGACAGCCGAGACCAGCCCCACTCAGGCAAAGTACACTCAGAGACTTCTTCACTGCCAGTACCTCAGCTAGTTTTATGCCCTCCCTGCCATCAGAAACCCCTGGCGCCACCACCACCTTATCACACATAGGCAGATTGTCACACTCTAGTGGTGTGATTTTGGACCGAGCCATCGCCATATCCAGGTCACGGAGGCCCAGGCTCCCAAGACCCCGTGCCCGGCACCCATATCTTCATCGGATCCGTGCCATCATTGCCAAACACAGGAAACGTGTAGCACCAAGTTATGAGATCCTAGAGCTGCCCATGATTGGGATTTTTGACATAAGAAGAGTGCAACCCTTTTATTGATTAGCTTTCTGCCTATGCTGATCAATTGGTACTTTTAGTAAATACTTGCTTGGTATTTCATTAGTTTTGGGTCACTTGCAGTCCCTCTAACTGTAAGTACCTTTAGTAGCTCTCAGCCTTCAGCTTATTTATTTTGTTGTTCTCTTTGATGAGACAACACTAGCAGATGTATCAACTGTTTTAGTCTCATAGGCCGTTTGGCCTTTTAGAGACGTTAATATATATCTATCTATCCCTCTGTAGGCAATTGGCTTAGCTAGAGTGGCTGTTTATTTGGGTGGCATTGTGCCAGTATTTGTAAGCCGTTGATACTTTTTTCAGCTGTTTTGCATACTTTTATCTGAGGATAAAGGCCAAACAAGCAACTCTGGAACAGCTTTGATAAAGTATCAATGTTACAGTTGGCTTAGATAGAGTGGCTGTTTCTTGGAGTGACATTGTGCCAGTTTGAACAATTTGTTCGACTTCAAAGCAAAGATCACTATTTATAAGCCCTTGATACTTATTTCAGTTGTTTTACAGTTCCTTAGGATAAAGGCCGAACAAGAGACGTTGAAACAGTGTTGATAAAGTATAAATTAACATTTCCCCTAGCATAAAAGTGTGCACTCTTCAACTCGTATAAGGTCACCAAGCACTATTTGTAACCTCGAGTATGTCCCCTGATCGATCGAAAATGATAAACATCAATGGGAGAGTGGCAGCGCACCTTTGGGAACAAATGGTTAGCTGACAACGCAAATTTCCCAGTCTAATTGTTTGGGTACAACCTTCGCGGGTGTACACTCGTGTTTGCTTCAAAGGTGCGCTTGAAAGCACACATTCTTAAGCTCATTCTCAAATGTTTCTTCTACGTATCTCTGTACAAACTTGACATCTTCCTTTGGCCACACTTTTGTGTAATCTACGCAGTGATTTACCCCATGGCTGTCCACACATCTCCACTTCTGTGCACCTCATAAACACGATAATTTTAAGGTGCCTTCAGGATTTGAGGCATCATTCCGATACTGCGATTCAATTCTTTTTCATGGCATGGTGGCACCACCCACGTTTCTTGGGTTGCATGCCAATGTTCACGGAAACCTGTAAACGATATACAATGCATCTTCATTAAATCTCTCAATTTTGTAAAATGTGTAAAATTTTAAGCAATTGAGTTATATTTAAGCTCAAAGATCTGCAAATTCTCAAGAAAAAACCTTCAAAATTTTAACCCCCAAGTTTTGTGGCTTTTTGAGAAAAATGTATTTTTGTGAACACTGCCAAGGGATATCTCGAGTTCTTGAGGCCAATACATGCCCAATCTTACCCGCCCCGATGTTTGCCCAGTGTTAGGGCACGAGGTGGAGGTCTTCAATTGGCAAGGTGTTCAAACACACCTCTTATGCAAGATTGTATTAAAAAGTTAGTATTTAATGCATTGTTGACAATCTTCAAAACTCTACTTGAATTTTGATTGATTAGTAAGTGGATGCCCAAGTTTGGGCACCAACTGTGGCAGCTATATAAGAAATGGAAAGGAGTCTAGTGATGTGTAGAGGGTTTCACCCGCCAACAAGGTTTTAAAAACTTTGATTGGGACACACCAATCACCCATCTTTAGGCATCATAATCTACAAGCATCCTTAAAAATTGATAAGTATTCCAATGCTTGGGCATTCATTATGTTCCTTAAGGTCAACCATAGTTTATAAACAAGTTTTTGATGAATTTTTTGGTCAACTTTATGTCAATCATTTCAAGGCCTAAGAAAGAGTTAAAAAAGTATCAAAAATTCTTTTTAGTAGAGAACTAAACTAGCAATATACTAGCAAATCGTAAATGTATCTTGTAAGACCAATCAATGCATTAGAGTAATTGAAATTGCTTTTAACACGTGGAAGGTATTAGTTTTTGTCTTGAGACATGAGACATTATCCATATGAGCAACTTTTCCTTTGTATCAATTGTAGCAAATTGCTCCTTTCTTCTTCTTAGAATTTGAGAAAATGTTACTAATTTTTTCAGTCCAAATTAACAGATGGCTTAGTTGTGGTGAATGAGTTAACTTTATGAGACAAGGGATTAATTGCGATTGAAGTAGAGCCTCTCCATTTCCCTTTGGTGTAATACCTCTTCTTGTAACTAGTTCTTGCTTGTTTGGAAAATGCCCTAATGGATTGAAAACTATGGAGTTCCAATCAAAGGATCTTTAGTATGCCTCGATCAATGGATCAATTCAGGTTTTAAGTAGAACAAAAATTCCCTTAAGGTTGTGTGTAGTGGCAAATCTAGATAGAAGGAGTTGAGATTGTCTACTACATTCCAGAGGACAAGGTCAACCTAGAGTGGTGTAGATTCACACTTCAAATCCACAATAGAACTTTTGTGCAAGGTTGCCCAACATTACAAATACAAATAATATACTTGAATTTTCTCTTCTTTGGCTTTGAGATCCTACCTTTTCATCTATAAAATACTCTAGCAAGTAATGAGCATATATCATATGTAGTCCTAGGGAAGGAAATCTTGAGAGAATCTCTAAGTTAGAAGTATCTCAATATAGCTTGAAATCCTTTGATAACCTGATAGTATGACCAAGAAACAAACTGTAAGAAAATAATACGTCTGTGCTCAACAGATAACAGGATCTCGTACACAAGAGAGAAAACCAGATAGTGAGAATCATAATTTTAATTACTGTAGAATTGATACAATAGATGGCGCTGCCTCCCGACCGTGCGCTCCTGTGAAAGAAGCTTCGATGGCAAGCTGGAAACGGTAGAGGACGGAGGCTGGATGCTAAGGAATCAGGGTTGATGTAGCCTATGATTAAATGGGCTTCATGGGCTTGCTCTTATATAGCCACCAGTCATAGTCGGTTAGGCTCAATTGGGTGACCGACCCAGTCCGCCCAAAACGATCGACTGGGGGTCGGTCCCGAAATAGGCCACTGACCGTATGATAGAATCGGTGCGCAAAACAGAGCAACTAACCTATGGGTGCCATTCGGCCTAGAGCCATCCGAGATCATCTGAGGCTCCAAACGGGCCCCACAACCCGAGAGTGGGCTGCCTTGGGAAATGCTCCGTCTACCCTCAGTGCGGTCAGTCAAGGGATGCCTTCCTGCACTTGCATGTAGCCTAGTTGGTGGTGTGCCAACTCTATCTGAAGCCGTCCAACCATCAGGCCACACATGGCCCCCATCTAGTGTCCAAACCAGGACCTACCAGATAAGCAAGCTACTCAAATGCCTTCTCCTCATATGGGGGGCTTACAAGTAGAGTTAGCTGGCTCCCGCGTAGTTACACGAGGGTGGAGCATTGATATCTAACACCCCCCCTCAATGTCCACCCGCAAATGAACTTACTTTTTCGGCCGAATGCCAAGTCGATGAAGATGCCTCTCCAGAAAGTCTCTTCCAAGAGCCTTCGTGAAGATGTCCGCACCATTCTCTGTAGTCGGACAGTACACCAAGTCGACCTCTCCATCCATGATGAGCTCGCGTACAAAGTGATATTGAATCTCAATGTGTTTTGTACGAGCGTGGAACACCGGGTTCTTTGCAATCGCCATACAACTTTGATTGTCACATGATAACTATGTAGGCTTGTTTTGCACTGCACCCATGTCCCCCAAAATCCTCCTCAACCACACTGCCTCACAAGAAGCAAAGCATGCAGATTTGTATTCAGCCTCAGTAGAAGAAAGAGCAATTGTGGGTTGCTTCTTGGTGACCCATGACACAACTCCAGATCTAAGTGAGAAACAATTACTTGTCACTGATCTCCTGCTGTCCACGTCTCCACCCGATCCGAGTCACAGAATCCGGTCAAGATGTTGCCCTTGGTATAGGTGATGCCATAATTAAGTGTGCCTTTGATGTATTTCAGCACCCGCATCCTACCCTCCAATGGTTCTCCCAGGGCTTATTGGAAAACCTACTTAGTACACCAGTCACAAAACTGATGTCCGGCCGCGTGTTGCACAAGTAAATCAAACTGCCCACAAGTCTTCTGTACTTCGCTTCGTCCACCAATGGTGATAAATCCGCGTTTGAGAGCTTCGCGTCAACCTTCATAGGGGTACCAACTGTCTTGCACTCAGCCATGCCAAATGCCTTCACTATCTCTCCAGCATACTTCAGTTGTGAAATGAAGATCTGTTTCGGCTCCTGCCAAACTTCAATCCCCAAACAGAAATGCATCAGTCCGAGATCTGTCATTTCAAACTCTCTTCCTAGCAAATGCTTCGTCTGCGAGATCTTCTCTTCATGGTTCCATGTTATGAAAAGGTCGTCCACATAAAGGACCACAATCATACACCTGCCTCCTTCTCTGAAGATATACAAATTTGCATCAAATGGGCTCCTCCTGAACCCGTTTTGCAGAAAGTAGGCATCAATTTGCTGGTACCACGCTCGTGGGGCCTGTTTCAGCCCGTAAAGTGCCTTCTTCAGTTTGCAGACTTTACCTTATGAACCGGGATCTGAAAACCTGGTGGTTGTTCCACGTATACCTCCTCCTTGAGATCTCCATTCGGAAAGGCAGATTTCACATCCATTTGAAACACGGGCCAACTTTCTTGGGCAGCTAAAGCCAAAACACTGCGAATTGTGGTTAGTCGAGCTGTGGAAGCAAAAGTATCTTGATAATCAAAACCATGTACCTGTGCAAATCCTTTTGCCATGAGCCGAGCCTTGTACTTCTCTAACATGTTGTCAGACTTATACTTGGTCTTGTACACCCACTTGGTTCCGATTACCTTGCATTTTGGTGGTCAATCCACAAGGTCCCAAGTGTTGTTCTTCATTATGGAGCCATACTCCGATTGCATAGCCTCCATCCACCTATCATCACTCTATGCCTCTTCAAGACACTTGGGTTCATCAACACGAATCACCTCTGTCATCAAAGCATAGTTGACCAAGTGTTCCTGCGCCCTTCTTTGCTCCTCTAATCTCTTGGACCGGCGGTGTTCGGATGGTTCCTCCTCAATGGCTGGAGGTTCTCTGCCGTCTAAAAGTTGCTTTACCCACTTCGGGAATGGCCATTGCCATTGTGGTTTTGCAAGCTCTTCTTCATCTTCTTTGTCTTGAATCCTCCCAAGCACCATTGGGGGAGTTCGGTCTGCTATTGGTGGCAGTACTGGATGGATATCCTCGTCCTGGTTGTCTAGGAAGGAAGCATCCTCCTCCAATTAATGCGGCTATTCTGAGAAGACCACATCGCAATTTACAATTACCTTCTTGGTAACAGGGTTATAGAGACATGCACAAAACAGTCACATCCAAAAACTCTGAAATGTGTAGCAGAAGGTTTCTTACCAGAAAAGGCTTGTAGTGGAGTCATCCGGTTCACAGCCTTTGTGTAGCTACAATTCAGGATGTAAACTGCCGTGTTACATGCTTCAGCCTAGAAAGTCTTTGGCAAATCTTTCCCTTTCATCATACTCTGGCCCATTTCGCAGATGACGCGCATCTTGCGTTGTGCTACTCCATTTTGCTGTGATGTATGTGGCAGGGGTTTCTGCCTCTTGATTCTGTGACTTTTGCAGTAACTTTCGAATTCATTCGATGTGAACTCTCCACCTCTTTCTGAGCTCAACTTCTTCACCTTCTTCCCCGTTTCTTTCTCAACCATTACATGCCATTCCTTGAACCTACTAAAAGCCTCGTCTTTAGTCTTCAGGAAGTATATCCATATCCTTCTACTGTAGTCATTGATCAACGTCATGAAGTAGTAGGAACCACCCAAAGTTTCTGTCTCCATCTTTCCGCAGAGGTCCGTGTGAACGAGCTCTAGAGGAGCCTTTGCCTTACTGGCCTCTTTAGGAAAGGGATGCCGATGTTGCTTGCCCATCATGCAAGGTTCACATACATCAGGCAAATCTGAAATTTCTGGTAGGTCTGCAATCATTCCACTTTTATGCATCTCCTTCAAAGAACTAAGATTTAGATGACCAAACCTCTCATGCCATAGCTTAGTGTTCTTCACATCCGCTCGAGCACTGAAAGCTGAGAGTTCGTAAATGTTGTTGCGCTGTGTACCTTTACTCATGATCTTCCCTTGAAGATCCACAAGTTGTGTGCCATTCTTATCGAACTAAGATTTAGATGACCAAACCTCTCATGCCATAGCTTAGTGTTCTTCACCTCCGCTCGAGCACTGAAAGCTGAGAGTTCGTAAATGTTGTTGCGCCGTGTACCTTTACCCATGATCTTCCCTTGAAGATCCACAAGTTGTGTGCCATTCTTATCGAAGTGAACTTTGAGGTCCCGATCCGTGATCGCAGAAACGGACAAGAAGTTCCTCTTGATATCTGGCACATAAAGAACATCGGCGGACAACTGTTTTACAACTCCATTTGACTTGAGAGCAATCGTACCTTTTCCTTTTGCTAGACATTTTGCATCATTGCTGACTGCTATATGTACCTTCATGCCAGATTCTCGCTTGTGATGGTGATGCCAATCGTAGTCATCTAATCGCACAGATTCTTCACCCTGGTGATGAACTTCTCTGTCGCTTCACACTCGGATAGTTTCTTGTTCACGAGTTGAGTCTCCAGACTCTGAATCCATGTTTGATTCGTGGTCTTGTACTAATTTTTCAAGACCGTCCTTGCCTCCTCCACTGTGGTGACATGTTGAATTAACGCCATGACGGAATCACTTACACTGCAGACAATAGAACACAGTGCATCTGCATTTCTTCTTGTCCACGTGAGAATCTCATCCGCAGTTGGTACTATCTGTTGTCCTGCATTGGCTAGATCTGATCTCGCAACTGGCCTCACGTCCACCCCAGTAGCAGTGTCCCAAAGCTCATATGTGCTTAGGATGGTCTTCATCTTGAACTTCCAGAGTGGATAGTTAGAGCCGTCCAACTTTCTGCTTTTGCAGAACGGTGGGATTCGCAGCCTTGCGGGCTCGGCCATCTCTCACAATCTGCTCGCAAACAAAAACACACTACCAAATCTTTTTGCTAGAGTTTAAGCTTTGATACCATGTAAGAAAATAATACAACGTCTGTGCTCAACAGATAACATGATCTCGTACGCAAGAGAGAAAACCAGATAATATGGAGAATCAAAAATTTGATTACTGTAGAATTGATACAATAGATAGCGCTGCCTCCCAACCGTGCGCTCTTGAAAGAAGCTTCGATGGCAAGTTGGAAACAGTAGAGGACGGAGGCTGGATGCTAAGGAATCAGGGTTGCTGTAGCCAGTGATTAAATGGGCTTCACGGGCTTACTCTTATATAGCCACTAGTCGTAGTCAGTTAGGCTCAATTGGGTGACTGACCCAGTCCGCCCAAAACGGTCGATTGGGGGTCAGTTCTGAAATAGGTCACCGACCATACGATAGAACCGGTGCGCAAAACAGAGCAACTAACCTACGGACTCCGTTCGGCCCAAAGCCATCCGAGATCATTTGAGGCTCCAAACGGGCCCCGCAACCCAAGAGTGGGCTGCCCCGGGAAATGCTCCGTCTACCCTCAGTGCAGTCAATCAAGGGATGCCTTCCTGCACTTGCATGTAGCCTAGTTGGCAGTGTGCCAACTCTATTTGAATCCGTCCAGCCATCAGGCTACACATGGCCCCCATCTGGTGTCCAAAACCAGGACCTACCGGATAACTGAGCTACTCAAATGCCTTCTCCTCATATGGGGGGCTTACAAGTAGAGTTAGCTGGTTCTCGCATAGTTACATGAGAGTGGAGCATTGATATCTAACACAAACAAGTATCCACATTGAAAGGTGCAAGAAGATTTGAATCACCCAAAATTAATCCAATTTCTTGGACTCTTGCTCAAAGGAATGGATATGATTGATCTTACTAGATGGACTAGGATAAATTGTAAAGTCCACTATAATTTTGTGCTTAATTTCTTATGACAAACAAAGAAACTATGTCAAGCTATGTTGTTACTACTAGTAGAGCTAGGGAGAACCATTTAAGCAAGATTGCTAGATGAAGGAGGATCTTGAGCAAGGTAAAGGTAACCTTGAGCAAGTTTTTTGTCACAATTTGGGGCTTACCTTCAATATGTGACAAGGCTACACCTCAATAAAACTCTCTGAAGAATTAGCTAGAATAGAAAGTTTTTCAATAGCTAGTGCCAATCATTAAAGCAAAGTTGCATCAATAATAGTTTATTTGAATCTAATTTTTTAATAAGGTCTTGGGAAACAATCATTTGGATAGTTTGATGGAAGCTATCAATTTTAAATATACTGATCAAAACCCGCAACCTATTGAGGGAGTTGGTAATGGGTAGAAAATATCCCAATTAGCTTGCATTGAGGGTCACACAAGGCTTCTTAATAAGGACCTATAATATGCTCACAAGCTTGTGAGTGTGTGATTCTTACTACAGGAAACCATACTAAACCAATTAACATAATTGTCAAGGCTAATTCATTATCGAGTCATTCTATACCCTTAAGTGCAAAAAGATTCATAGTTATAGCAAGTCTTTTGAAATCTAAAGCAACCCCAAACAAACTAAACAATTTAGGTAACAAAATATTATTAAATTATAGCCAAAATAAGCAAAATAATCTAATGAAAGTATGTAAAAATTAGAAGTAACCTTCTATTTCTTAAGATATTTCAAAAAGATTATGATATATCCAAAAAGCTTAATAAGAATTAATAGCCTTTCCTTCTTTTTCAAGAAATATCAGACATTGTATTGTACCCCTTATTATTCAATCAAGTTCCTAAATATAGAGAGTTGAATGCATGCATTTTGAAAAAAACCTATATTTAGAGATCATATCATATATTTAGGCAATTTGAAAAAGTCTGGATGCACTTGAGTTTAAGAATAAAAAGTAACACCATTGGATTACAAACACAGGTCCATATTTCTTGCTTATGTTTGTTGTCAAAGTCATATTTTACAAATCCTTCTTAATATATAATCTTTAGTTTTCTCCCAACACAAGTAACCCTCCATGCAATGAGAAGGTTGAAGTGGAGCTATTGAAGCTGATTTATTTGGATTTCGTCATGGCTACTTGCTAAGGAGGAAACTTTCGCATGTGCAATACTTAACTTTGATGCCCCTGTCTCTTAAGTTAGCCCTTGATCTAATGTCTTATCTTAGTTTACCTACTTTTAGTCAATCGATTCTCAGGTTTGGTATCATAATTAATGGTTTAATCTGTTTCTTGGTATAATTAATAGTGTGTTTTCTTAACTCCATATTCCATTAGTTACTTTTCTAAAATGGATTAGGTTTGAGATGCCTATTGACATGGCATTATAGTCTATAGACCATACCCATGGTTGTTTATTCAATTTGTAGAGGCTAGGGATAGAGTTCTCACTCTCTATAATTTGTTCTAAATGGAGTAAGTTACTCTTACTATTTATTCCAAAGAAAAAGGTTCATTCTTATTAAAATTTTGTAAAACAAAAACTAGCATATGATAATTGGTAAATAAGGATTTTATAAAAAGGGAAAAGTGATGGACTAGTCTTAAATTCTTCAATAGATTATAACCAATCCAATTCCTTCCCATCACTAATCTATTGGCATATTTTAACTTTGAGGTGCTTAAAGCCAACTTCTTAAAGGATTAACCAAATAATAATTAATTAAATTATTAAATGCCAAGCAAGCCTAGAGCTTGCTTTCACTAAGTGTACCAATCACTTGAAAAGTCTGTTTAAATAGTATACCCTTTCTCTCATAAGCTTAGTTTAACAAACTATAAAATAAAACAATAAGGAGTGCATGATAATAAGGAGATAGTGAGTGGCATCAATACAATAGTGACAACAATACAAGTTATCGGGTTTGCGTGTGTGTGTGTGTGTGTGTGTGTGTGTGTGTGTGTGTGTGTAATCCCACCTTTTCACAAAAAGGTTCCTTTCTTTTCCTAAGGTTGGGTGGGTCAATAGTCCCTCTAACCATAGGAAGAGATCTATTGCTGTTAGAGTATCAAGGCTACATAGTATAGAATATGTAAAGAACTTACATATCTATTTGCAAATCTTATAAATATTGATCTTCACTCACAATAACATTTTTCTCAAGAAACCGTAAGATAATATTTTTACTATACCGCTAAGAAAAACCCTTTTTATTAAATTTCATCATGAGGGTAAAAACTTTGGTAAAGGCTTCAAGATTTTGTTGTAAACATATAATATTAGCATCACTAAAGATAGAATGACCTTTGATGCAAATGACTTGGGTCTATTAGCATTTGCATGAATATATTAACCTCATAGTTTTAATGTACTAGTCTTGGTGAGTTCATTATGGTGATTAATAAATTCAAAAATGCCCACTCATGACCCACCTTCTACTACTCTTGCAAAAGTGTTTTTAATTTCTTAAAATTATAAATTAATAAAGCCAAGATATATTTTCTTGGTCATCAAAGTGTGATTGATTCATGAGTATATGTGCATTTGGGACATGAATTAACTATATATCATCCATGTATCTATAAGCATTGCAAAAAACTGACACTTCTTAGATTCTCTCAAGCTTTTTAATAAACTACAATTCAACCCAAAAATAAAAAATTAGATTAAGTAAGTGGACATGCAAGTCCATTGGAATATCCAATACGTGTTTAAATAAAGAGTTGGCTAATGTAACATACATATTCATTAAATGCACATGTAGTAAGTACATATGGAGTTGGATTTAATATAGAGGAATTCCTAGGAGTTGTCTAATCTAACATACATATTCATTAAATGCTCGATTTTTCAATGAAGTCAAGGCCTAGAGAAAGAGTGAAAAATTCCCACAAGGCTTTCTAGTTGAAACAAGAGGGAATATAATATTTGTTTCACTTCTTAATATGTAAGCTTTCATTTTGGTTCTCCCAACTCAAGTAAACCTCTATGTCATGAGGAGGTTGAAATGGAGTTGTTGAAGTTGCATCTATCATGACTTCTTCATGGGTACTTGCTGAGGAGGACCTTTAAACTAGACTACTTCCATTCTAGTTGAAGCCCTCGTCTTAACTCACCCCTTGCTTGACTTGATTTCTTACCTTAGACTTATAGATCCTACTTTCAACCAATTGATTCTTATAGATCCTACTTTCAACCAATTGATTCTTAGGTATGGGATCTTAATGATTGGTTTCATGTGTTCCTAGTTTAGTTAATGGGAGATTAATGGTGTATCAAGTTCTTTTAACCCCTTATGCCATTATTTGCTTTGCAAAAATGAATTGAATTTGATGTGTCTATTTTGTCAATTTCCACACAACTTTGACATCAAACATTAGCAAGAAATGTAACCTCATTTTGTCATCTGATGGTGTTACTTTTATTAGTCAATTGCACCCCTTGTAAAAAGAATTTAAGTTTTTAATTTTTGAAGCATTGCTCTCAGATATAAAGACACAAATCTTTCTGCTAGAAATAGCAATTATAACTATGCACATATTAGTTTAGATAATTTAAACACTAAAATACTTGCCATTTATCTTTTTTGCTTACCTAATGTCACTAGACTGCTATGGACATGGAAAACAATTGTAGATTGGCATTGAAGCCTATCTACTCTCATAATAACATTAAAGATTGTCTACCCCCACATTATCTTTGTGACTACCTTCAACAATTTTGGAATGGGTGATGTCAATTTTGGAAAACATAAAAATGTTGCTACTATTATACTACATAAAATTTTCAATTTGTCTTCTTCTTTCTCCTTGCATGATAAATGTTGTCAAATTTCCTAATATATGATATGATCTCTAAATTTATATTTTTTGTCAAAATGAATGGATTTGTCACACTTTATTTAGGAAATTGATGAATAATGAGAGGTACATTAAAATGTCTAATATTTCTTGGAAAGAAAGGAAGGCTATTAATCCTTATCAAGCCTTTTGTATATGCAATCATTTTTTAGAACACCTTAACAAATGGAAGGTTTCTTCTAATGTTTGCATATTTTCATTGGATAGGTGAGGTACAATTTAATATTATTTATGACCTAGAATGTTTATTCTATTTTTAGTGGCTTTGGATTTGAAGAGCCTTTCTATGACTATGAATCATTTTAACTTGATGGTATAAAATGACTTGATCATGAATAAGCCTTGGTATTTATGGGAATTAGTTTAGTATAGTTTTTGTAAGCAAGAAAGAGTCACACTCAGAAGCTTGTGAGGATTTCAGATATCCTTATCACATAGGCTTGTGTGGCTCTTTTTGTAGGCTAAATCATAGAACCTTGAACTAAAAGAATTGGGTATTTTGAATTGTTAATGGTTCCATAAATGGCTTGCCACGTTGTGCTCACTAGGTTTATGGTAGCTTCCATAAGACTATCCAAGTGATTGATTCCAAAGGACTTACTAAAAATCCAAACTCGAATAAGCTACTATTGATGCAACTTTCAATGTGGATATTTGGGTGTTTCTTGGAAATTTTATCAAATTGTCCAAGGAATTAAGCAGGTAGCATCTTCTCAAGCAGGAAAGCACCAAGCTATTAGTAATGGTATGAAAGAAAAGCTACCCATATAATACTCGCATATGAAAAAGATTTATGATGTTCCATGTTCATCACTAGCTCAATAACAATACCCTTCCACATGGTATAGTTTAAGGGGAATAAGAGGGTTGGAAAGTATCATGTGTAGCATGTAAGAGTAATCAAAACAAGCATTATCTCTTTTCAAAATGATAGTGCAAGAAAGGGAGAGGATGAACATAAAACCTCTTCTTCAACAAACCGCAAAACAAATAGTTTTGTTGATAGAGCTAAACGTGACACGTTTATCCTTAGGGTTTAGGGTTTAGGCCCGTCACAAGAAGCTTTATAAATCTAACTATAGTCCATCTAGTATTTAAAGATAAAAGCAATACATCTTGGAGGGTCAAAAATAGTGAAGTAATCACAAGCTATAAATAAAAACAAAGGGAATGATAGATCTTGAAGTTCATTGGCAGTTGATCAAGGAAGAAGCTCATGTAAACTTATACATATAAGCGTTCAATCAACAATAGATACTATTAATGCTAAATCAATCAACAATTGATGTGTATAAGTGCTTAATCAATAATCGATATGTGTAAGTGTCCAAATGGAAAGGCAACAAAAGTGGCCTGTTTTCCTCTTGGTAGACTACCAAAATTGCCCAATGTTGAATATTGCACAATACATGGCAAAAACTATAAGCTCAGTAGTGCACATTTTTATAAAATGGGATTTAGTAACCACAATAAATCAAAATAAGAGGATTACAAAAGCATGAACGTGAGCCTAGCAATCTTGTAACTTACCAAGCCAGAATTTGAAACAAAACACAAGTGCTATGAGCCACAAGATCAACTCTGTAGAGGAATGCAAGACATACATTATGTGCCCATTTTAGGGCCATATATACCCTAACTATTATCCTTAATATAAAATGCTCAATATCCCATTCCAAATCAAAATTCTCATTCTTATTAAAAAACTATAAAAAGCATAGACTAAACGTATGTTAATTTGAAAATAAGGACTTCATTAAAAGGAAGCAGTTATAGACTAGTCTGAAATTCTTCAATGGACAACATCCCTTCCAATATCTACCACCTCTTATTTATTGGCACCATTTTAAGTTCTAGTAGAAAGGTCAATCAAAGACCTAGGGCTTGATAAACTATCAAATGTTAAGCAAACATGGATCTTGTTTTCACTAAGTGTACTAATTAGTGAAACAGTCTATTTAAAAATTATATAATTCTTCTCATAATCTTAATTTCATGCAATGTTAAATAAAGCAATAAGGGATTCGTTTACCTATGCACAAGAATAAGGTGAGTGAGTGAGTGGTAAAAAGAACATAATGGAAATAGTCCAAGTGATAGATATGCAAGTCTGTATGCATGTGTGTGCACACGTGTTCACACACATTTGTTTAAAGGTGTTTGAGATTTCACTCTTGCAACAAGTAGCATTTTCTTCAAAAGTTTCTTTTTAATTAAGTTTCAATTAACAAGATGTACAAGGCTAAATATAGAGTTCAATCTAGATAATGGCTTCAACACACATTACAGATTCTATTGCAAATTAGGGATATACTATCTACGTCCATCCAATACACAAAACATCTTTGAACTACATAGTGTACATGGCTATAAACAAGTTTCATAAGTCTTAATTGCTTGTTATCATAAGTCAACTTTCAAGTGTAAGACTAGGAGATAGATAAAATAAATAGGTAGACTATATAAAAAAAAGAAAATTGGTAATGATATCAAAGAGATTAGATGGTGGTGGCCATATGTTGTAATGCAAACTTGCCATTATTGCTTTGGATTGAGGTTCTTTTTGACTAATTTGAAAATGTTGTGTTGCTACTAGGGTCCATAACTATGCTTTCACACGAGGTGCATATATTAAGTCAGTCTTATATTTTCAGAACAAAAAAAAAATTACGTTAGAAAGTTATGCAAAGACCAAATGATATACACATTAAACCTTCCAATGTTGCATGAGTCCCACTCATTTGGGGCTCATATGCATTAAATCTCCCAACCTTTATTGCACATGAAAGACCAAATCACATTACATTAAATGTCCTCCCAACCTTGCACAATTCCCACTTAAGGATTGAGCCTTCATTGCTCCACCCATACTCCTCATACAATGTCCTTTTGATTGATGCTATCGGTGAAGGCATTAGAGTTATGCTAGGATTGAGGCAATGCTTCTTTATTGGACACTCCTAGCATGTCGTGGTGGGATGTTTTCAAACATAGACCAACTCACCATTTTTATTGTGGAAGGAATTGACCACTTGCCTACTTTGAATTTTGGGCTAAATGTGGGTAGAAGGTTTCGCAACATGGGTCACACGTATGAAATATGGTTGAAGCACAATACCATCCAAGCAATGCCTATAATGCAAACATGAAACCACGTATACAAAGACAATAGGATGCATATATTTGCCAAGGAAGGTAGTAGATACATGTATTATCTGATCCCAAACAATAAAGAATAGCTTAAAATTATGTGGTGTGTCAATGTGCCTATCCACGCCATGCCATAGCACTATATATCCAAAGGTAGAGGAGTAAATGCAAGCATGTTCAAGATGGTGATGACAATGTTGTGTTTAGCATGGATAAGAAAGCCTACATGACAATAGATTTGTTCCTACATTGACTACGATAGTTTTAGAGCAATTGCCCCTTTGCTATCCCCCATTGAAAGGCATGTATTGATCATGAATGGATGACTAAGAGGGAAATAGGGCTAGTAGTGTGGGAATGGCCATAAGAGCTCTCAATAAATTCCTTACTAAAGAAAAAATTAGTGCTGGTTTGATAGAGACTGGCATTTTGCCTCTCAATTGCAGTGTACGACTCTCATTTTATTAGCCTCATGTAATAACCATGGAGTATGTGGAGAGTGACATTGATGGAAGTATAGTTGATCAAGCCCATGATGCAAGACATGGAGAAATGATGCACACTGACATGGATGGCATTGACAATCAAATTTGTGTCGTCTAATCAAATCATTAGAAGAATATGGTGTAGTTCTAAACTCTCAATAATCATACAAGAGTCTCATAGTAGGTGTGTAGGCATAGTGGTTGTTAAGGGCACAACAACGAAGATGATATTGTAATTTGAGAATCAAAGGTGCATCTAGGTTGCATATGCACGGGCATTTTGTGTAGTATAGCCAAATAATGCATAGGCATTGGAGTCACCACATGCGGGGACACATGATTGCATGCACAAGCATTTTGTGTAGTACATTGAAACCATGCAAGACCAACACACAAATCGAGAGTTTCTACTTCTGAAAGGGTGTGAGGTCTTGCCCTCACCTTGTGTTGTGGCATCTGCTCAAAGTGCAAGTAATGTTTAGACTAATGGCTAAATCCAAACTTTTGTCAACCAGGAGAGGGCATATGTATGCCCAAAGGCCAAATGGAGTTAGGTAAAGGAGGATATGTGAAGACAAGACAAGGATGAGTAACAGAGTGCACGAGGTTGTATGTGATGGCTCGATAAAGATGAGTAACACGGGGCATGAGGGTGTGCAAAGCGCAAAGTGTTAGTAGGCTTCTAGAACTTAGCCTTCTTACATGCGGATGAGTCACAGCTGCTCTAATCCCAAGGACAATGTTTGTATTGCAAAATAGCCTCTATGTTCGGAGATGTAACTAGTGCCCTTTTTTGCCTACTATATAGAGGGCATTTCCACGATTGAGAAAACCAGAACATAATTTGTAGGTTAACCTATTTAGAGTTGTTCTTAGACAAATATCCAACTCACTTGTAGTGGATGTACTAAATGAAAGCGCCTCCGCTAACATTGCAGATTTGCTCAATGTTAAGCATAAAGATAGGGAGAGAGTGCTTGTCGGCCTCTTGCAATTAGCTAGCTTTGCTGGGACATTTTGAGATCTCAAAATGGGCTTGAGGATTTGGTTCCACGTGGTGCAACCTGGAGGTATGCTCTCTCAGAATCACACCAGGAGAATCTTTGACACAAGGAAACACTGATGCCTATCAGTGCAGCATGGTGAATGGCTCATCACGGATGTTGTGTGTGTGCAATCAAATTCCTTCACCATGTGGTATTTTTGTATTAAAATTGAGAGTGCTAGTAGCGCCCCAAGACGGGGTGATCGAGATAGAGCCCTGAGAGCAGCTACCCGCGCTCTCCCCAATGTTGGATGCCCAGCATTTGGATGCTCTATTGGTTGGAGATTGTGATTAATGATGGCATGGCAATGATGTTGCAGGTTCTTTCAGCCAACCGTAAGACAATCAAGGTCTATGGACCAATCAAGCAACTGGGCTAGGCTAGCACAGCTTAAAACGGGGGCTGTTGGGCTAGCATTGCAGTACTAGAAAAATAAGAATATGTGGCAGTCCACAAATCGTGGGGATGTGCAATCTAGCTGCTAGTAAGGCTCTCCACGAATGCTTAAGTGGGGCTTGAACTTTGCATACAAATGGAGACATGTTAGGGCTTACTTGCGTGCCTATTTTTTCCCGAGCTACTTATATCCCAAAAGTTTTTGCCGAATGGCCAGCCTAAAGAGTTTTCGCATTTTAAGTCGTGCTGTTCTTGGCGGGACGTCTGTCAATCAACAACAGCCCTAAAGAGCTTGGAGTGGCGTCTTCTTCATCATTCAACACAAATTCTCCACGAGCATTGCAGCAGGAGCAGCAGGAAGAACAACGGCAGCACCACCACCTCCAGTCCCTTCTTCCTCTGCCCCAGCACGAACCAGTCTCATCAAGTATTCCCCCTTTTTTGAAGAGCTTTCAGCTCTCTTGTTTTTAGGGTTTCGCGATCGCCTCAAAATCTGTACAACATCCGTTCCCGATCTGTGGCCCTCATGGTGCTACTCTCTTTTGTTCTCCATTTGACGCTCCCCTTGATGGCGATGCGCCTGTGACTTACCACGTGTTTAGTTTTGCATGCTTAAATGCCTTACAATAGCTTTCGAGTTCTTGATCCCGGTCATTCCTTACCTTCCAGTAACTCTTATACCGTAGCGCGATGAACAACGATCTATGTGCTTTGTAGTGTGTGCTGACATGAAATGAAAGAAGGCACGTCAGTCTTGCAAAAGATTTTCAGTTCAGGCGTCCTAGAACACAGCTGACTAATGGCATCACGTGGCAGGGCACATTGTTTCACATTGTTGGGGGAGAAGAGCTCATAATTTAACCATTGCTCCGCTTACAACCTCAGCTGTACGCAATTGAATTGCGACTCCCTTTTTTTGCCCAGCAATTTTTCAAAATAACAAATATAGTGTGATTTTAAACCGGATTTTCCTTGCCGCTGGAGTATCTGGCCATCGTTTGGCTCACATGGAGCAGGCCTGCAAGTTTTTTCTGATGTGGCCTCAGGTTCGAATGAAAGTTCCTCCGTTATATTTGAAGCAGAGTTATGGGAAACGGGGAAACGGAAACGGAAATGTTTCGGGATTTTTGAGAGGGGGTGAAATGGGAAAATGCCACGTCATCAAGGGGGTTTACAAAAGGGGGTTTAGAGTAATGCATACACACATTTAGAAGTTTCCGGTCTGAAACGGCGTTGTCTGAGTGGCATTTTAGAATGCCAAATGTATCTCAATCTTTTGCGCCACCACTTTGCCGTGCGAGTCATTCGCCAAAGCTGATTGAGCTTGTGAGAAGCTCATGGCGGAGATAAAAGGACTTTGTATAATGAAGAAACAATAATACGTGAGTCGTAAAGGTTTCAAGAACGACCCTGGAGAGGTAATAATCCAATCATCAAGACGTTCTTGAAGCTCCAATGGTGGAATGGGCTGAAAAGGTTGAAGCATAGCTGTAATCTTTTGCCCAATGGATTTGTAATGCATACCAAGGTCAAATTTTGCAGCAGCCAATGGAGAAGAAAGAGGAAACCCATCATCTTGGATGACATCTGCCACTGAGTGGATGCCTTTTAAACTGAGGTTTGAAACGTTTCAGACCCCCAGAAACGGCGTTTCAGATGCCGTTTCAGCGTTTCGGATCGCCGTTTCAGCTTGCGTTTCGGGTTTCGGGGCTGTTTTGCGTTTCGGGGGGTCTGGCACGGGGGAAACGCCATTTCGGGCCTTTGTTTCGGCGTTTCAGCGTAACTATGATTTGAAGCCATTTCACTTTCGTGTTTGTATTATGGGATGACCAATATGTCCAACTTGCTCGTGGTAATGGTTCAGCTGACGAATTAGACGAGGTGATTGTGAATCAAATGGGCAGTAAATTGGTTTCTCCAGTTGGTTGGTTCTCTTTGCACCTGAACATTTTGGTTTCATTGAATGTATTGCTGATTTATATTATAAGTAATATTCGAGCTACTCTTGCTCAACGCAATGGTTCAGCCCGCGAATCAGACGAGGTGATTGTGAATCAAATGGGCTCAGGCGGGTACATTAAAGTTAAATTTTACAATATCGAGCCATTTGCAGTAAATTGATTTCTCTTGTTGGTTGGTTCTCTTTTCAGCTGAACATTTTGGTTTCAATGAATGCTTGTTAAAAGTATCTGCTGCTGATTTATACTATAAGTAATATTGTTGGGACTCTGAATTATTTGTATTCCTCCAATACTTCAAAGAATCAGAAGCTTAAAGAGAGAGAGAAGATATTCAACAAAGCAAAGTCCATGATGCCCTAATACCAAGGCTGAAGCAGTTTGTACTGTCTATAGGCTAATAATGTCCAATCGTTCAAGGAAATATTTGAACCCAAAACCTTATTTTTCCCACGCGTGAGCCCTACCACCAAGCTACAAAGAAATATTATATGCCCTTTCCTTATAATAGTATTATAAATCCTCCCTCATCCCCCTCCCCCTATGCCTAACACATCCCTCCCTCTTTAATGCTCCTTCCTTCTTTAATTCGACCTCTCCCCTCCCCCCGAGAGACCACATCAACTAATTAATTAATAGGGTTTTCACCGACTAGGGGGGCCCTATTGGCAATGCCTCGCAAGCAATAAATGGCAGGAGCTTTTGCATATTACAGGAATTTTATTGCTTGGAATGATCGTATGCAAGTGAGAGGCTGCGATTATTTGCATAGAGCATGGTGGCTTATAAGCAGACACAACGGCTGTGGTTTGGAAGTCGGTTATTGAAGAGATCATGAGTTTCCTTGCTTACCATATTTCTTCTTGCCCTTATGATTCTCATGATTTTTTATGGGGATTTTTTCTTCTGATTGCCTAGTTTCTGCAAATTGATTTCATTGCGTTGATACAATGGGATACAATGGTTAATGTTTGCAGAACGTTAGATTTTTCATGTCTTCCTTCACAAGCGTGCATAAAATGTCATATTGGATTTGCAGGTGCACAGAGTTCACCCTTCTGCACCCTCCCCCTTTTACTTTGCTTTTGGACTACTTGGTGGTTCTTCCTAGTTTGGTGTGAGGGATTGCATGAATAAGCACACCTCCCATCAAGAAGCACATGCTTTTGTTTTTATTTTTTGGCCACAACTCTCAAAAGCTCAAACATGTGATTTTTAAACTCTCTGAAAAACATGATAGTTTCCCATGAGTAGTAAGCTTTTCAGCCAAGTGTATTTCATTTATTTAGTGTTTGGATGTTCTAGTTCTTTGGTTCTTATTTGTTTGATATGGATAGATTAAGAGCCCTTTTGTAGGGTATTTGGCCACTAATGGACATACACATAAGGCAGTTTTGCAAAACTTGGAAGTTTTGGGGCATAGTTGAGATATCTGTAGCTGTTATGCGTGTGATGAGAAAACTGGTTGAAGGCTCATAGATGGGAAACACACAAAAGCCTTTAGGTGTATCTCTCATCAGTAATTAGAGAACTTTTATTAGTTCAACTTGTTTATGACTCTTTGTTCGTATCTGCAGATTTGCTCCAGCGGTGGGGTGAACTAGTACTTTGCTACAGGAGTGCCAGTATCTTTGTTGGACTTTTAGAGAAGAGCTGGAGGAATATTTCAAACTGAGTGATGGCAGAGCATTTGGCCTCAATTTTTGGGACCGAGAAGGATCGTGTTAACTGTCCATTTTATTTCAAGATTGGTGCTTGTAGGCATGGGGATAGATGCTCTCGTTTGCACAACAGGCCCTCCATCAGTCCAACGATCTTGTTGTCTAATATGTATCAGAGACCTGACATGATGACTCCTGGAATGGTGGACCCACAGGGGCAGAATGTTGATCCTCGCAAAGTCCAGGAGCATTTTGAGGTATTCATTTCCCTTTGCTTGGACCTTGGTGCAGTGTGATGGTGCCTTCATTTATGCAGGAAGCATGATAACATCTGATAGTGAGTGTGCTATTTTAACTGTCTGAACATTGCAAAGCTAGAGTGGAACGAAGTGCTGTATGCTGTCCTGTGCTTTTATTCGCCTTTTTTGAACAGGGTCCATTTCCTCTCGCATAGATTCAGGAAATGTAACGATGAAAGTCTGTTGGATCATAAACATATTACAATATGATAGGCCATGTATGTGGTTCTACATACATTTGTGATTTGTCTGCAGTTTTCAAGCTCTTTTTGATTAACATTCAAGTTTTCAGTGGGCTGCTGGAAGCTTTGATATGACCAATAGTGAAGGAGGCTACTTATCTTATTGTCCCTGGTCCCCTGCAGAAGGTTTCATTCTTTGGGAATTAATAGTGCTAAACTTGCAAAATTAAAGTATGAACAAGTACAGTTTTGATAATTTAAAATGAGAGTTTGTTCTGTTTTAATAGCTCTTCACACATCTAGAAATGTGTCTGTGCTGGATCAACTTATTTTCTGGACAACGAAAGGACTGCTGTTGGAATGCATGGCAAGTTTACTCATCAGTTATTTTTGAAGTTCCAATCTCAGGCAGTTTTTAGTTATCTTTTCATGCAATTATTTTAAGGCACCAAGAGGCAACTTAACTAATAGCACAAATAACAAAGAGGACAAGTGAAAGAAAGTCAAGAAAAATGATGACTAACTTGACTTCTTGTGCAAATGAAACAAATATTTTAGACAAAGTTGCGGTGTAGAGAAAATGAGCTTTTGGTATGAATGTTTGTCACGTGTTTTTGTTGACACAGAGAGAGAGAGAGAGAGGTGTATTGATGTCTTCAAGAGACCTCGCGGGTAAATGTGAGAGAGAGAGAGAGAGAGAGAGAGAGAGAGAGGTATTGACGTCTTCAAGAGACCTCGCGGGTAAATGAGACAAGATACAAGATATATGTAACCCATACAAGCTACTGTGGGCTGAAGCAAAGGGCTCACTAAAGCCTTGTTGGAAATGTCACCTCCCCATCTGTCAGCCCCCATATGAGGAGAGCATGGGGGAGGGAGACCTAGGGCATGTGCCCAAAGAAAAGGTAAGGGGGCAGAGGCAGGGCAGTCCAGCATGACAGGTCGGCCACATGGAGGCCTGGTGGAGCAGCAAAGGAGGCTGCTATGAGGCAGGGACCTGCCTTTATATAGGGATGGGACCTTGCCTTGATTGGAGGGCCAAGGCCCTAGAAGGATGGGCCAAAAAGGCCCCGGTTTGTGAGCTCTTGTAGGGCTGGACCAGCCACAGTCTGGTCGGCCAGAATGGGCAGGCTGGTTGGTTTTTGCTAGCCCCCTGGGGGCCTATAAAAGGAGGGTCTCCAGGCCCTCATTTCACTCTCATTGAGAAGCAAGGCTAACTTCTCAAAAAGGAGGTCAGATTAGATCACTTAGGGTAGAGGGTGCTGGCTTTGCCTCCATACATAGTGCCAGCTCTTCAAGATGCTCTTGGGAAGGAGTAGCAATGCTAAATTTAGAGAGACAAATACAATCAGATATGGTGGTAGAAGGTAGAAATCTTAGGGCATGTTAGAGGGAAAAATCCACATGCAAGGCACATGGCTCTAGCGTCCAATTCAAAAATCAAATCCCCCTATCCTCCTCTTGCCATGAATTAGCCTCCCCTACCCATCACAATATATAATCATATATTTATGTGATATATGCATGTGTAAAGGTATGGTTGTTTAATTCAAAAAATGGGTTGCCTCCAGACATAGTGCCAGCTCTTCAAGATGTTCTTGGGAAGGAGTAGCAATGCTTTAGAGAGAGACAAATACAATCAGATATGCTGGTAGGAGGTACAAGTTATTGGTGCAGTTATACCTACCACTCCAGAGCAAAAGAGATGGGATTCACGTGATGCTTTAGCTTTGCCATGTATTTCTCTTTCAATGAAAAGATTCATCATTCCGCATATCCGGTCGTGTAAGACCTCAAAGGCAGCATGGGATATTTTGGAGAGCATGTATGCAGCATCGGAATGATGCCAGGGTGTCTTTTTTGAAAAGAGAATTGTCTCATACACATATGGAAAAGGGTGACTCCATGTCAGTGCACCTCACAAAGCTACAGGATTTACGAGAGCAATTGCTGAATATTGATGAGATCATTCCTGATTCAGAGATGATTACCACTACTCTGAATTCTCTTCTTGAGTCTTATCTCAGCTTTCATACCTCGCTGAATTTGTCATTGAGGGGGGGTGCAAATCCTCTCAATTTTCACGAGTTGATAGGACTTCTGTTGCAGGAAGAGCAGACCAGGAAAAACATGGCTTCACGAGCAGGTGAACATGCCATGCTTTCAAAATTCAAGCCTAAAGTAAAGGGACAAGCAAAGACATCACCAAATCAGCCTTCCAGTGGTTCAGGACAGCCTTCTCAAAAGGCTAAGGGTGATGCAGGTAAGCCCAAGAAGAAGGGAATATGTCATTATTGCAAAAAGCCAGGTCACTACATTGGAGAATGCAAGAAGAGGCTTGCAAAAGAAAAGAAAAACAGCTCCGGTATGGTTGTTTCAGATTCATCTCCTCATGCATCTGACAATGAGCAAGCTACAACCAACTTTGTGGAGCTTGACTATGCCTTCTTGTCTTGCAGTTCAGACTCTCAGTTGGCTGCTCCGAATAGTACATCCACTTGTCTCTTCAGGAAGTTAAAGCTACCAATCAAGTCCTAGAGGCTAGATTGAGGGTTGTAGATAGGACACTTTAGTCTCCATCTATGCTCCTATTGGAACCAAAGTAGAAATCTTACTTGGCACTCCACTAATGAAATAGAGGGTAAGACTGTGGTACTAGGTGATTTTAACATGGTGGAAGACAAGAAAGGCAGGTGGCAAGGCAAAGGATCAATAATTGGAGGAGCAGGAGGACCAAGAGGACCTGTGTGCTGCAGACCAAGCTTGACAGAGGCTGCCTACCTAGGCTGACATGCAGGGCAGCAAGGTTGAGAAAATCGTTCTTGACGGAAAGTCTACAAACGCTCGAGGTGGAGCACGTGGGCTTGGAGGGTCTCAAAGGTTCTTGATTCTTCTGAACAGCTCTCTATCCAAAAACTTGTAGGGAGGGGAAAGAAAAGGATGCAAATTCCCAAAGTCTACAAACGCTCGAGGTGGAGCACGCGGGCTTGAGTCTAGAGATAGCCAGCAGGTAGGAGGAGTACCTTGTGGTAAGATCAGAGGACCACACCATTGGTGGAACTCTGGATCTATCTCTTTTGTATTGTGTCCATAGCTTTGGACGGAAATATATTTATTTGGTGGTTTCTCTATCTGGCTCGTTCATTGTCTATTGATGAGTCTGCACATCTATTCTATGCACATAAGTTTAAGAAATTTGTGATTCCACACCCCACACCACACTATGTGAGCTCCTGGGCAATTCTATCAGTCTTCCGCTATGCGTATCCTCTGTTGGGTCATTTGTAACAGGCCCTTGCTGAGTGCTAAGTGCTAAGAATGCAAAAAACTGGTACAACTAGTACAAAACATAGTAGGAAAATGAGAGAGAAAGAAAGAAAGAAAGTTTATTAAAGTCTTCGGAAGACCGATGGGTCTATGAGACAGTGAAAAACATGGTACAATTGAGTTGTGGTGGTGGAGCTACTAAACGAGCATCCATACCAATGCAGAATGTAGAAAATGCAAAATGGTAAGTATAACATAGTCATATTGGTGGTCGACTATATATCAATCTCATAATCATCATTGTCATCATCATCATCATCAGGACATCAGGGTGGATGAGGCAATGGAGGCATGAAATCGACGATAGAGTGCTGTCGGCCACTCACATGTGCGGCCTTGGCTTGTCTCCTGGTCATAGCTCTGTGTCTAACAAGGGCTACCGTGACCCCTGTCAGTCGGGCTCCGACTCTAAACAGGGAGGGGATGTCCCCAAGTATGCTCTGCGTGTCAACCCTCTGTCTGAGCTGTCGAGTCACTGGCTTCGGGCCATGGTCATGTGGAGGCCTCGTCTCGTGGGGGTTCATGTGATATGGCTGAAAAAACTCCGTGATAGAGCCTTGGGAGGGATCAGCCAAGGAAAAAGTCTGCTCCTGCGTCCGTGCTCAAAGTATCCTCTCGCAGTGTCTGAGTACCTCATGAATGAAACGTGCCAAACATTGCTGGTCTGGATAGGAGAGGAATCGGGCCAAAATCCCATAGCTATCTCTGAAGAGGCAGTAGAAACGCCCTTAGATCTTATTGTAAATAGGACACCTGAAGATGAAGTGCTCCTCTGTCTCAACCTCCTGCATGTCACATAATGTGCATATGCGCCTCTCTATGGGGAGTCGCTCTGCTTTGCCGTTCTCGATACGAAGTCTATGTAAAGAGACCTGGAGCTGCCCAATAGAGATCCTCAGTGAGTGGGATAAGTAAATCTGCGTGTATCCTGGGGAGTCAATGAAACCCTCCTGTGTGATATGTAAGCAATGATCTCTGTAGAAACTAAACTTCACAGGGAGTTCACTCGGTCCCAACCAGGCCCGAAATGCATAGTACTAGGGAACGGGAACGTTGCAGAAATTCAGGTGTCGGAATGGGAACGTTCTGGGAAGGGGGAATGGGAACCGAAACGCCACGTCATACACGATATGGCTTAAACTATGTTAGAAAATGAAAGAAACTAACATTTGGGTTTGGAAAAGACAACCCCAAGATAGGTGTAAGATGAAACTATCTCGACAGGTGACCCAGCAAATGTGAACGGCTCTTGGCGCATGACGGCTTGAGATGTATCGAAGATCATAACCTTGGTTTTACCTAGGTTGACCTTCAAATCATGAGACTCACAGAAGGACTGTAGTGCGTCAAGGTGTCTTTGGGGCTCCTCTGTTGAGGAAGACAAAAGAGCCACGTCATCTGTGCAAAGCAATATTTGGATCTGCGTTCCCGCAAGAGAGCAACCAGCTCCCCTGTGTCTGCATCACTGTCTCAAGCTCGTTAATGTAGAGACCAAACGAGAGAGAGAGAGAGAGAGAAAGAAAAGAAAGAAAGAAATTTAATTAGAGTCTTCGGAAGACCGATGGGTCTATGAGACTGAAAGAAAGCTTGATACAAATCACAGTAAGGGTGGAGCTACTAAAACGAGCATCATCACCCGTGCTGAATCCTAAGTCTGATCATACATAATTAAATACATCTGGGTATGACAATGAAAAGAAAAAAGACTGGAGCGGAGCGGAATCCTCCGTATGTCATGTTGCCCTAGCTGGTGCATAGCCGGTGATAGAATGCTGGCGTCCGTCAAGGGGTCCCGTGGTCTCGGTCTCCTGGAGGAGGCTCGACGTAAGACCAGAGCTACCGTGACTCCTGTGGGGTGTATCCCGGGTCTAAACAACATAGCCCAACTAATGTGGTCAGCCCTGTTTTACCCCCTTGTACTGAGGAAAGAGTACATTAAACCTTGAGGTGACATCGACCTTCTCATAAAGGCGAGCTGCTTTTGTGCTATAGCTTATGGGCACCTTGATATCCTCCGTACATGCCCAATGCCCATAAACTTTTACGTTGTACTATATCAAAAGCCTTTTAAAAATCCACAAAACAACCCTTGCCAGTGAGATGACTTTCCTCCATAAGCACTCGAATGGTGACAAGAATCAGTATTGCTATGCCATGGTCTGGAACCTGCTTGTCCTCGTGCTCTCTTTCCTGTCGTCTCTGCCCATTTGGTGAGTTTCTGTTCTAAAATGGTGCTGAAGAGTTGTGCCATGGAAGAGCCAACCATTATGGTCCTATAGTTTGTAAGCTGGTTTCTGTCCTCCCCTTCAGATGGGCTGCACCCAGGTTTCTTGCCATTCCCCGAGGGAAACCATCTAGTATGGTCTGATTGAGCAAATTACATATCCATTCCAGCTGACCATTTCGTACGAAGACTTTGTATAAATGGATGCTCAAGTATGTGTGGGTGTGTGGATTTGTATGTGTGAGAGCATATTTTTATACTATGGTCTACACCCACTGTTGGGCGCTGACGACGTTAGTGGGGATGTCATAGTAGCTAGTCCCTGCTATGCATGATGGAGTTTATGGTTTTCAACCTTGTGAGTGACTATCATGAGATTGAAACTGCACTATGTTGTGTTTTTAGAGGATGAGTTTGGGAATGTTCCTGGATTCATCTAGGTATATCAGCACTTCAGGACTAATGGAGTGTATCTGCAGCCTTCCCATTGGCGAGCCTTTTCATTCCCTGTTCCATACTTACCTGGCCGCCTTGCATTCAATATCAAACCTTGGGAGAGGTTCTCTTCCTCTTGCATGGCTTGCTTGTCTTAAAGCATTCAATGGCACTATCAGGAATGACATTTCATAGCTTAAACCATTTTTCCTCTACTGATCCATGCATGCTTGCCCGCGGAGTCTATCATCAAATGCCTCAGCATATTGGGATGCCTTATCCCTATCTGGCCTCAAGTTAGGCATCCTTGCAAATAACCTCCTGGCCTCTTTCTTCATCACAATGTGCATAATACTTAAATGTGAAGAGGTTTGTGGTCGGAGTCTAGCATGAGAGAGTCAATCTTGAAAGACATAATCCGTGAAAGAGCACTTTCATGAACAAGGGCATATGGGTGGTGCGAACAATCCACAGGAGAGATTGGCCATGTGGTGTGACGTCTGCACCACTGTGAGCTGACATTCTAATTTCTATCCCACCCAATTTTTGATGCATTGCCCTCGTCTATCCATAAAGGATTAGAATCAACAATGCTGCTGATGCCTATTTGCGTGCTCCCAATATGAGCATGGAGACCATCACATCCCTGTGATTACAAAAATTTGCAATGTCGGCACAAAGGTCTGCATAGGGGTCTGATCGATCTAGGGAGAATGTGTTATAGTAAAAAGAGTCATGATGTGGGATGCAGCATCTAGCAACATAAAGATCCCCACAAGACTGTTGAACGGAATACACATCATAACCTTCAAGGTCCTGAATGCGACATGCATCATGCTCCCAAGTGCTAGAAATAAGGCATAAATTTCTTTGCCTATGTAGTGTAAACCCGCCCCTTTGCACCACTGATAATCTTTACAGGTTGAGAAAACAATACCAGCCTTGAATTTGGTCGCATAGACCACGTCTTCCTATGGTGTTCCTTGTTTTGTTATTGATTTGGTTCTTGCAAGCCTTATACAAATTTCTTCTCTCTTTTGGCGTGCGATCCTCATTTATATAGTAGGGGGTACCTTGCAGGTACACTTGGCTAGAATCTAATATGATAGCACGTTTTTGTTCCTCAAGCATAGTGCATACAATAGCTGTGCCCTTTCCATCCTCCAATTTTTTCCCAAGCCCACGGGCTCCGTAAATTGCCCACGTAGAGTTGTATGGATTTTTTGCAATCTACACATTTGTTGATTATTTTTTGGCATTGGTTTTCGCACACATACATCAACCTTGTACAGTCTCTTGGCTATGCCCGACACGCTGTTGGCATCATTCTACTACAGGCTATATTTGTATGTATGTAAGTATGTACATGCACATGTCTTCATTGCCTTATCTTGCAAGAGGCTCATTATTTACCATATTCAGTCTTGCAGGACAGCAAAGGCAGATTGGCCAATCTTTACTTCATTCGAATGAGGCTAGGGTTGCCTTTTTCCACAAGGAGTTGGATAATGTCAAGATGGTAAAAGGAGACTATGCTTAGTGGCCTCAGAGCTTTATTATGATGTTGACATGGGTAATACCAAGCACCATACCTTCGGTTAGCTTGTCACCTTGCTCTTGCAAGATGAGCAAAGTTTTTCAAATACGGCTACCTCCATCAATGCAGACCAAGCCTTTGCAATGGATCACAAAGGCAAAGGAAAGGGGACAAAAATTTCAGCAAGCCCAAATCTACTCCTAAACCTCATCTTCTTCTATCTAGATGATGGCAAGAAGAAAAAGGGATTCAACTATTGTAGGAAGCCCAGGCATGACGCCTCCGAGTGTTGGATGTGCATTGCTTTGTGAAAAAAGAAGCAGTAGTAAGGACTTATAGTTACAAATGCTTCTGCTGCTCATGAGCACAGCCATGAGGCTGCAAATATGGCTCAGGATGAGTGGGCTTTTGTTGTCACATGTCACTACGATCTGTCGAAGCATGATGCAGATTTATCAATTTCAGATGCTACATCCGATTGGTATTTTGATAGCGGTTCTTTCAAACACATACCTCTTGCAGAAAGTTATTTCAGTCCTTGGCTGATGCACCTAAGAGGGGCATTGTCACATGTGCCAATATTGCATCTTATCTCGTGAGAGGAATTGGTCAAGTTGAAGTCACTGAAGACGCGGGAGATATAGTCACTCTTTTGGAAGTTCTGTATGTTTCAGGGATAAAGAAAAAAATCCTATATATTAGCTATTTCTGCCAATGGCTTTTGAGTCATTTTGATGGTTATCATTGTGCCCTGTATGATTACTGGCATGATAACAGCATAGTTCTTACTGGAACACTTTCCTGAGGGCTGTATCATCTAGATGCTTATGACAAAGGGACTGTTACAGAAGCAAATGCAGCAGCTGAATCTGTCATTTTTGATACACATCTATGGCATGAGAGATTGGGACATCTCAACCATCAAAGTTTGGTCAACATGCATTCTAAGGACATGGTATGGGACGGTTGGTGCATCCAGGAAGTTGCACTTAGTACCTAGTGATGTATGCAGACAATGCGGACAAGTCCTCTTGGCGGGTACCCTTACTTTGTTACCTTTGTGAATGACTTTACTAGATAACCAGAGGGCTGCTTGTGGGGCAAAACGCACAAGTTCTCCTTTCCCAAGGATGAGACTGTTGGTGCATCCAGGAAGTTGCACTTAGTACATAGTGATGTCTTGGTGGGTACCCTTATTTTTGTCACCTTTGTGAATGACTTTACTAGATAACCAGCGAGCTGTTGGTTGCCTTATCTATTTATGTCACACCAGGCCTGATCTACAATTGCAGTTTCTTAGTTAAGTAGGTTCATGCACAAGCCCAATACACAGCATTGGCAAGCAATGAAACTTGTCTTCCGATACTTGAAGGCACACAGCATTTGGGACTGTTTCTGTGCTGATAAGTCTTCACTGGTTATGCATGCTTTTTTATGGACAGTGCTAGTGTTATGATTATGACACACGTGTCTTACAGTGGCAACTATTTCACTTCATGCATTTCTTGGTTCAACAAGAAGCAGCCTACAGTTGCTACTTCTAGTTGTGAGGCTGAGTGAAGGGGAACCTTTATTGCTTGGAGTGTGTCTGGCTACGTAAGCTACTTGCAGACCTTGAGGTTGCCAGACCTCATCTACTACCATCTACTGTGGCCGTTGCACACAATCTTGTCTTTCATGTGCGTACCAAGCACGCAGAGGTTCACTCTCATTGTGATCGAGAGTGACTGTCATCAAGAGATATACAGTTCTGCTAGAGGATAATTTGGCAGATCTCTTGACGAACGCTCTACTGCGACACAAGCTTTTACAGTTTTCGGGAAGCTTTACACTTGGTACATTTTCGTTATGTGATTTTGCTTTCCTTTACTATCGTAGGTGGCGATATTTATCTCGGATGGACATGTACAACCATGATTTAGTTTCTAGGTATCCTTGAGATGTATCCAAGGATACTTAAGCCATACCATGGAGGGGTTTGCTCCCACTTTATCCCTGGTATGGCCTTGTAGGCTAGTTATGACATTTAGTCTACTTGGGACACCTAGTGGTTACTCCTAGTTGGTTCACTTAGGATACTTGGTCCTCAGTTGGTTGGGTCATATATGGGCTACAATTGTACTTCCATTTGCAAGTATACTCCATTGCATTCTCAGCTTGTTGTCTTCCATTTCATTGCATCCAACACGTACTCCTCTGGTTTGTCTCTGATCTTTGTCCTAAGCATTTTTTTGTCTCTCCATCTTGACATGACCACGATCGCTTTGCAATACGGACCTGCACACAAGCACAAACAACCGCTCATAGAACCACAAAGAGAGGCGCATGCATGCTCACCACCCAACCATGATGCTCAGGTCTAGGACCCGTAGAATCCGAGCATCTTCCTGAGCCATAGGTTGGGCTGTTGGCACGAACATCTACATCCAACCCAACCTCCTGGTGTCCCATACCACCAGAAGGCGCCCATAGGGCCTTATGACTGCGCTGGGATCAGGGCTATGCTAGAAAATAGGTGCGCGTCCGGACTTCGCAACACGATCCAAGATTTAAACTAGCAAGGAAGAGATAGACTTGCTCTGGCTTGCGTGAATGAAAATTGAATCCCTAGGCATGTTATATAGGCTCTAGCCCAATGCTGCTAGAAATAGCAAGAATCCGAACTCGTCTGTTGCTTGGCAACCCCGTGCTCAACTTAATTAGACACCAGCTGAATTGGAAAGGATACCAGAAGCCAAGAATGCAAGGTCGGCAATCTATAACGAGGGGAGGACACTTAAAGAGTTCAAACCAAACCTATGGTTACTACATCAAAGACGTCTTTGTGTAAACATTGGAAGTAGTAATATTTACATTAGGATTATAATCGATAATGCTTTAGGCATTATGAGGTTTGATTTTGGTTTTCCATGTACATTTATTGGTCTCATAGATGTTTTGGTCTCTTGCAGATGCTAATAAATTTCAATCTCTCTCTCTCTCTCTCTCTGTGTCTCTCTAGCTATATATCAAGAAGGGAGGAGAAAAAATAATTTTGTAGACTACTATTATGTGGTATTGATTTCAAAATACCAAGCACAAGTGCTAGAAGTGATGAAAGAACAACCAAAGTAGTGGAAAAATCCCAACCCAAAAAATGAATTACGATTTAGGAACAAGTGTCCAAGTCTAATGTGTGAGATCTAAGAAGGTGTTGAAAGTGTCATTGACCCACGTGTGAGCCCCCATATTAGGACAAGGGGTCAGGGCATTGTGGGAAGGAGACTTACCTGGACGCTTTAATTGCACACAGGAGGATTGCGCATAGCTGGAACAACCGCGATGACACGTGACTGCCTGTGTGGCATAGGGAAGGAGAATATTGCAAGCAGCTAGAGGAGATTGAAGAATATGGCACTATTGTACCACACTCACTAATATGCCAGAGATAAGTCTGGTGGAAATTGAAGCATCCCTCTTGGAAGAGGAAAGAAAGATCAAACAAAGAAGTGATTACAAAGAAGGGGTATATTTGGCCAAAAGCAATTTCAAGGGAAAGAGCAAAATGAAGTGTAAATTTTGTGGCAAACCTGGACACTTTGAAAAGGAATGTTATGCAAAGAAGAGATGTTTAGCCAATCTCGTTGAAGAAGCAGAGACTGAAGAAGAAGAGAGAACAACCAGGTAGCAAGGAAACGTTGGAATTTGAAAAATTGCTCTTGTTCATGCACGAGGATTGTAGACAAGAGGAGGCACTTAGACGTGACTAGATGGTCCAAGCCGAGAAGTAGCACCGACTTGATCGGAAAGCCATGTTGCTTCAACACAAACAGATGTTGGCCACTCTGGAGGCTAGCATGAGCGTAGCTTACCCACCGGGTTCGACATCAACTAAGGTTACTGTTCAAGCTAGCATGAGCGCAGCTTTTCCATCGGGCTCGAATCAGCTAAGTTTCCCCACTCATCTTGTCCATGCCGAACTTCACGAAATATAACGGTAAGTGCGGCCACTCAGCTATTTTGCAATTTGTTCACCAGTTTGCCGCTGACTTTTTGTTAGCACGTATTCAGAACGAACAAGACAAAGTCCACCTAGTCGCCCCTCACCTGACCCGCCCCTCATCTGACCGATGAGGCGGTTACTTGGTGGTAGCATTAGTCCAGTAGTTATATTGATATGATAACTCATGTCACGAGTTTCAAGTGGGATATGTTTGTATCCAACCTCAAAGCTCGGTTTCTACCACCTTAGTACTTGTTGAATCTAGAAGACGAGTTTTCTTGTCTAGCCCAGAACGGTCAGTTGTTGCTAACCTACAGTAATAAGGTTATTACCTTGGCCCATCAATTAGGCGTATTCAAGACCAATAAGCTGAAGTAGTTCATTAGGGGGTTGGACTCCAATATTTGCTTCCTTGTCCCATAGCTAAAGGGCAACGGTTTGTTGTCCTATTTTACATGGGTAGTTCAGAAGACGCAATATCCTCCCAGCTTGCCAAGAAAATGGGGTGTACTTTAGTGCCTCATGAGCTTGCGGTGGACGGTTTCACACCCGGGCTACACATAAGGCATAAAATTTTATTTCATAGTTTAGAATGCCTCTTTTTAGCGGAATTTCATCTATTAGGATGCGTCATGATACTGGGGATCCAATGGTTTGAGGATACACCTGTGATTGATTGGCGATATGATTCCTTCACAATTGTCGAAGGACTATCCGAGCGGACCATCATTCGCGGGGACATAAGTATTCCTTGTATTCCTCGGATTTCCCACATCCAAGTTGCCCGAAGTGTTCGCAAAGGTTAGTATACATACTGGTGTATGTCTGTTGCCATCTGAATTCAGTGCAGCAGTTCCTCCTTTGGGGAAGACCATGGGCGATCTAATCCAGGAGTTTCAGGATATCATACTATGAGACGATCTATCACCATAGCTTTCGCCTCACAAACCCGAGAACTATCGAATTAAATTAGTCCCAAACTCTACCCCTCCCAGTAAGTTTCCCTATTGGTTATCTAAGTCTATCAAGGCAGAGTTAGAACAACAGTTTGTAGCTCCAATTTTATTTGTTTAGAAAAAGGATAAGTCGGCCCGACTATGCGTCAACTACAAGGCACTCAATAAGATTACAATCAGCAATAGATTTTCAATGTCCCACATATAATATATCTTAGAACGCTTAAACGGTAGATTCAATTGCGATTTATTCCAAAAGGGTAGTATCTGCTGTGATTTGATCCAGAACTGCTAGATTGGATTGCGGGCAGCCTATCAGAGCTCCTAGTTGTTGTGATTTTCTTACCAAGGGTGGTTTTGTTGTGCCTGGAGTCGATTTTAGTGGTATCAGAGCATAGTTTTTCCGCAAAATATTTTTCGAAGATAGACCTTAAGAATGGTTATCATCAGGTCCGAATATTCGACATTGACATCCCTAAGCCAGCGTTTAGGACAAAGCAAGCTCATTATGAATTCGTAGTCATGCCATTCAATAAGATGATGTCACGGGTGCTCATTGAGCATATAGGAGTGTGCCTGTTTATCTTTGTAGATGATATCTTGATCTTCTCAGCCATAGTGGAGCAACACTTAAGGGATGTGCCGAAAGGTCTCCAGATTTTGTGCGACAATCAGTTATATCTAAATGCCCAAAAGAGTGAGTTCAGACTGATGGAAATCCAATATCTCGATTATATCATCAGCGCAGCCGGCATTCGCTTGGATTCCGAAAAGGTTCAGGCAATCACAAGCTGGGTAGTTCAGGAGATCCGATTTTTTGTAGGGATTTACTAGGCCTACAGCTCTCACGAGTCACATGCTCTGATTCTTTACCACTTCAGCACCCTTAATAGATTTATTAAAAGGGGTTAAGACACGCCAGTAAAAGATTTTTGTCACCGGCGCAGCTTTGCAGGCCTTTCATGATTTATAGCATTGGCCACTATAGCTCTTGTTATGAAAATAGTATCTTGGAATGATCCATTCCCAGCCATCAACGACGCAAGTAATGTAGCCATAGGGGTAGTTTTATTGCAAGAAGAAAGACTCGTGGCATACTACAGGAGAAAGCTCAATGATGTAAAAAAGAATTACTCGGTCTATGAAAGAGAATTTCTCGACGTGATCCATGCATTGAAGCACTGGAAGCCTTTCCTTTGTGGATGGACCTTCTCAGTCAAAACAAATCATCAAGCTTTAAAGTGGCTTTAGATAATACTCAACTCCCAGTGGAGCCATCGGCAATCGTGATGGAGTCAAATATTTCAACAATTCAGGGGTATGATTGAATATGTCCCTCGAAAGCATAACCCTGTCATCGATGCTCTAAGAAAGAAAGCCTCCATTCGGACAATAGAAAGGGCCACTATGCTAGAGATTCAAGGGAAAGACCTTGGTTCTATGAAAACACAGTATGCGGAGTCAGTAGAATTCGGCACCCAATTACAAGTTTACTATGACTCTGGCTCTTGGCCATTATTCAAGTCAACATGGATGGTTATTCTACAAGCATAGACTTTGTGCAGGCTTTACTCCATGATGCCCATGAAGCCCTCACAGGTGGCCATAGAGACATTAATAGTACATTGGATAAACTAGAGCGCTATTTTTATTGGCAAAAAATGCGGAAGGATGTGTATAGCTATATGCAGAGATGCCAAATCTGCCAAAAAGTAAAAGTGTCCCATTAGAAGGCGACATGATTGCTTCAGCCCGTATCGTTCTTGGAAGGTCCTTTTCAGGACATCACGATGGATTTTGTGGGTCCCCTTCCAATATTTGCAGGTACGTGAAACACTCAATGTCTAATCATTGTTGATCGTTTTAGCAAAATTTTTATGCTTATTCCGTGCAGTAGATGGCCAGCGCAGAAGACGTAGCCCGCTTATTTATCACGTATTGGTACCCAGTTGGAGGATAAACACGGACCATTACCACGGACAGGGATTCCAAGTTCACCTTGCATCTCTGGAGGGCTCTGTTCAAAACTTTGGCACCAAACTACAGATGTCTAGTGCGCAGACTGATCGGCAATCAAGTGTATATAATCAATTGGCATTTGATGTATGAAAATCTTATTGTCATGATGCGCAATCAATGTGGGAGCAGTATCTTCCGCTCGTACGGGCCATACTGAACGATACATATTAATCGAGCATTGGTCGTACACTGTGTGAGGCAACTTTTGACAGGAGGTTCTCTTCATTTCTCACCAAGATGAATCCCCGTCTCTCGAAGCCAATAAAACTACAGAATCTATGGCAGAGATTACAGAGTCAGTTGAAATTTAGGAAGGTATATAATGAATAACTCCTTTCAAGTTGTTTGATTGAAGCTGTATATCAGCCCAGCACTGATGTCAGAGATGAGTAGCAATCCAAAGTGATCAATGATGTAGAAGTTATAGAGCAAATGGAAGCATGGGTCAAGACGCCGCATCTGCGAATTCTACACGAAGTTTCAAGATCAAGGGACCCATGAGGCGGTTTGGTTAGATGAAAGTTTCTTCTAGGAGTTCCCACAGATATTGGCAGACCACTTGGAGGGGTTCATATTTTCTATAGTAAACCAGAACTGCTAGGGTTAGTTTTGAATGCCTATGTGACATCCTTTATGTTCTCCTAATTACTCTGCAGTGCTTTCTATGTCCTGATCACTTTTTGTGATAGCACGGTCAGTAAAATTATATCACTAATAGATAGGGCCAAACGTGTTGATGCAGGATTTTTACGAAGATCTTTTTGAGGAGTTGGGCAAATTTGGGCAGTTAGAAAGCTTGAATGTATGCGACAACCTGGCAGATCACATGGTGAGATACAGAAATGGAAGCATGTGTTTGAGCTCTTTTTAAAATTTTACAGTTCTTGTGTTATTAGAAGCTAGGCTCAAATCTGCTTGTCACAAGGAGTGGTATTTTGTTACTGGACTAGTTTTTCCTCCTCAATGTGTTGTTTTTGGTCCTTGGAACTTGAATTACTTTTTATTTTGAAATGAAGGTTGGAAATGTGTATGTGCAATTCCGTAAGGAAGAACAGGCAGCAGCTGCTTTGCAGGCAATGACAGGGCGTTTCTATGCAGGTCTCTCTAGCTGTTCTGTACCTGCTGCTGGAATTCTGTTGGTGCTCTATCGTTGATTTAAACAAGTCTAGAAGTAAAATCACAGGATGCTGTAGTATATGTGATTAAGGGATTTGGAAATTGAGGACAAGCCTTATAGTCTAAAGGATACTCATGTTTTAAGTGTTTCCCCTTACAGAAGGGTGGTATACAAGGATCCCCAAGTTAATCCCCCTCTTTTCTTGTCTTCCTACTTGTCCTTCTCTGTCTACTTCCTCATTGGTGTTCTCTCCTTTGTAAAGTGAAAAAGGAGAGGAAGGGGGGTGGATTCTTATTATCTACAGCAAGCTGCCAGCTTAGAACTCCCTGTCCTTTTGTTTTCATAGGGGAGGGAAAGGGCCCTGCCTCTGAGGAGACACAGAAGGATCAGGACAACTTACAAGGAAGGGAGGCTGGGAATTGTACAGCATAATATCAAAATGCTAGTGTAGAACTTAAACTTGTCTTTCCAAGATTTCTTGAGTTTGTTTTGTAGCATTTGTTTCTGATTTATTGCAATCCCGTTGGGGGAGTGGGAAGAGAGAATAGAAGACAATATTGAGTCCAAATACAGCTGAGTTTGCCTAGCCTTCTCTTCTATCCCTCTTTTATAGCCATGTTTTCTGCTTTATGACAGAGATAATCAGGGATTAAATTCAGATAGAAAATTACAAAATATGTACTGCAATCAGAGGGAACTGGCTGCTGTCGGACTGGGACGCGCAAGGCTGTCGGACTGGGACGCGTAAGGCACTTGAATTGGACAAGGCAAGAAACAGTTTCAATGAATGTATGAAGGATGTCTTTTGTATATGGTGGACACCTTTTATAGACCACATGATGTATTTTCCCAGGTTACTTACAAGTGAATTCCAAAGTCAAACCCCCTTTAACCATCATAATATTTTTTAGCATATTATGATGGAGTCTATGATTTAAGCTGAATGAATACTCCCCCACACATTTCCTCTAGACTAAGTCTCTTAAAGCTTTACTTTAGACCCAATCCAATTTATAGAAGTTACAAACATGTCATTCGATATTTTTCCTAAAAACAAATCTTCCTACATGAGAGACTTGCTAGAAATGACCAAACGGAGAGTACCCCCAGCGGAAGACTGATAGATAGCCCAGGAATCTACACAAAGTGTTGAACTGTGGAATCCAAAACTTCTTTACTTTGTGTACTCAACATACATATGTGCAAGCCAGCAAACCAGCAAATAGACAATGCTCCACATGAGATATAGAACCAAAAAAATATATTTCTGTCCACCGAAAGGACACAATACAAAAGGAGTCCAGATTCCCATCCAATCGTGGTCCTGCTACCTCTGTGGAACTTCTAGATCCCTAAGCCTGTGTGCTCCTCAATGAGCTTCGGTAGACTTTGGTCACCTGTGCCAACAAACACACCTCCAACCTATCCTCCCGAACAGCTACCTGGGAGGCAGCGAATGCCTAGAAGACTGACCTCCTTGCTGCCCTGATGTGCAGCCAATGGTGAGGCCCAAGGTTCTCCTGACTCCCGGTGTCCTTGCTGTCCTGGAAGACATCCAAGGTTCCTGATACTAGTGGACTCTTTGTCTGTTGCTGATTGCCACCTCCCTTGTCCCAAATCTGGTCCCTAAGGAAGGCTTGCTGCAGCTCCAATCTGCTCCTTGAATGGATCCCTGGTGAGTATCTTGATCCTTGTACCTTGCTGTCCTGGAAGACAGCCAAGGGTGCAGCCCTTCCTTGAGCTCTGTCTGCAGTACCCAGCTCCCTCTTGGTTCTCCTGGATGTAGGCCCAAATGCTGCTGGTCTGCTTCTCCAGTCTGCTCCTTGAAGGCTGCCACAATGGATGAGCTATGAGCCTTTGTGGCTCCCTTTTTATAGGCCCTGAAGGCCTCCAAGCAGGCCGACCCAACAGTCCTAAAATGGCGGACTATGCTGGTCTGTCCAGCTGACTATGCCCCATCCCCCTGGTCTGCGGAAACTGACCTGATTGGCTGGCTTGGACCAGCCCAACCAGTCCCCTTTGCAGCCGTCTGGCCATGTGGCCTGCAGCCAGTGGTCCAGGCCCACACCAGCCCCTTCCTGCAGGCCCTAGACCTGCTTCACATAGGCGGCTACATGCTCCTGCAGTTCAGCCGTTGTTCAGGCCATGTCCAAGCTCCAAGACTCCTGCTCCAGTTCCGTACATGCCCTGTAGACACCACTGTGTACTTTCCCTGCTTCACATAGGCGGCTACCTGCTCCTGCAGTTCCGCCCTTGTTCAGGCCATGTCCAAGCTCCAAGACTCCTGCTCCAGCTCCATACATGCCCTGTAGACACCACTCTGTACTTTCCCTGCAAGGTCCCCACATGCTGATGTGGCTTTCCAGCTGTTGCATATGCCGTGCTGACACGTGGCAGCTGCAGACTGTCCTTGGCCCCTAGAGAGCTCCAGATCTGCCAGGTATTGCCCTGATTGTGCTGCCCACATGGCAGCCCATGTGCTCCATGTGGCAGCCCCATGTTCCCTCTTTTTCTTGCTTGTATGCTGCCCATGTGGCAGCCATAACCCTAAGTCTACCTCCGCCATGCTGTCCTCATATGGGGGCTTACAGATGGGGAGGTGACTTATCCAACAAGGTTGTGACATGCTGTTGGCAAATTACTATTGGCATACATGTGTATAATGTACATGCTCAAGCCTTTGTAGCTTCTTGCGGCTTGATTTGTGGAATTAGCATGGTGTTACATGAGTCTGATCAATAAGATGGCATCATTGCTAATCCTCTTGTAATCCCAATTGTGTCTTGACATGCTGTTCTCAATCACACTCGTATAGCAGCTTTATGTGTTTAGAAGATTTGTTTAAATTGTGTACTTGGTGTAACTTAAACTTGCTTCGTTGAGCTCGACTTCCATGTTTGGCTTGTGATCACATGATATGTTTCGAATGAGGACATAAAAGAAGTCTTCCACCTGCGTCGGCCTTAAATGGAATCTGCAGAGCATCTCTCTAAACAATGTTCGTGAGCCCTGCATGAATGCTGGAAAGTTGATACCTACTTTTGTCTCTGTTGAACCAAGAGGACTCTTGAAACATAGCATGTTCAAGGGCATCTATGAAAGCTCTGTTACCTTATGTACCATGTGCAGTGTAAGACCGAAGCATGTTATGAGAGAATTAGACACCATACCATCGAAAATGGTTCCCAAAGCTCTCGAAGCAGAATGCCGCTTTTTCATTTGTATTTGCATGCCTTTAGGAGATTGGATTGCCAACTCAAAGGAATTGCTTTGGTCATCCACCGTTGGGTGCTGATGATATTGGGCCCACTCCAAGAGCCCCTAGCAAGAGTAGAGCAAGAATTTACATCGGAGACCACTGACCTAGAATTAGACTTATGGTGAACAAAGAAGACAACATGTTTTGAAAGCTTGCTCCTCCTTTTATATTGAAACTATAAGTCTTATTGGAGGAAAGTACCCATGATTGAAAAAGGCTTGAAAGACATTTCGAAGTTGAACTCATTTATCTCACTAGCCCTTTTTTGATGAAAATGTTGATCTTTTTTACACTAAAAAGTTTTTTTTTGACGGGCGCAAAGGTTGGTATTTACATCACTATTAGCGTCGAAAAAGAACGGTCGCGATATTAGTGTCGCTATATAGCGACACTGGTAAACATTACTATATAGCAACATTGGTAAACGTCACTATATAGTGACACTGGTAAATGTCGCTATATAGCGACGATTAACAGAAGCTTAAAAAAAAAATTAGTGGGGCTAAACAGGGCCACATCAAGCCCTGTTTTGCCCCACTAATGTTTTTTTTTAGTAATTACAGAAGAATGTTTTTTGTTACAAACTTTTCCTTTTGAAAACGGTGATACAAAATTGCTCAAATGAGCTGAGCGACATAAGCATATACATGTCGAAGATATACAACATTGTTTGTTATAAAATTACCCTTTCAAAAAGGGTGATACAAAATCACTCAAACGAGCTGACATATAGAAGCATATACATGGCGAAGTATATGCAAACTACTACTAATATTACAACTACTACTACTGCTCATTTGAATTGTCATCCTCGTCCTCGTCGCGCTGGTTTGAGATCCCTAGCCCATCATGGCTTGCTTTCTAGCCTGATTTCCAGGCTTCTTTGAAGGCAGTTTAGAAGCAGAGAACTCCAGAATTTAATTATGTCTGTTTTGATACGAAATTGAAGATTTCCCCAATCATAATACATAAGTGGATTCAATTGGGAAGTAGCAGAGTATAGAATAGAGAAATCGCAAGATTGTGAAGATCAGCTGGAATTATGGAAATCTGTCAATTGCGCCTGGCAGAAAGACATTTTGCTCCAAAAATAGGGCCAATCAAATCTGATAGAAGAAATGCTTTGCGCACCCCTTCCAGCAGCTATTGGGACTCAGCTGGTGGTGTCAAAACTGGATTTGAAGCAGATTAGGAACTGCCTAGCAGCCTAAAGACAAAGTACTAACTATGAAGCCAAATAAAAAGCCACTAAACTAACCCCTTTGTTACAGACCAATGGCTCTGCTTTAATGAAGGAAGAGTAGTTGCGGTAGTACTAAAGAAAGGCAACCTTTAATGCCCATTAACAATTTATACGTTAGGGCTAGGGTAAAACAAACTAACAGAATACTTAACACTAACTTCAATTTCAAAAAGTCGTGTTGACCATATACACAAAAAAAAACATCTGATTGGATTAGCAAGAAAAAATACCAACTCCCATAGACCCTTAGCAAGGCCAAAAATTCGCACTTCGTAAGATTAGGTACATTCGAGGGTATATTTTCTTATCAAGAGCATAGCGTTTGTACTGTGATAATGTTGAGCAGTGAGCTTTCTCTGAATCTCCATTTGTCTTTCCAATTTATGCTGAAATTTCTCAAACTCAACGGGGACGTAAGATTCATGTTTAGTTTCCCTTTTAAGAGAGGGCAAGATGAAAAAGCATCCCTTTCAAAAAGATCCGATGTGTTTCCTTTTGGGCGGCTTTGTGTGTGGATTCTGATGCTACTTGTAGTGTCCAAGGTGTAGATGATGGCACTAGCACATTTCTAGTGGATCCAGTATCGCAGGATATATTTGTGTCCCAATCACAGATACAAAGGTCCACCTTTAGCAGAAACATGAGGAATGTCTCGTAGAAGAAGAATCGGAGTGGGGACACACGTGTATGTATGTATACACACACATATCCATCAGGCAGACAGACACACAGATACACAGAGACACACATTCACACATGGACTCCCCCACACATATTCACATGAATGCATGTATGAATATGAATATGAAAGGATCTGCATCCTAATCTTGTCACTAGGTATACTGTAGCATTTATTGGAATGTTCTCCTGCAGTTCACAAGCGCACAGTTTATTGATGATTCAAGGTGGAAATATGTGGACAACGTTAGGCAATTGAGAGAAACCCACGATGAAACTTTCAAAATGCCAAGGCACCCAAGTCATGCACATTGGTCTCACATCCATAGTGGTTCTGGCCTAGATCCTCTTCATGGTACTCTCAGATGATATCATATGTGGCCATTTGAAAGATGATGTTAACTGAGTACATCACATTTTATCAGCTGCTTGATTTTATTCTATTGGAATTTTGCAAGGGCAGTCTGCAAAACTTCTATATAATTGGACGGAACAACCAAAGAAAACGTGGCTGCAGGTCCTTCAAAGAAAAGTACAATGCTGGAACAAAGACGGCTGAGTCTCGTCATAGGATGTAGAGAATGTAGAGTGAAAGGAGTACCTTTGATGTGGTTGCTGTCTGCACGATCTTTGCAAGTGGACTGCACATGCCTTTTGTGTCCTTGATATTGATTTGGCAGCAGAGTGGAGTTTTTGATCTATTTGTACATTTTTCTTGGAATCACTATCACTTGAAAAGGCACTCTTCTTGAAGGCAGAAGTGTTTAAGCGTTGAAATACTAGGCAAATGACTGAATTTCTTAAAATAGTACTTGTTGGTTGATCAGGCCGCCCAATCATAGTGGACTTTTCCCCTGTGACTGATTTCCGCGAAGCAACTTGCAGGCAGTATGAAGAGAATACCTGCAATAGAGGTGGATATTGCAACTTTATGCATCTCAAGAAGACTAGCAGGTATATTTTGCACTAATATATCTTGGTATTTTGGTTTTGACCACCTTTAAATGGATGTGTCTATGCATTACTTGTATCATAGACGTTTGATATGGGTGTGGGTGTAAAAATAGGGAACTTCGGAGAAAGTTATTTGGAAGGTACAAAAGGCATGGGAGGAGCCGCAGCCGTAGTCACAGTATCAGTCGCAGCCGCAGCCCGAGCCACAGCCGTGCTAGAAGCATCAGTCCACCGAGAGGTCAGGACAGGAGGGCAAGGCATAGAGAAAATCGAGGCTTTGGGGGAAGGGGTTTTGGCAGATGGTATGATGAACGGGATGATAGGAGGTTTATGGATAGGAGACAAAGGGGTCCAGGGAGCCCCCGAGGACATAGGAGGGAGCGTAGCAGGAGTCCAAGCCCTGGAGGTCATTGGAAAAGAAGTCCTGTACGTGAGAGTAGTGCAGAAAGAAGAGCAAAGATAGAGCAATGGAATCGGGAGCGCGAGCAACAGCAAGCAGGGGCTTCTGGGAGTCATTCTGGCCAGAATGGAGGTAGCTGGCATTCCCCTGAACCAGAATGAACATGCCTTCTGGGTAATTTTGCATTCAGCTCCAAATATATTGAGCTTGAGGGTATTAAAGACTCTTAACTTATACATGATTCAATGCTCTGTTTGCAAAATGCTACCTTTGCCTTTTTCTTATTGGTACCTTGTTTTGAAGGCGAACGCACTCGTTAAAAATAAAACTCCAATATAATCAAATTCATAGCGTATGTTCAGAGGGGCTGTGATTTTTTTTTTTCCAGAAAGGGTTTGTGAGATTATGGAAAGAGGTAATTAGGATTTTGTTTTTGGGGCTTGGCCTCCTACCTGTGATATGCAGTCTTGGTTTATGCTGTCTACCTTCGGCTCCTCTAGTCAACCAATTTTTTTTTGCAACGAACTTGTATCTGGATTCTGGGAATGCCCTTTCCTAGGGGGAGTTTGCAATTATCTTTAGAGCTTTCTACAGGTGTATGAAGCCCTTGTTCACAACTCTGCCCTTACAATGGAGAATGTTAAATGCACATAGCAATGCTGATTACATGCCTGAGCAATTTAGCAGAGGTTTCGTTGATGATTTGTGTAGGTTAGATGTTATTACCATCTTTTCGAAAAAGAAAGAAAGAGGGAGGGGCTCAGGGTGGAGGTGCTGAGAGGGAGGGACAGAGAGCTCTATGTGAGAAAAATTGATAATGCAACTGTAAGCATCGATAGGAGCATAATGGACAATGATGTCCTTTTTTGAGTGACAAGGATTTGCCTGTATTTGAAATAGAAATAAAAGAAGAAAGCTGGATTCAAAGTTCTGTTAATGTCTCCAGAGAAATGGCAAGTTTTATTTCAGCTGGACATTCATAAGCTTTGATTGTCTTTTTTGTGAACTAAGATGCAATAAGTTTCTTTTGAATCAATCTCGGTGAGATATATATTTTTAATGGATTTGGTTTGTGAGCAAGCTCATTCTATGGAGTCCTAAAATTTGTCCTCTTTTTTTTTTTCTTTTTATATATATATATTTTTTGGGGGGTTGGGGTGACTTTTGAGTCTTAGTCAGCTTTAGCTATGTATTTCTTAGGATCTTGTGCCTGAGCTAAAATGGATGATGTGAAGGTAGTAATGCTCTTGAGCTCAATGTAAGGCATTCCGTTGTGACTTTCATAAACACAACCTTTTCAACGTAGGTGCAAGATTCTCTCTTGGACCCATAAAAGCCTTGGGATGCTATTTTTAATTTACAGTTATGCAGTCTAGTAACTACTACCATTTTCCAAAAAGAAAATCAACAATGATAGGTGATGCCAATTGTATCAAGTGAGCTTAAATATGCATTTGTGTTGAGGTCTCTCTCTCTCTCTCTCTCTCTCTCTCTCTCTCTCTCTCTTTGAGCCCACCTTGCCTCCCCCTTAGCCCACCTTGCCTCCCCCCAGCCCACCTCACCTCTCCATCAGCACACCCTGCCTCTGATTCCACTTCAGTAGACCTGCCTTTCAAGATGTGACTCCCTGCTGCAGCTTGCGACTGCTCTTGTACCTTGGAAGCTCCAACAATTCTAGCAACTAGCTCCCCAAAATCGCACCACTTACAGCTTCCTTCAGCTTCGAATCACTACAAGGCTTGCAGCCAAATTTGCGCCATTTTCTTGAATGGGATGCTACTACAGGGTTGCTCTATTGTGTGCTGTTGGTTCTTGGCTACCTCAACCAGCGACAAGATTTGCTGTAAGTCATCACACTCAAGTTCGTCTTCCAGTGTTAAGAAGCTGCTGCAAATTGTGGCACTGTAGCTCTAGTTTCAGCCCCATCTGCTTCAACATTGGAGCTCTAACATCTGTCCAATGCTTGCTCCGGAATCGCCCCATTGACAGCTTCAACCAGCTCTCCAAACCTGCAGGTTTTCTTGCAGAACTTGATCAAGGGATAGGTTCCAAAAACACCCTACAGATGGACCTTGGGCTTGTTCGATTTTTGGTGCTTCTTACTGCCTCTGGACTAGTTTGGACTATTGTTGGGGGCCCCTTCAATCCGCCACATCTAGTGGTTGCAGCCTGTCATTACCAGCCCCTTTCCTTTAGAACAAAGGGTTGTGTGTCCTCCCTCCATGAAACTCAGCAAAGGGGGGTTTCAGCAAATGAGATAATCTGCAAAAGGAAGAAACAGGAGAGAGAGAGAGAGAGATGACAAAAGGGGACAAAGCTGAAGAAAAGGGAAGAGAAGGCCAAGGAGGAGCAGCAGCAATAAAAACAACTCAAGATCGAAGATACGAACAAACATAGTAATTGTAGTGGACTACAGATTGAGAGCACTGCTGAACAGAATGCAAGCACTACTACCTCGATCCAAGCAGCTTGGACCTCGATGTTAGCTGCTACATCATCATTATCATCGTCACCGACATCCATTATACTGTTTTTGGAGGTGACAACACTCCATCTCTAGATGTCACATATTTGGCAGTGCCATCATTGGAGTTAGCATCATCACCATCATTGATGTCGACATCAGTATGTCCCCTTAGCCCAACTTTCATTTCACCACTTTATGCCTCAATCCAGCATTACTGTCACCCCTTCCCGTTAGCCATTTGCCTTCCCCTCATTTGGGCTCACCACATCCACAATCCAGATGTCCGTCCACCACTCTCAATCCCAGATACCCATGTCCCTACCCTCTATCACTAAGTCCCCATTCAGGCCCTACCCATACCCCGTCGCCTTAGGCCATACCCATGCTTCGTTGCCTCAAGCTCACATGATTCCATTTGATAAATGTTATCAGCTTGTCATAGAGCTCCATTGCCACCATGCACGAGAGACGGAATAATATCACCTCCTCTGCAGCCTCGGTCGAGATATTACAGTTTCGTAAGGAGGTGAAAGCAGTAGCGACAACTTCGGGCAGTCGGCCTGCAATAGAGACTCAAGACTGCCACCATGCAGTCGCCTATTCAAGAGACTTACAGATGGTGGATGTTGCGCAACACGCGCTTGTAAAGGCCATCGTTTTAGCCATCATTTTAGAGCAGTAGTAGAGAGCCAATAAGGCTCTCAATATCAAGTCCGAGGGATTGCCCACATGCTTGTGCTTCATGACTTTGTATAGGGCGGGACCCGAATCGAGAGCAGCCTCATTATGAATTTGAGGGATGCTCAAGCTTGCCTTGCAGCAGTGCATCGACAATCTCCTAGAGAGCTAGTTGGATGAGGCCCTACACCTTGGCAGGTAGAGAAGCGTACCCTCGTACAATAGTGGAAGATCACCCGCGAGGGACAATGGGCAGTAGTCCAAGAAAGATCACCTAGAGATCTACCTAGATGAGGAAATTACATACAACAGCGGGACATCGTCTGCAAGGAGAAAAAGTGGGCAATAGTCCAAGAGGGATTGCTCTTGTTATGCCCTTGATGCTCTTATTATCCATGAGGATCTACTACAGCTACACAAATTTCGGACCTGGTTGGGCCGGAGTGATCTTCCAGTGAAGCTTATCACAACGGAGGGTTTTATTGATCCACCAGGATACATGCAGATTCACCTACCCCTTACTGAGGATCTCTCTTGGGTAGTTTTGAGTCTCTTCACACAGACTTCGTATTGAGAGCGGCAGGGCGGAGCGGTTACCCAGGGAGAGGCGCATATGCACACACTATGACATGCAGGAGGTTGAGATAGAGGAGCATTTCATCTTCAGATGTCCTGTCTACTATGAGACATGAGGGCGTTTCTACTGCCTCTTCAGAGATAGTTATGGAGTTTTGGCCCGTTTCCTCTCCTACCCATACGAGCAATGTTTGGTTGCTTTCATTCATGAGGTGCTCAGACACCGCGATAGGATACTCCGAGCACGGGGACAGGGGTAGACCTCCTCGACTGATACTTCTCAGAGCTCTATCACGGAGTTCTTTCAGCCAGATCACATAGACCCCCACGAGGCGAGGCCTCGACATGATCGTGACCCGGAGCTTGTGACGCGATAGCTTAGACAGAGGGTTGACTCACAGATCATACTTGGGGACATCCCCTCCTTGTTTAGAATCGGAGCCCGATCGACGGGCGTCATAGTGGCCGTGGTCGGACGTAGAGCTACGACCAGGAGATGTATTAAGGTTGCACCCTTGGGGGGGCGACAACGCTCTATTGCTGACCTCATGTCTCCTCTTCCACGCTTCCTCTGAAGCTCATCTTCTATAGAGACCCTTGTTTGTGAATTTTAGTAGAGGGCTTAATTGACCAACCAAGGTGCACGTGGATCCATCTCCCCCACTCCTTGAGGATTTCAATCAGGCAATTTCGCGTTTCATCACACTGATGGGATGAGGGCACCTAGCGAGCTTCCTCTGAAGCTCATCTTCTACAGAGACCCTTGTTTGTGAATTTCAGTACAGGGCTTAATTGACCAACCACGGTGCACGTGGATCCATCTCGCCCACTTCGATCAGGCAATTTCGCGTTTCATCACACTGACGAGATGAGGGCATACCCAAGGAGGGTCGCATCTACACTTTTATGTTATCAACAGGAGACCGAGTTAGATGAGATTTTGCTTTTAGATGTCCTATATACTATGAGATCCAAGGTCGCTATCATTGTCTATTCAGGGATGCTTTCGGACCCATATCTAGTTTCTTATCCTACCCAGATCAGAGATGCTTAGCGGCTTTCTTCCATGAGGCCGTTCGACACATGGAGCATTTAGTCAGGACACATAGTTGAGATTAGGGTGTACTACTAGATTCCACTCAAAGCATAATCACTGAGTATTTTAGATGTGAATGTAAAAGATAATAATGGAATCAAGTTGATACAAAGGAACAAGAAGTAGGTCAAACAAGGAGAGGAAACAATCTCATCGATTGAAATAGGTTCAAAGAGTAAGTAAAAAAAAGAACTATTCGATTTTGGATATGTATTAGATAGGATAGAATGGAAAGGACTAATGGATGAGAAAATGAGTGCATTATACAATAAGAATACAACGCCAATACAAGGGATTTGTGTGACTTCCTAGCATAAAGCTCAGACTTGCAGCTCATGGTCTTAACAATGATATGGAGAAGATATTAATGGGACCATCTATATCAATTCAATAATGTACCCCATTAGACTTTTGATATAATAAATAAGTTGCATCGTCGGTGTTAACATAAATAGTTCACCAATTCTTCCTCTTTCTAAACATTTTGACAAAATATTGAATAGATCTGTTCAAAACGCTCAACATGAGAGACTGGGTCTCCTCCCCCTAAGAACTTGGTGATTAACTTTGAGATCATGATGGGTTTACTTCTAGAAGAATTTTGGTCTCTACTCGTAAATGTTGGAGGCATGGCACCCCTTCTTAGCGTTTCCACTAGGATCCTCATTCCCTCATCTCAGTAAGTATTGTTTGTAGAGTAGGTGGAGCTTGAGGATATGGTGACCTTGCTCTATACATTGGTTGTCTCAATGGAGGGTTCCATGTATTTGGTTACTGTACAAATGTAGGATCTGAGGATCCTAACCTGCTAGGCATTTACATTGTGACTTGAGGTTGATTTGGCCTAACGGGTTGGCCTAACGATCCTCTGGGGAGTGGCATGTTCATCCCAAACATAGGCCTAAATGGGGTGGTTGTTGAGTATGGTAGACCTCCCATGTTTTGTGGTTAAGAAGGAAATGAAGGGTTTATGTAGGGGGTTGTGGACCTTCTGGACCACTCCTTTGTCCACTGTTGTGGCATTTGAAACTCTTGGGGGGCCCTAAGGACAAATACACCCCTATATGACTGGCCTTCATCAAAGGATGGATATGGTGGTAGTTCATTGTTGCCAGTAGATATGATGGGATTTGCTTCCCTAAATATTGCTTCTAACACCGATTGTTAGGCTGACACATGAGGTTCCACTGGCACCCCATTCTCTCTAGCAAATGGGTTTAGCATGCCTATTGGTTCTGTTAGTCCAAGGCTATCCATAAAATTGGATAAGGTCTCCCTTAATCTAGCTGCTATAGATGGGGTAGGACATTGGGAAGTGCTTGGAGTCACTAAGGCTCTAACATTGGCGGGTTCTCCCATGTCTCTATCCAAGCTCATGGACTCTTTTGAGCTAATATGGTATCATTGTGGTGGTCCGTGTAAGGCGTAAGAACTATTTTCTGAGCTTGCTGACCCTAAGGATGTAGAACTAAGTGTGTAGGTTAACAAGAGGGTATTTGAGGCAATATCCTTAGGCTCAAGATCAGCTCTTAGGACTCTTCTTGATCTTAGGTGTTTGTATTAATCAACACAATTGAGGCCCCAATTCTAAGGTGATCCTGCTTCAATGTGGGGTCAAGGGGTGGTAGCCCCTTGTGGCTTCCCTGCCAACTGCCAATTTTTGGTCACTGCGTTAATGCTGATGTAGCGACTGGCTAACGCAGTGATTGGTAAAGCAATGAGACTGATAAAGCAGTGACTCGAGTACTGCGATGATTGGCTAACATGACTTGTTTACGCAGCGACTTGAGTAATGCAATGACTCAATTAAAGCAATAACTACTACATTATTATAGCAATGACTTGAGGAGCTGCTGCATTCTTATAGTAGTGACTTAAGGACCCCTTGTGCTATTATAAAAGTGACTTGAGGACCCACTGTGCTATTATAGCAATGACATGAGGACCCCCTGCGCTATTATAGGAATGACTGGACTCCGCTGCGTTAAGCTTAACGCTTCGATACACAGACGCATAGTTTCACCGACTGGTTTTTGGGGATTCCCTTGATTTTCAAAGTTTTGCCTCAATATTTTTGTGTAGGGGGTGCTACACTACCCGATCTACCTAGTCAAATGCAAAAAACATTTAAAAAAATAACTTTTGTAGAACAAATGGAGTATTTTGCAATAGTGACAGTTTTTTCCTTTCAAACCACTTCTAAAATCACTCCTAACCATATTGGGCCCATTTGGCTCCAAGGCGGCACACTCATAACTCTATAAACTTACCACCATTCATTAAATGACTTTGCCAACTAACATAGTTAACATGAATGTTGCTAAAGATGAAGGTGTAGAGGGGGCTGTTAGTGAACAGGAAAGGTCCTTTAAGAGAAGATCTCACTTTTTCCAGTATCATATTTCAAGATTCCAGTATCACATTGATGGGTAGTGACTGAGAATTAATGGCTCCTTGCTGAAAATGGACACGAATGCATTGCTCCAACAAGATGGACGAAGGTTAGACATAAAAAATGCCTATGAGGAGCAATGCCAAATTGTAGCTTCATATCATCAATAAGCGCGAGACGCACAGGCTGCACTTCAACATATCCAAGAAGGAGGCCACATCATTAGGGAAGATTTGGGGCCAAAAAGGGGCCTTTAGATTAGGACCTTTAGAGTAGGTCTAACGATTGCAGTGACTTGGCACGTGTGATATTTAAAACCCACCCCACTTGCATGGTGGCCAACCTTGGGCCATTAGATCAAGGCTAGATGTAATGGAGCTGGTGGACTGCAGCAAAAGTAGGTGCTATAGCATGAACACATACATGGTGGATGTGGAATGCACATGTGGACATGTTTCATGGAGTTTGACAATGGACTACCCACATGGCAGTGCCAACGGCTAGCATATGGTGCTGTCCACCGAACCATTGGATGAGATGCATCCAATGGTCCAACATTGGTCTTCTATCTGCGAGCCATGTGTGCCATTAGATCTACACCCACATGGTCTAGCAAGCCATCATCGCAACAACTACTAGACATTGGATTGACTTTGTATCCAATGGACTACATTAGGTGCTAATTGTGCATCGTAGGATGATTAAGGCCCTCCAAATGGCCTTTGCATTTGTCAACACGTATTAATTCCCTTTCTCCAACGTGAGAATCTATCCTTACCATAAGCTATTCACCCACAATTAAGGAATTAATCAAATTGCTGATCTCTCCCTTATGAGCCTCTTTTTGATGCCCAATCTCCCCTAGTGTCGTAACCTTGATCCAAATTTTGTGGGCCTAGCTGTCTGAAAACCCTCTACCATTTTTGGTGCCCATTACTTTTGCGAATGATGGATCTTTATGTCCTATATGTGAAGATTGTTTTGATACGGTGATTGGTTATTATGCGCTCCCATGTCACCGTTAGTTTCACCTAGTGTGCCTTGTAAATACTTTGAAGGTTAGAAGTGCATGTGCAACGTGTAATGCTCTTGTGGCCTAAAGCTTGTATGATACTCTTGGCATCGGAGCAACATTTTCATTTGATCCTAGGTTGCGCAAATTGTAACATGTTGGCACTTCTATCTAAGCTAGTTAAGCCATTACATATGGACATATATTGTAATGATTTACAATAGTTTTGTTAATGGATTTTTTTTGTTCATTTGAGATGCTGCGAGAAGTTATAATAAATTCCCATGTTGTATTTGCAAAATTTTAACTTGTATTGTGTTATTTCTATAATTGAGTTTTGAGTTATCTCTATCCATGTTACTCGATCAATGACATTGGTTCTAGATAAACTACAACGCATTTGACATGATTAACATCCCTTGAACATGTTTCACCTTAATTGAATCCCCTAAGAGTTTGGCCTTCCAACTAACTGGTTCCTCAACATGATTTGCACTATCTTCCATACTTTTCTAGCATTTGGGCAAGCAATAAAAAGATGAAATATGTCCTACTTGCAACCCAAGCGTATTCTACCATTTCTACCCCCTTCCCAATGGACTCCCCTTTGCTATTATTCCAGATAGCCTTCTAGAGAATGAGCCATAACAAGGTAAACATTTTTTAAAGGATGGCTTTATTCGAGACTCAAATGAATATTTTCTTCCAATTCAACTTGCAATTAGCTACATTCCACTTGGCATTGAGAACTTTGAATATTTCCTTAATGTCATTAGTGGAAACAAATGTGAGGATCCTACCCATATAAATTCTTTATTGTAGATCAAAATTGAACCCGCTCTCCATTGAGTATTGCCATTCTAGAGTCCCAATTTGCCCATAGCTAAGTCAACATCCTGATTTGAGAGCCTAAATCCTCTTCTTATTTCCAGCCATGACTTCCAGATATTTTCTTTGAGCTACAGCTGACTTCAACATTGTAGCCCTTTTGTAACTAGTAACCTAGCCGTGCACACACCTTTGTCATTGAGTGGATATTCCTCAAATTATAGAGAGGCAGCTATGGATAGGAGCTTTATTCTAAAAATGTTTTTGGTTATAATATAAATCTTACAACCATTCCTACAAGAAAAAAACCCTTTGAGTTAAAAACAAACTTATGACATTCGTACAAATTAATGAGAGCTAATAAATAAAGGGATAAAAACAAACTCGTAAATAATGTCCATACACATTCTTTGTGTCTTTTTCTTTTTCTTGAATAAAAATAAACTCATAAATAATGTGAGTGGTTATGTTTCTAAGAGCATAAATAGATGAGTTGTTGGCTTGAAGAGGTGGTGTACATATACACCTTCTTGGTGTAAAAATATACCCTTTAAGTATTGAAAAAAAATCATACAATGTTATGTGTGTCAAATAATTCCACCTTTGATATTTAGTATCAATGTTGTTCACATGAAATTCTATTGTAGGTCTCATGTTCTTTATTGGTAGTGGCTTGTCACACCCGATAGAGACTCTCTTGACTTTATGACAATAGGGTTTAAGGTTTAGGATTTAGGATAGAGTCTAAGATTTAGGGTTTAGGATTAGGCTTTAAGATAAATTAGGATTTAGGTTTTAGGATTTAAGATATAAATTTTAAGGTTTAGGATTTAAGATCTATGATTGGTTTGAAAATGATTATTTTCTTGATGTGATACAAAGTTTAAGTATCTCGAGGGTTAAGGATTGTAAGCTAGAGATTTTATTTCCCCAAGTTGCTAATCTATTTTTCCTAAAATAAGTATTTACCGTAATAGAGGGTTCCAATATAGTGGTGTATGGGAATAATGAAGTGATAGCCTTTGGACAAACAGACTTAATCTTATAAACATGTGTCATTTTCAACGCGTGGTGAGAGAAGAGGTGTAGTGATAATCACCATATAATTCGTCTTTAAGTACAATTAAAATACCCATATAGAGACTTTGAAACATTGGGTGACTTGTTGCAATGTGATATTTTTGATGTGCACACACCTCTCTCTTTTGGCTCGAGATGAAATCATTCCAAAGACATACTTTCATGATATCAAGAAAACTTATTTTGCAAGGGATGATTCAAGATCATTCCATTGAATTACAATCAAGGGTAAGTCCTCGTACAAACCCTTATAGGATGAGTTGAATTGAGAGAGCATGTTCACAAACATACTTGAGAACTACTCAAGAGAATGCAGGATGATACATTTAGAGTTGATGATTGGCTAGATGTACTTAAGGCAGTATAAATTTTTAGCTTAAATCTAGATATCAACAAGTAAAAATAAAGTTAGTTTGATATGCATATGACAATTTTTAGGACTTCAAACTCATCATTATGAACTCCTAGTGATGTTTTGTGGATTCACTAATGCTCCTGTTACTTTTGTAGAAAGATGAGGAACTCGAAATATTAGCTCAAACTTCTCGTGGTATTCTTTGAATATATCCGAAGAATGAAGATAAGCATCTACAAAAAGTGATGGATCTTCTTAGGGAATAGTTTCTCCATAAGAAGAAAAGTGAACTTCAAAGAAGAGATTCAAGAGTCAAAATTGATCCCAAAAGACCAAGACAATTGATCAGTCTTCGAATATGTATGTATTGCGAACATTCTTGGCACGTGCAGCCATTACTAACGATTCATCTAGAATTTTGCCAAGACATCATCTCATTCACAAGTGCTCAAGAGGCATTCCATTTATGAGTGGAGAGCGACACATCAGAGAGAATTCAATGAGCTTAAGTGAGCTTTAACTATTGCAACAGTACTGACATTACCTAACGTCAAGAATAGTCACTTTATACTGGTACTGTAGGAAGCATATTAAAGGCATCCGATAGCTTATCAGAGTCAAAAATTGCAAGATGTGTTGTTGAAATAGAACATTTATGAGAAGGAATTGATGGCTGTAGTACATGCTCTTAGGCTGGGGATGCATTATCTTTACGGTACAGGATTCGAAGGTAAGACTGGCAGAGTATTAAACATTTGTTCTACCAACCAATTGTTTCCTCTCGTCAGATCAAGTGGGCAGAGTATCTTCAATCATTCGGATAGCCAATAATTGCATATCAGCCAGGAAGGAAAATTTAGTAGCTGACGCATTCACTAGGCCCAAATCTCATCGAGCTGTCATGAGTGAACTACACTACAGAGGGCACAGGAATTCGAGGGACCATTAAAAATGTGGAGAGCCATTTTCAACGATCTAACAGGGATGTCACTAGTTTCTTCTAACAGTGCATCATATGCCAAAAGGTAAAGAGTGACTTGGTTTGAAGCCCTGGACTTTTACAACCCTTATCCATACCTTCAAAAAGGTGGCAAACAAACAATGGGTTTTGTGTCCAAATTCCCTAAGAGTGGCTCGTTGACAAAACACTCACCATCATTGACCGCCTTAGTACACAGCTTACGTTTTCCATGTAAGAATGATATATCAGCTTGAAACAGACAAACCCTTCATTCCACATATCTTTAGACTTAATGGGCTACCTATATCCATTTCTTCTGATAATGATTCTAAATTTCTGAGTCATTTTCAGACAGCCCTACTTAAGAACCTTGGTAATAAGGTTCAGTTTTCCACAGCTTTTCATCCTAAAACAAGTGTCAAATTGAAGCAGCTAATTAAGCCATAGTAGCATGCTTAGGGCCTTTGTGCATGATCAGCCTAAGCTATGGTCCCAATGTCTACCTTTATTAGATTTGCGGGTCAAACTCTTCCTGTACCAACCACAGACTTTGGGGACAGGGTGCCGTCACACGTACTAGAACAGGTTCAGATAAATATTGAGCAACCTCAAAGACAATGTAAGAAGGCTGCAGATAAGAAAAGAAGACTTCTGAAGGAGACTGGTTTGTTAAAGGTTGACAAATGATGTATCAAGTTGGTACAAGGGCATTCCAGATATGTGAAGCTAGTGGTCAAGTACTATGGTCCATTCCAGGTCAAAGAAGTGCTGCATATAGCAGAGAAGCAAGTTACTTATCAGCTACAGTTGCTTGCTACATGGAGAATGGATGACACCTTCCGGAATATTACAGCACTACATTGCACTGTCCTAGTGCAAAGATATCATATATGGACCAAGTGGTACAAGGAACCTACCCTTATCCACTCCCTGTATAAACACTTCTTATTCTCATTTTCAATGCAGTGTCCAGCTAGCCAAAGTATGTGCACTCCTCTCTCTCTCTTTCTCCATTTTCTGACCATAGTATCAGAGTTGGTGAGGAAAGCCCGTGGTGTGATAATGAAGGCATGACCCCTGCATGTCAAGTCATTTTCCCTGCCATGTTCGAGCCTTCTCGACTATGAAGACAATTGCAGGAGCACCTAAATTGTGCTATTGCAGTGTGGTACGCTGTTCCATTGAAGGTCTAAGCTACACTGCTACCTTAAGCAAGGCTATGGGCTTGGCACTATGTATGGTAGTGTTGCATGCCATGCTAGAGCTGCATCTAGAGCATGGGCTTGACAGTCCATTTATATCGCATGTGGACAAGGTCGTACTAAGGTGCCTTTGAGTCTTGTCATGGCCCTTGAGATGCTCTAAACCTTAAACAAAGCCAGGTTGTTGCTCAGGGGCTGTGTGATGAGTAGCCATCCCTTGAAGATGCTGCACCACAAGCACACCAAAATGATGCCTTTTTGGAAGCCCAACACATAAGTACAGATATAAAGTGTTTAGAGCTCCATGAGGTTTTCCATCCTTTAAAATACGCTCTCTTGGTCATATCACTCCACAGTGATCATCCCAGCCTCCACCAATGGCATACATGTTCGATAGCAACACATAAGCTGCATCATTCCGTGGTTCCAAGTCAATAATGCATTTTGCAGCATGCTTGGCCACTTCAATGTCATTGTGTATTCTGCAAGCACCAAGCAAAGCCCTCCACATAATAACAGTAGGTTTGGGTGGTACTCTTTCAATGAATTCTATGGCATCAATTAGGTGCCCTGCCCGACCAAGCAGGTCAACCATGCAAGAACAATGCTCCTCTCTGGCTGTGATACCAAAGTCTTTCCTCATAAGAATAAAAACAAGACAGCCCTGATCCACTAGTCCTGCATGACTGCATGCAGAAAGCATACCAACAAAGGTTATGTGGTCCAGTTTCACACCTTTGTGTCGCATTTGGTCGCCAAGTTCAAGAGCATGGCTGCCCAGTCCATGCTGGGAATATCCAGCAATCATTGCATTCCATGAAACATCATCTCGTTCCAACATTTTGTCAAATACTTGGTATGCATCTTCAATGCATCCACATTTGGCAAACATGTCAATCAGTGCATTCTCCATATCAATGCTGGGCTTGACCACAGTTCTTATTATCAAAGAATAAACTTCTCGTCCTTGTTCCAGGCTTCCTAAGCTCGCACATGCATTGAGGACGCACAAAAAGGTGATATCATTTGGTGTCATACCTTTTTGTACCATCACTTGAAACATCCCCAGACCCTCTTCAGCATTTCCAGACTTAGAATACCCAACAATCATTGTATTCCAGGAAACCACATCTTGTTGAGGCATGCTCTTAAAGACTCTGCATGCATCCTCTATGCTTCCACATTTGGCATACATGTCAATAAGGGAATTCCCCAAGAAAATATTTAGTTCAAAGCAAGTTTTCAGGACGTGAGCATAAACCCTTTCTCCCTCTTCCAAACTTCCCAAGACAGCAAAGGCACTGATGATACTCCCCAGAGTGAGCATATCTGGCGTTAAACCTTCTCTTCTCAACTGCTGAAAGAGCCCAATAGCCTCCGTTGAAAGCCCATGCTTTGCATATCCAGCGATCATCACATTCCATGAGATCAGACTGCGTTCATGCATTTGGTTAAAAACATGCCTCGCATCCTCCATACTCCCACATTTGGCATACATATCAACCAGTGTAGTGGCTACAAAAAGGTTTGGACCAGATCCCCACATCACAATGTGGGTGTGGATTAACTTTCCCTCTAATAAGGATTTCTGATTGATACACCCTTGTAAGAGACGGACGTACGTGTAGGAATTTGCAAGAAGGCCACGCTGGTCCATCATATCCAAAATATGAAGCGGATTCTCTTTCTCGTGCTTACAAGATGTCCCATTATCCCTTTCAATGCAAAGGTTATACACACGTCTGTCATTAGATCCTCTGTGACCATGATGCCTGAAAAAATGTATCCTATCAATCTTTCCGATGTCAAAAGCACATTCGAACATCACAACTTAAAATTGCTGATTTCTAATTTAAGGCTCACATAACTCAAAAGATCCATCGTCCTGCAAGAAGGTTAAGCAACATTAACGCTGCGGTACTGGTAAGTGTGTAGCGCCGCACATGTGCCAAATCTCCTAGATAACATTAGTTCAGGCAAGGTACCATCAGCCGTCGCAATCCCAAGTACCTGCATTGTGCTGCTAGGCGTGAATTGCTGATTAAAACCCTGTAAGCTCTACGAGTGTGCAGTTGAGCAACGATCGCTTCAATCATGGATCCCCAAGGTGACCAAGCTCCAGGCCGAAAACACCATCAACGAGCCACGCCAATTCGGCCTCAAGTAGAATTTTCCAAGTGCAAACATAGAGACAACCCGAACTTCAAAAATAGACAATACTCAGACACAACTGAAGAACGGAACTCAGAAAACATAGTGCCCGTCGGTAATATGAAAAAACTGAATACAAGAACCTCCGGCCGTCAAAGGACCGTGGCTGAGGTGTATCAGAAAGATGATTCCATGTAGAAAAACAATAGAAAAGATAGCAGCAGGGGGAGCGAAACGCAGTCCTCCGTGTAGCTCGATGATGACGAAGATGATGAAGAGCTGGAGCTGCCCTAGAGGTAGGAGAGGATGGCAGCAGATGAAGAGGAGAAATGTGAAAGCTTGTCAGGCAGTAGTCAGGAGCAAATTTGGAGCAGCAGCTGGAGGTCCAGAGCTAGATCTGAAGGAGAGAAATAGAGAGACAGAGGAGTTGGGGCAGAACTGCAGTCGAGGAGTAGATCCGGAGAAAGAGGGGCAGATCTGATGCAGGAGGAGCACATCTGGAGCAGAGGAGAGCACATCTGGAGCAGAGGAGAGCACATCTGGAGCAGGAGGGGCCGCAGCAAAGGATGGAGGAGGTGAGGAGCAACTGCACGTCCTGTCTCAAGAGAGTGGAGGGGGTAGGTAGAATTTTATAGGCCTGACCTTAGGAGGTCCGCCAGCTCTGGTCGGTAGGCTTGCCAGCTGGTCGGTGGGCCTGCCAACTGGTTGGCCTGCTGGTTGGCCAATTCTGGTCGGCCAGATCTAGTCGGCCAGTTCTGGCCTTTCTGGCCACTAGTTTGGCCCTGCTGGCTGACCTTTTGGCTGGCCTGCAAGCTGGTATGTTTGCCCCAGAAATTGGGGATTGTAGTTTGCTTAACACCCCCTCTCAATTGCCAATTTGGAGGGGCAGACATTGTGTGCTTGGAGCTTCGTGTAGAGATGTCGACGGTGGCTATCCCTGCGAAATGCCCATGAAATGTAATGCAAAAAAATGTCGACAAGAGGAGTGCCCTTGCAAGGGAATTGTTCACATCCTCAAGTGCCTGAGTTACACGTATGATCAGCAGAAATAAGAACACTGTGAAGCTCGAGAGAATAAGCCACCCCCTCTCACCGCCGAAAGGTGGAGGGAAAAGCAAAGGTAAAGAACAAATATGTCGTAGCAGCACTGATAATCCAGAGATGGTGGGATTCCGCCAAAGGAAGAGGTCGTAGATGAACAGTGAGCCAGTGTGTGCCCGATCTTGGACCTCGGGAGAGAGGAGTCTATCCCCGCCTCCATGCATGTAGAAGATTCGAACAGAAACATCAAGACACATCTGAACAGAAAGGGTCCTGCTTAGGGAGAACTTGTAGATCCTGGAAGTCTATGCCGATGGAGATCTGGTAGAGGTGAAGGATCATGACCTCCTTGTTCGAAGGAATGGGGAGTGTCAAGCCTGAAACCGAAAAAGGAGGGAGGGATGGGAGTAGAAGATGGAGATTAGAATGGGAGGGAGGGATGGGAGTAAAAGATGGAGGTTAGAAAGGGAGGGAGGGATGGGAGTAGAAGATGGAGTTCTCTCCCGTAGTGCGCAGCGGAATGAAGAGGAAACTGATGTGTTCATAGGAGTGATGCTCCCCGTACCCATGGCCTCCTTGAAGAAACAGGATCTTTAGATCACCAGAGATCTGGGGTCTTTAGATCACCATGGCTCTGATACCATATAGAGAAACGATAGGGTTTGCAGTGGAGTGATAAAAAATAGACAATACTCAGACACAACTGAAGAACGGAACTCAGAAAACATAGTGGTTGTCGGTAATATGAAAAAACTGAATACAAGAACCTCAAGCCGTCATGTCTCAAGGACTGTGGCTGAGGTGAATCAGAAAGATGATTCCATGTAGAAAAACAATAGAAAAGATAGTAGCAGAGGGAGCGAAACGCAGTCCTCCATGTAGCTCGATGATGACGAAGATGATGAAGAGCTGGAGCTACCCTAGAGGTAGGAGAGGATGGCAGCAGATGAAAAGGAGAAATGTGGAAGCTTGTCAGGCAGCAGTCAGGAGCAGATCTGGAGCAGCAGCTTGAGGTCCAGGGCTAGATCTGAAGGAGAGAAATAGAGAGATAGAGGAGTTGGGGTAGAACTGGAGCAGAGGAGTAGATCTGGAGGAGGAGGGGCAGATCTAGTGCATGAGGAGCAGATCTGGAGCAGAGGAGAGCAGATATGGAGCAGGAGGGGCAGATCTGGTGTAGGAGGAGCAGATCTAGAGCAGAGGAGCAGATTTGGAGCAGGAGGGGCTACAGCAAAGGATGGAGGAGGTGAGGAGCAGCTGCAGGTCCTGTCTCAAGAGAGTGAAGGGGGTAGGTAGACTTTTATAGGCCTGACCTTAGGAGGTCGCCCAGCTCTGGTCGGTGGGCCTGCCAGCTGGTCGGTGGGCCTGCCAACTGGTTGGCCTGCTGGTCGGCCAGTTCTGGTCGGCCAGATTTGGTCGGCCAGTTCTGGCCTTCCTGGCCACTAGTTTGGCCCTGCTGGCTGACCTTTTGGCTGGCCTGCAAGCTCGTATGTTTGCCCCAGAAATTGGGGATTGTAGTTTGCTTAACACAGTCCTTGTGTGCTCAAATATGTAGAGTCTGCCTGAAAGTGTACCGGAGATTGTAATCCGTCAAGACGGCTACCTGTCGGAAGCTATCGACATTAGGGTAAATGGTTGCCAGAAGGTGATCTGAAGTTATCGGAGTTATGGGCACATGATGAAATAGAGATGCAAGCTCCTCAAAATCCCATGTGCCAACTTTTCATTCGCTTGCCTTATGCTGGGTCAGGCAGCAATACACCTTCTGGTAGCTTTCCGATAGTCTTTTTGTAGCCACGTCAGCTTGAAGCTGCCGCATGGCGGCTGAAAACTAGATCAGCCGCCTAGCGTGAGGGTGCATTTACACCATCCGAATGCCCAACTTGCAACACGGGCGTTCCACGATCTCATTGGTGCCCATTGGAAGGGAAGGGTGTTCGGCACTCCCAGTCACCCTCAACAACACCAGTCAGAGGCCCATGTGATTCCTTGATAGCCCATAACCGAATTGCATCATGAGCTACTGTCTTGGTAGTGTGAAAACCACACATCGGCAAACTTGCCCGTCAAAGTCCCTTAGGCAGGTTTCACAAGTGTCCACGAACATCATGATGGATGCATTACATGCTACTCAATACCTTTCACAAGTGAGCGGACGAGAGACCACAAATTTTGCTAACACTCGTGGACTAGTAAAGCCAGACTCTCGCCCGACACTAAAATCTCGCCTAATTGGATGTCGAGAGACTGAGTGCCAATGGGAGAAACTCAGATCCTTAAGGCCCGAACCCGTTCCTTAAGGCCCAAACCCTTGGTGAATGAAAGAATGTGCCCCTTTACACTATTCAGAGTCTCATGCATATAGGTCCCCCCAATTTGAAAAGAATTTAAAAATATAAAAATTTAGTGGACAAGGGAGGAGGGTCAAGGAGGTAGGGAAAGGGAGGAGGGGGGGAAACTGGAGAGGGTAAAGAGGAGAGTGGACAAGAGAGGAGTTGACATCTCTCTTATTAAAGAGAGTAATACTTTAAACCTTTTCATTTTATATTTTTTCGTAGCCTACGGAAAAGACCCTATGAGTGGACAAAGAGTGTCTTGAGTTTAAGTCCCCTCTTTGCATGAAATTTTGAAGGTCTCTCTTTCACCTTAGCTTACTTGGGCTATCTCCATCTTTTCACTTAAGAAATCAATTGAATTTCTCCATTGAAAAATAAAGCCCTTTTCAATTAAGTTCCTCCTTGGACCAAGTTGTATGTATAGAGTTGTATGTATAGATTGGAAATAGAATAGATAGATGGGATAGATGAGCAAAGTAATGGAGGAATTAGGTGAGAGCTGTTTATGTGGAGTGAACAGATATAACATTTAGGGCAAGCCAAAAATAAGTCTTAGTTTGAATGCACGCCCAATCCTCTATAGTTTGGCTGGTAAGGTTAATAAACTTGCAAGCATCAGCAAAAAATAAGTCTTAGTTTGAATGGACACCCAATCCTCTATAGCTTGGCTAGCAAGGCTAACAAACTTTCAAGCATCATCTCCACAAGCTCTAGGAGACCTTACTCCTACAAGACAATCTGCTAGCAACCAAAAGAACCCTAGTATTGGATTTGTCATTTTGCAAATGAGCCGTGCTGAGCATTCGTGTCAAACTTTTGGTCCCACAAGACTATGCCTTCCCTTTTGTGTCTTATCAATATATTAAGTTTGTCACGATTAATGCTAATCTTTCACTTTCACTAATCATGGATGTTGAGGTACTCGAAATGCATTATTAGTTAAAGATGAATTTCCAAGGGAGCATTACATTTTTAACAGCTTGCTAAATGCGCTACTTCATGCGTGTCGATGATGGATTAGATGCTTTATATAAGACTAAATTTGTTCATAATGTTACATTGTTATTTTAACATTAATGCAAAACATTGTGCTTCTAATAAACAATTTTCCCAAACATGCAAAAGTTTATTATGTGATTGAATAACTTGGTATGTGGTGGTAGCTAAAAATGTTATTTCCTATATAGAGAGAGTAGTTGATTATTCGAAGCTATTCAACGTTGGTTAGTGAGGTACAAAGTCAATATGTGTCATTTGTTTACAAACTTCCTTAGATTTTATGCTCACCATGTGTAGTTACACACTACAAGATAAGAGTTACATAAACAATTTGCAAAAATCTCATTGTTCGCTTCTAGTTTTTTGCACTCTTCAGCTACCTGAATGTTGCCTCTTTATGATGGTGTTGCTACAACTTCTTCTTTCGCCAGTTTTGGTAACTATTCACAATTTCCCATTTGTGGGATCCCTAGAAGTATTCTAGTGAAATGAAGGTATTTTCATTCTAAGGATCTTCGAAGTGAGAGTGAAAGCACTATCGCTCAAGGCTTGCAAGTGCAGCTTGCTAGGATAATAGTGCTAAGACAGGTTGTTAACAAGGGTAATGTGACATAGTGATATGCTTACTAAATTTTTTCATTTGTAAGCTATTATATGGAAGTATTGATTAACTACACTAACCAATTTTGTTGTTCCATTCTATTACATGGAATTTATAACTTTTGATTTTCTATCTTGTAGTACAACGCATTGTCCTTTATAGAAATTTGCCAATATGTTTATGTAAAACATTAGAAAGGGTTTCAAAGGTGAAAACGCATTATCATTTCACAGCTCCTTGGTATAAAAACATATCATACTATTTGTTACATATAAAAAGGAGAACCGACCTATACCAGGGATCTATTGGCTTTGTCTCTCTTGGCCTGCTAGTGGAGTTCTTTGCTAAAAGCTCTAGCATGGGGCCTGGTTATTACGTTGAGGGACACCAAAGACACTTCGCCCATACTTAGCAAATTAATACCGGTCTTAGGATTTGCGGCCATTCTAGGGCTCTTAGGGCATTGGACAATCTTTGTAGAGATGATCAACGCCACAGTCAGAGGGTAACGGTGCACCCAAATTGGTGGTAATTACTGTTGGCATGGGTCGGTCATCTTTGTAGGGGCAATCCTTTAGAAAGTGAGGTCCTTGGCATTTATAGTAGGCCACAATTGATTGGTTGGTGTCTTATATGGACACTCACTAGCTCGTCGATGGGGACCTTTGCATGTATAGAATTGAATATGTGGTCTACGAGTCAAGGTGTTCATACCCGTAGTCTTTTCCAAATTTGGGCCATTTGATAGACCGGGATATACTGTTCGTATAGCATTATATAGTGACTTAATCATCAATATAGTGGGTATTGGGGAAGATCGCACAGCTTCTGGTATAGTCAATGTTGGAGGGCCTTGCGGCTCCTTTGGCACTTTGGTATGCTAGTGAATGGGTTTACCATGTCACGGTAAGACCACCCAAACCTCTTCATTATGTTGGAAATAGATTCTCTAAGTCATGAGGCTATGGAAGGAAAACTCTCCATTATGTTGGAAATAGATTCTCTAAGCCATGAGGCCGTGGAAGGAGTGAGGAATGGGATCACATTGAACTAGAATTGGGAGGAAAAAGGCCCTAAGGCAAACAAGAGGCGGATAAGATGTTATTAGAAGCGCTATCTTCCGGTTTGGGTTCACATGGCCAGTGCCCTTTCGGACCTCAAGTGCAGTAGGTGAGTCTCGGTGAGAGGACACTTGGCTAGCTACCCCAATTAGGTCAATCAATTCATAATGCCAGTCAACTGGCTAACCCAGTGTATGCTGGGTTAATAGCTCAACACGCTGCATTATAATGCAACATGCATTGAGTTATGTCTTATGTAGCATATTACTATTTTTAGCACTTTTGAGACCCTGATGGAATTTTCAATGCTCCTAGCCTAGTTCAGAGGTTACTTGGATTCATTAGCCCCTCAAAGGAGATGGCTACTTTTATGAGTTTTACTTGGTTCATTCAATCCACAATTTTACCCCTTTATCAACTTTTGAAGTTTCGTTTCAATGATTCTGGGTGATTGGTGGAGATTCGGAGCATAAGGGATCACTCAATGATAAAATGAGACAATGCAGTTCAATTTTCACCCTTGCATTGCTAACCTAGTGTGCACTAGATTAATGCAGCATGCATTGGGATAATAACACAACGTATGTTGGGTTACCAAATCTACGTGCACAAGGTTAAGATTTGACCCCTATTTTGGATCATATTTGGTGCATTGATTATGCTAGGTGGCAGATCTTGTCAGGTGTTAGGTTGTCAGTGGATGTCAAAGTGTTAGTGGTGGCTAACTAGCATGATTAATGGCTATCCCAGCATGGTCAAAGGCTAATGAAGTGTGCCAGATAAGCTAACTTGCAGCACTGAGTTATATTGTAGCATACGTTGGGTTAGGATTAAACCATCTTATCTCTCCCAAACTTTGTAGCTGACAAAAATGTCAAAAATTTGAGAGCTTTTGTGGCTTCTATGCATTGTTTGGAGTGCTTGGGGATTACTTCTCTACCTACTCTACCTACTAACAAGCATGAAGCAACAATAAAGAACAAAAAACAAGAAAGCATAGAGCCAAATAGAGTGTTTTCTTCAAAAAAGGAGCTACTTGTCATTCCCAAGACCTTGATACACACACCCAATCATCAGATATTAACTTTTTCTAAAAAATGGGACTACCTACAAGGTTAAGCAATGATTCCCTCTACCATTTCCTAGATTTCTACACCTTCAAACCTCAAAAAGTATAAAAAACTAACTCAAATTGACTACCTACCTTTCTTCTCTGCCCCTTTCCTCTCTTTCTTAGATCATTCCTCTCTCAAACGACCAAAACCTAGCACTTTTCACCTAGCTACTAAGTGGTGGGCAATGGGAGATAATGGAAGAAGCATGTGCAAGCAAAGGCATAACTTGAACTCCCCAATAGCATTGCCAAAAATGTCTAGTCCGATGTGCAACTCATGTGTTGTGGGGATCTTGAAGGAGGAATGTTGTTGGAGCTTCCTACTCCATGCTACTCTTCTTTGGAGCAATGCAAGCATGTATGGTCCATGAGTGTCTCACAATATGGCTCCTGGAGTTGTTGCAATGTGAATCCTCATGAGAAGAAAGGAGAGGGGAGAGGGAAGATGGAAGAGGGAGAGGGAGAAAAAGAGGGAGAGGGAGTGGGAAGCAAGAAGCAAGAGAGGGGGATGAGAGGCATTCACAAAGGCAAGAACAAGAAGAACACAAATAACACTCTTGAAAGAAGAGGGAGCTTGTACTAAAAAAACTTGCGTACAAGAACTGAAGACCAAAGTTTGAATTTTGGCATTTTATACAAGTCACCTTTTGAAGGGAGGGCCAACCCTATTCTCTCACTCCTCTTCCTGCCATTCTTCTATCTTGTTCTTAGTATTACATTCCTCTTGGGCTGCTATGGCTCCACATCGATTCTTGGAGAGTGTTTTGAACTTCCTCTACTTTTATACATGCTTACTATGAGGCTCATTGAGAGATGCCCCTCATTTACAAGCAGAATTATGCTACTAGTCAACATTCCCTTATATTATGGATTGAATGTTTATTCCTTGGACTGCTCTTTCTATTGATGCTAAAAGAGGTTTAATATTCACTTATGTTATGCATTGAATTTTTATTTCTTGGACTAGTCTTAGATTGATGCACAGAAATGGTTAACACACCAACTGCCTTTTTGAGTATGTGTATTAAAGGGTAGTTGCATCTGTTTTGTTTTTCTATCTTGTCTTTTCAAAACTTGTTGCATGAGTCCTTGTGCTTTTATCTTTATTTGGAAAAAGTTCCATTTGTCTCGAACACTTTGAAATACATCAATCTCCACTAACTATATTTGCTTATATAGTCTTGTATATTTCTCTTTGTTTAAAGAACTCATAATCTTTGTTGATAAAATTTATTATCTTTGTTATTATCCATTGAAATTCCATGGAATTTCATTATCTTTGTTATTTAACATTGATATTTCTCATGGTGTGGTCCATGGAATTTCAATGTTGAATCATTTATGCTTTTCTAGAAAGGTTTTACTCGGTTCGAGGAATTTTGGCTTCTCATTACTATATCAAGAATGCTCCATGTCTTCAAAGCTACATTTAACACACTATTCAAAATTTTTGGACTTTCTCTCCTGGTTTGGACTTTTTTTTGGAGCATATCTTCTCCACTCAACTTCACTTAGTGAGCTCAAAAATTGGGTTTTTTAGAGCACTAAATGTGTCACTTTATATAAATATGGCCTTACTAAGCTAAAAAGTCAAGTGGTGACCTCTAATTTTTAAAAAAATGGCTTAGTGAAGCTATAATTCCCAAACTCGTGCATGGTGCCCCCATCCAATAACTATAATAATAATAATAGTAGTATTCTAACTCTAGTTCAATTTTAACACTATGAAGTGAAAATATGACACCATATGAAAAGAGTTTGTTGAATTCAACATATAAGTGGTGTATAGATACACCATTTTTTTGAAAAAAAAGAGTTTGTTGAATTCAATATATAAGTGGTGTATAGATACACCCTTTTTTTGAAAAACAAACCATATAATAAATTATCTTATTGGTGGTGTATAGATACACCATTTGTATAGAAAAAAGCATACAAAACATTATCTTATGCATCTGAATCTCGTTCAGAGTCATCAGATTCATGTAATGTATTTGCGCTTAATGGGTCAAGTCTTGCCAAATGATGTTTAATATGGACACAACTTGGATCAGGGATTGTGATACATTTTTCAACATTGTATCCATGCTTCTTTTTAAAACTTCGTGTCCTCGATTTCCAGCAATGAATAATGCTACTGACTTCCACCTCTATAAATCTCTCATTATTTGGAACCCATTCACGTTTCTTTTGCAAGCATCCCTCATAGAGTTGTTTTATTGTATATCTTCTCGGGAGATTTTTCAATGGCTTTGGTTCATACCATAAAGCTGTAAATGTTATAGTTGTTCCCTTGTCATCCCTTTCTATATTAGAAACCTTTGCAACCCAAATTGGGCCACCTTGGTCATATAAATCTGAACCTGGATCAGATGCCCAAACTGCAACAAATAGACCCTCTTTAATCTCATTAGATGGTATAAACTCTGGTAAGGGTTTGTCTCCCTTCCTGCCACAATATTTTTGAGATAAAAGGCATTCCTCTGCTTCCTCCATATCTACTAACATATTTATATCCAAAGGAAAACTTGGTGACCTAGCTTGTTCTGACCAAAAGGATTCACAGTATTCAATGCTCATTAAGTTTTCTTGTCTTTCTATAGATTGGATAAGTGCTTCAGTTGATTTAATTATCTCCAAATTCTTAGTTGATTGCTTAGGATATTTCTGCATCATACTTTGAAGATGTTTAATGAAGGCTTTCAAGCCTTTCATTTCATCTATGTCAAGTGATTTGTTTTTTGCAAGAACAAATCTAGTTTCCTCCAATGGAATTATTCGTTGTAATAAAGCATATGACTCACTCCATAAATGATCTCCATCTATTGAGTGGTGCTTCCATTGCATCACTGGAATATTGTTATGCATGTGAAACCGAAAGTAGAGTGTGGATTTGTGTCCTATTAGGGCATCATCTCCTGTTTGTAAATGTGGCTCTATGAATGCTCTCCAATCTACCATCCTCTCTAAGATGGCCACTTCGATTCTTCCTTGCGAGAACCTCCAATTTTTTTCCCAATTCGAAATAGCATATCCTCCATTGTCAAAACATCCATTGCCTTCAACTCACCAGAGATAACACTGAAGATTTGATCTATGTCTTCATGTGTATGGCCGACAAGAAGAAAGCCAACTTCCACTTCTTCAAATATTTTCAAACCAACCAGCATAGATCATAAAGCAAATATATATTTATTCTTGGATTGATGTAACAACTTGGTTACTATCATGGTCATGCAAACTATCAATCCATACATCACAAAAGATTCGGTATCCATGTACTAATACTCCACACAAGTGTGTTTTTAGTCCACGTTTGCCCTCCAATGCCGATGGGATACGTCTATATCATGGCAAAGTGGTTGTATTCTGGTCCATGCCATCAATGGTGATGCACATGGACTTATCGACATGTGAAATAGCTTCCTCTCTCCAAGAAGCATACAACTTTCAAGCATCCTGCACATGACGTAAATGGATTGATTGCCATTTAATATATCTTCCTCGCTGCTGCTCACATTTACTATGTTCAATGGCATTTTTTAATTCATCACATGTCTTACATTTTGACATCCTTTGCTTTGATGGTATCTTGACATGGCAAAAATCTCTACGCCAAATTTTGTACAAGGTTGATCGTGAAATCATGCTCTCGTCTTTGTCTTGTAAAGTTTTATTGACAGTTTCTAGGATGACCTTCTTTGTCATTCCCAAAGGAAGATGCTGTTGGCATTCGACACGTCCATCTAGCATTGTTTGTTGAAGATGAGGCTACGGTAATGCATGGTCTTCGAGAACTTGCTTTAATGTTGCGATTGCATTTATAGTGCTTCCATGGCATTTAAGCTTGTAGGTATTTCCATGAATTGTATGAACCACTTTTTCTTTCACCTCTACCCAGATGGTCCAGTATGTGCCATGTGATAGTCCAGTTAACCATTGATATCCTCGATTGCAAATGGGTCTCCCATTAACCATGGGTTTCAATCTAGGTTTACAGTGTCTTGTGCTCAAATCTGGATTAGTGCCTTGATGAAGAATTTTTGGAGAGATTTATGATTAAATTTTGTTTTCAAGTTGTTGCATACGCAATAGGTAGGGTTTGAGTGGTTTTGAGGTTGAGAGAGAAATTTGTAATAGATTGGTTTTTTTTTGTTGAGGAGTTTTTTGGAGAGATTTATGATTAAATTTTGTTTTGAAGTTGTTGCGTACGCAATAGGTAGGGAGGTTTGAGTGGTTTTGAGGTTGAGAGAGAAACTTGTAATAGATTTTTTTTTTTGAAAAATTATTGCGTGCCCAATAAGCTAGGAGAGAAATGTCTGAAAATAGGTTGTGAGAGTTTAAGGTAAAGAGAAAAATTTGTGGGAAAAAAGATTTAATGCAAAAATGGTTTTTTAAAGTTGTTGCATACACACAAGTTTTTGAGAAAAGAATCGGATTTGAAAAAAATTCAAATTTACAAAAACTTGATTCTTAGAAGTTCTTGCGTACACAATAGGTTAGAAATGAACCCACCTCTTGCAACATTTTGAAAATTTTTTAGAATCCTGCAATAGATTGATGAGAGGAGAGAAGCGTGGAGTGTAAAAGAATGATCTTTGAATGAAAGAGAGAATGAAGAATGTTCTACTTATAGCGAACCTAAAAGAACTAAAAAAACCTTAAAAACTAAAAAAAGCTGACGACCTAAAAGCTACCCATCTCCTATAAAACTCTACTTATCCTCAGTCTCTCTCACAACTTTCCTGGAGCTCCACCACCTCTCCACCCAGGTACTCCCTCCCTCCCTCTCATCCCTTCCCTCCTGCTTCCCATCCCCTCTCCTCCCGCTTCCTCTCTCCCCTCCCTTCCCCTCTCCTCCCTCCCGTCCCTTGCCCTCCCCTCCCCCTCCCTTCCCCTCTCCTCCCCCTTCTTCTCCCCTTCTTCTCCCGCTTCCTCTCTCCCCCTACCTTCCCCTCTCCTCCCGCTTCTCCCCTCCCTCCTCCCGCTTCCTCTCCTCCTCTCCCCCTCCCTTCCCCTCTCCTCCCCCTTCTCCTTCCCCTCTCCTCCCTGCTCTCCCTTCCCTTCCCTGCCTCCCCCTCCCCCTCCGCCTCCTCGCCGGCCCCTCCCTTCCCCTCCTCTCCCTCCCCGTTCCCCTCCCCGCTGGCCCCTCCCTCTCCCTCCCCCTCCTCTCCCTCCCCCTCCCCGCCGGCCCCTCCCTCCCCTTCCCCGCTGTCCCTCCCCGCCGGCCCCTCCCTCCCCGCCGTCCCTCCCTTCCCTTCCCCGCCATCCCTCCCTTCCCCTCCCCCTCCCCCTCCCCCTCCCCACCGGCCCCTCCCTTCCCTGCCTCCGCCTCCCCTCCCCGTCGCAGGTGGGTGGGAGGGAGGGAGGGGAGGGGGCCGACGCGAGGGGGAGGGGGGGAAGGGGGAGGGGAGGGGGCCAACGGGAGGGCGGGGAAGGGGGAGGGGAGGCGGGGAGGGTGCGGGAAAGGGGGAGGGGGAGGGGAGGCAGGGAAGGGGGAGGGGAGGCGCGGGGAAGAGGGAGGGGGAGGGGAGGCGGGAAAGGGGGAGGGGAGGCGCGGGGGCACAGGGAGAGGAGGGAGGGGGGTTAACGCCCCCCCACTTGTTGCGCACGCAACAGGTGGGGTGGGGGGGGGAAATTTCCCCCGCTCCCCGTTGGCCCCTCCCTCCCCTTCCCCGTCGTCGCTCCCTTCCCTTCCCCGCCGTCCCTCCCTTCCCCTCCCCCTCTCCCTCCCCACCGGCCCCTCCCTTCCCCGCCTCCCCCTCCACCTCCCCTCCCCGTTGCAGGCGGGAGGGAGGGGGCTGACATGAGGGGGAGGCGAGGAAGGGGGAGGGGAGGCGGGGAGGGCACGGGGAAGGGGGAGGGGGAGGGGAGGCGGGGAAGGGGGAGGGGAGGCACGGGGAAGGGGGAGGGGGAGGGGAGGCGGGGAAGGGGGAGGGGAGGCAGGAGGGCGCGGGGAGAGGAGGGAGGGGGGGTTAACCCCTCCCTGTTGCGCATGCAACAGGTGGGTGGGGGGGAAAAATATATACCCCCCCACCCCACCTATTGCGTGCGCAACAGGTGGGGTGGGGAGGGTATTATATACCCCCCACCCACCTGTTGTGTGCACAACAGGTGGGGTGGGGGGCGAGGCGGGGAAGGGGGAGGGGAGGCGGGAGGGCGGGGGGATGAGAGGAGGGAGGGGAAGGGTTAAAACCCCCCTGTTGTGCACGCAACAGGTGGGGGTAAACCCCCTCTCCCTCCTCTCCTCCTGTGCTCTCGCTCCCTCCTCGCCCTCCCTTCCCTGCCTCCCCTCTCCCTTCCCCGATCGTTAACCCCCCTCCCTCCTCTCCTCCCGCCCTCCCATCACCCCCTCCCCCTTCCCCACCTCCCCTCCCGTCGGCCCCCTCCCTTCCCCCCTCCGCTCCCTTTCCCTCTCCTCCCGCATCCCCCCCCCCTTCTCCCTCTTTTTTAAGGCGGGGAGCGGTAAGGAGGACGGGAGGGGAGGGAGGAGGGAGAGGAGAGGGCAGTCGGGAGGGAGAAGGCAGGCGAGGAGGCGAGAGGGAGAAGGAGAGGAGGTAGGCGGGGAGGCGGGAGGGAGGAGGGAGAGGAGGCAGGCAAGGAGGTGAGAGGGCGAGGAGGGCGCAAACGGGAGGGGGAGGCGGGAGGGAGGGGAGGGGGTCGAGGGGAGGGCGCAGACGGGAGGAGGACGCAAAGAAAGAGGAAGGAAGAGGCAGACGGGAGGAGACAAAGAAAGAGGAAGGAAGAGGCGGGATGGGGGAGGCGGGAAGAGAGGAGGGGGTTAACCCCCAACCTATTACGCACGCAACAGGTTGGGGGTTAATCCCTCCCCTACCCTAAGCCCCCAAAGGGCTTTAAATTTTTATTTTATTTTTAAAGACAAAAAAATTAAATTAATTTAATTTAAAGAAGAAAAAAAAAGACAAAAAAATTAATTAACTTAATTTATTTAAAAAAAATTTAAAAAGTTAAAATAAATAAAACTTAAAAAATTTTAAAAAAATTAAATTAAAATTTAGATATAAAAATAAATTAATTAATTAAAATAAAATAATTAAAAAAAGATGAAAAAAATAAATTAATTTATTTTATTTTAAAAATTAAAAATAAATAAAACTTAAAATAATATTTAATTAGAAATTTATTTAATATTTTGAGTTTGAAAATCATTGTAATTCTCATTTTTTATTTTTGATCGTTTTTCAAAAAACTATGGCTTCCAGTTTTGGTTCCAAGGTGTCTTTCAAATACCTTGAACATGCTTGGTATTTTATGGAGCGCAAATCAAAGTATTTTTTGGTGATCACTGTAGAGAATGTGTGAAGCGTGAAATATTCTCCAGAGGCAGTAAGAAATGGTGGCATGGTCTCAAACATCAACATTAAAGAAAACAATTTGATAGAAGTTATGTGCAAAGGAAAGAATGACGAGGTGGTTTACAAGTTACGAGTTACGCACAAGCACTTCTCAAAGCCCTTACTAGATTTAATTGAGAGATCCCAAGAATTACTTAGTACCTTAGAAGCATTGAAGAAAGTATGGGTAGCAGTAAGTGCAGCAGTAAGTACGCCATCTATAACATGTAACCCTCAAGTTGTACCGCCAATATCTGTGGCGATAACTACGGTAACTCCAGTAAGAGTAACTACAATATCTGCGGCAGTAACTACAGTATCTCCAACTATACCTACACCATCGACTGCTATAACTACAGGAACAAGAAGGAGTGATCGTGGAGCAGATTCAAGTTCTACAGCTATTCCCAGAAAGAGAGCAAAAATAGCTCCTACTCCACATGTAGATCATTCAAGTGCAGGTTATTTAAAACCAGGCGAAAAATTGGATAGCGATGAACAGGAGGATCCGCAAGAAGAAGATACAAGTCTCAAAGACTTTTCTATAAGTGTGGCAGACTTACATCCTCTAGAGGATGAGGGGTACATTTGGGGATTTTCACAATTCAGCATGGCCACAGTGCTTATTGATCGTGCTTCATTGTTCACAAATCAAAGAAAGCTAGATAAGACATTTGCATGCAAATTGTATGAAGATACGAGGAAAACAAGAACTCCAGTTGCCACTAATATCACTCTTTGTCCTATGGCGTTTAAGAGACTTCAAGAAGATGATCCTTCATTGCCTGATGTCACATTTCAAAAGCGCATGGACTTTCTTGATGCTTTTGAGAACTTTAGAAGGAGTGACTTTCTTCGTGGAGAGGCTTTGTACCAAAGCCGATATGGGATTGACATCGAGAAGAGATACATGTTGGCAAAGAATAGATTCTTGGAAAGATGCAGGTTTGAGCCCATTGATGGGCAACACTTTTGTGAAGCTTGCAGGATCGCCCTTGATGAGGGAAGTAAAGGAAACTTGCCACAGATTGAGTGGATGAAAAAGTTTCAACGGGTCATTTGTCATATATTCATATTTAACAATGACTCGAAATACATTCTAGAATCAAAAAGGCTGAATTCTACTACATTTAGGTTGAAAAAAAGCTCTTCTCTTTCTAAGATCTTGATAAAGGCAAGGGAGTTATGGATGGGCTGTGAAAAGCCACAAACAGTGAAGGGCAGGAGACCTACATCTGAGTACATGGCAAAGAGGACTCGGTTCTATAGATGCTTGAAAGGTGTTGTAAGCAATACGCAAGAATACCAAGTAATAAGGTTGAGGCAAAGGATTTGAACACCACCGTTGCAAGATACATGGATGTTACTTGCATTGTCTTCCGCGAGGACTCAGTGTTTCAAAGCATGGTGGATGTTTGCCAAGCATATGAAACAGGGAAGATATCCTTTGAGACACCAGAGCATACTGCAACTCAGAGGAAAGAAATAAAGAAACCGATGTCTATTGTTTGGTGGAGAGCATTAAGGTTTGTTCCAGATGCAATAACAGAAGAAGTATGCAAGAAGATCCTAAGTGGTGACTGCTTCTTTGGAAAGAAGAGCAAGCATAGCAACTTGGGAAGTGGTCACCCGAATGATTTAAAGTGAGGTGGCTCTCTCGGCACTATTATTTTTATTGAAATCTGATGATGAGTTAGCTGGCAAGTCAATTGATGTGGATAAGAAGAAAGCACTTAGCCTAGGTCAACTCCTTGATAAGACATGGGCTAGAAAGTGGTTGGCTTCAATGGATGCAGATGCCACACCAACAAAGGATCTAAGAGCTAAAATGCCAAATGTTGTTGAGACAGAATATATGGACATCAAGAAAAAGGCCTTGCAGTCCACTGCCCAAGGTAGAGCAATTGGTGGTTTAGATGATGGTTCTCCATTCAGCTTCTCCTGTGATATCCTGTTATCAGAGAATGATACAAAATTTGTACACATCAATGGCACTGATATAGAGCATTTCATAACAATGAGCGGTCATGCTTGGGAGAAGCGATGTGTATTTTTCATAGATGAATTGCAAGACCTTGCAGGGTCACGGATAGTTGAACTTGTGCGGTTTATCATGGAAGGTCCTATGGCAGATAAGAAAAGGTCAACGTTGGTCCTGTTCGTGACAAAATCACAAAGGGATGCCTTGTATGCGAGTTTGACATCTGCATTTGGGTATTTACTTTCAAAAGTATACCATGGTATAGTCCTACGCAATCATATGACTGTCTTGGAAGGCACTGCCATTCAAGTCTTACAGCCTTTCTTGATGTGCTTCTTATCCAAGGGTGGTGGCAATCTAATCAAAATTCCTTTAAAGACTCTCGAGCTTCATTACTTTGAGGACAATAAGGTTAATCTTGATGCAGCAATGGTGGATGAATCCCACTGATCATTGCCATAACCTCATCATGCCGATCGTCGCCATTAAAGAACCTCGCCGACTGTTGCCATCCACCTATCATGCCGACCCTCACCACCATCAAAGAATATCACTGATCGTTGCTAGGGGGCCTTCGAGCGACTCAGTTTAGGTCTCTCGCCCTTGAGTTCATGGGAGTAGTCTAGAACACGGGGACTTGCTGATCCTCTTGCAAGAGGTAGTGACTTAGGGTGCCACTTCCTTCCTCGTAGGGGTAGTAGTCAAGGGGTTCGTGATCTGGATCCGTTTCCTCCCAGTCATTGGGCACTTCCTCTGGGAAGGGGAGTGGAGAAGGGGAGGAGGAGGAGAAGAAGAAAAAGAAGGGAAGAGAAGAAGAGAACATGGCATTCACGAAAGGCACTATGAGGGAACAAGGGACAACTCCAAATAGAAGGAGCGGAGCTTGTATTCCAATGTGTGCAACCAATAAAGTCAGTAATTTGGCCTTTTAACATGCCACCTTTTGAAGGAAGGGTCAACCTTAATCTCTTTATACCACAAAGGCTTTGCAAATTTTTTCAAATCGCTCCACGTGGGAGACCGGGTCTCCTTCTCCAAGGAATTTGGTCATTAACTTGGAGATAGCTATGGGTCGGCTCCTCGAGTGATTTGCAATCCCTACAGAAAACACTAGGGTGGGTGGAGGTAATGTGGCCCCTCTTCCTAGTGCATTCACCAAGATGTGCATTGCCTCATTAGTTAACACTATTTGAGCAGTTGGTGGTGGCGGTGCCACTGTGGGCCTGACGGGATGCAGGGTTGGCGTTAAGCTTGGCCATGATGGTGGTATCCATGTAGTTACTGGCACTGACATTGGAATGGATGCGCTAAGGCCTGCATTCATCAATGCAATAGGTATGGATGGAAACATACGTACTCCCGGAGGGGGTGGGTCATGGGGCATGGGCACGATGGTTCCATGCAATGGGCGATAAGGTAGAATCTATGGAGCCCCATAGTTGACAAAAGTTGGTGGCACATGAGCTATTGGGTCTTCATAAGGTGCTCCTCCTTGGAAGCCTCTCGCATCCCCTCGTCTAGGGTTATGCCCTTGGAATTCCCTCATCCATGGATCTTCATCATCCATGCGTTCCCATTAGGGATGTCTTGCAAAGGAGGAGGTACCTGGGTCTGTGAAGGTGGTTTCCATCCCAGTTTGCATTTTGGGGGCTGGATGTTGCTGACCTTCCCTTCCTGCAAACATGTTGGTGAAGGGGTTCTCCATGTCTGCCAACTCTGTTTGGCCTAAACGTTCGAACATGTTGGAGAACACACCTCTTAGCCTGGATGCTACCAAAGGTGCAGGAGAGTTGGGAGAGGCCACACTAGTGAATGGGGCTTTGGAAGCACTTGGACCCGAGGGGTCTTGCATTACCTCGTCCAAGCTCTCCGTCTTGTCGGAGCTAGATAGATCTTCCTGTTGGGGGCCTATTACCGAGTGGGAGCTAGGAATTGAGCTCTCGGATCCCTAGCTAGGGTGAAAGGTGGGCTGAGCGTAGCTCAAAGCACTATCTTTTGGCACGGGATCCTTGGACAAAATTCTCTCGGACCTCAAGTGGACGTATGAGACCTCTAACTAGGCACACTTAGACAGAACTGTAGTTGTGGAATTTTTTAATTCCTGGACTATTGCAGAGGTATCCCGATGGTCGTAGGGATAGCTCTATGGCGACGGTCGTAGGGAGAGCTCTATGGCGATGGTCGTAGGGATAGGTTATCGCACCGAGCGGCGGAATACTAGTAAAGCAACGGGCGGTGGGATAGGCATAATGCACCGATCAGCAGAATACCAGTAGAACAGTGGGCGGTGGGATAGGAGTAACGTGACAAGTGGCAGGATAGGAGTAATGCAACGGGCGGTGGGATAGGCATAACACATTGGTAGGCGGAATAGATCGTGCCACGTGTTCAATGGGATAAGATGCAGATGGTATCCCCACGGATGTAGGGATAAGATTAAGACAACAGTCGGAGGGATAATGGGGTCAACGGAATAATTATGGCAATGGGCGTGGGGATGAGCTTACTATGCCGGTTGGCAAGATAACGTTTTAGCAATGGTCACGGGGATAACGCTATGGCCACGGGTCAATGGCTCTTAGGTGGGTGAGATAATTAACTCTGACACGCATTTAATCAAGGGGACAGGTTAGGCCGTGGCTAGAAGTAAGGTTGGCAGGATACGGTTATGGCGTCGGTCCACGGGATAGCTCTAACACATCAACCCGTGGGGATAGGAAAACACTACGTCACCGATTGGTTTTTGGTGATTTTTGGATGATTTTGAGTTTTTGTTCTAGTTTTTCTATGCTTAGGGGGGTGCTACACTACCTATTCTACCTACTCAATGAAAAAAACTTGAAAGAAAAACAACTTTTGCAAGCCAAAATGCAAGATTTCTTGAGGGGTATGTTTTACCACACAAAACCACTTTGAAATCCAGCAAGAATCATCATTTTTGGTTGTTTTTGTGTGTTTAGACATCATACACTCCTTATCAATCTTACAAACTAAGTTCCTACCAACTCAAAACACTAAAAAACATTAAAAACAAGCTTCAAATGATAAAAAAGACTCTCCAAGAGAAAATGACAGCTTTCCTAACTTTTCCGTCCAAAACTCTCACTTCTTCCTTCTTCACCCTTTCCTCTCCTACAACTCCACTAACAAAGCTCCAAGTTAAGCTTGAAGCCTTGTGAAATGGGTAGATACCAGAAGAAGACTAGTGCAATGATGTAAAAGTATACCTCCATTCCTCCGTAGTGGTGCCAAAAATGTATGGTCTCGACGGTGACTCACGTGTCATGGGGATGTTGAAGGGATGCCGATGGAGCCTCCACTCCAAGCTACTCCTTGTGAGAGCAATGCAAGGCATGAGCCATCCACATGTGTCACTCAAGCAGCCTCTGGATTGTTGCAATGTGTTTCCACAAGAGAAAGAGGGAAGGGGAGAGGGGAGAAGAGAGGGGAGGAGGGAGGGAGAAGGAGAAGGGAAGAGAAGAGTGAAGGGGGATGGAGTGGCAAACGCAAGGGCACTACAATGGAAACAAGGGAGCACCCAAAACACTCTTGGAAGAGAAGAGGGAGCTTGTATTCAAACTTGTGCAAATAATAATGAAGACCAAAGTCAACCATTTGGCCTTTTATACAAGTCACCTTTTAGCACTCTCCCTCTCTTTCCAATAAAGGGCTCTTGGGCCCGAAGCTGATCAGCTTGTCCTTGAAGCAAAAGTGGTGGTGATTAGCCAAGCAACGCCTAGGTTAGTTAGGAGAAACCTCAACTTAACTAGTGTAAGAACTAAATTTATTCATGCCCAATCAATATACAGTAAGAATTGGCTTGTTTTGAAACTAAGGTGGATTGTATAGTCAAGTTTCTACCCTAAGCAAGCATAAGTTCTATATATTGAATGGGAATTCTCTCAGTAGCATATATCATCCATTTTGCAAGCAATTGTACGACTTAAGAGGAAGTAAAAGAGAGACATTAAAGGGCGAGTTATGATAGAATTACGTTTTGATTTCTCAAGATAGTAGTAAGTCCTCTACCATGATTGATTCAAGAGATCACAAGAGCTTGAGTAGTAGGCAATCAAGGAAATCTAGTATAAGGAGTCCTCAGGTACATGAAGGCTTGCATGAAGCAACAATGAAGGCCAAGATTCAAGAGCTAGAGGAGTTAAAGAAGGATCCCCAATTTCAGAATGCATTTGAAATAGGACATGTGAATTGTCTAAGCATGTGTCTACCTCTTCTAAAAAAGAGATAACCTAAAGACGCTCCACTAGCCCATCATGTTCTCTGATTGGGTTCACACCAGAGAAATAGAAGAAGAAGCGAGCAGCCTTCCAAAACCAAAGTCAAGAAGTTTACTAAAGAAGGTAAATCCATCCAGTTTATTACTTATGATAGAGCTTCTAGACATAAAGATAAAGCATTGAAACTCATACGGCATTTGATGTAGCCTTTGGAACTGAGAAATTTAAGGAATCATCAAAGTTAAGGATGGTAAGTTTGCATCTCACAGGCATGGCCAGTGCTTGGTGTACAACATATCTTGTGGTTGGAACTGCTCCTAAGAAATGGAAGTATTTCAAGAAGTTATTTTATGGGAAGCTCCTTTTGATGTAGTTTCTTTATAAAGTTCAAATTGCTAGGGAGAGTTTACCCATGGAGCTAGGGAGATAATAAAGTATGGAGCAAAGACTACCACCTAAGGTATGAGATTTTGTGAGCATTTTGCCTAATCCCAAGATTTAGGATCATGCAATTGGCATCAGTAGTATCCTCATGCATATGCAAGACATTGCCATCCTTCGAGAAAGTAAAAGGAGGTGGATCATAAAAGATAAATCTTGTATCAACTCAAATTGAAAGAAGGGAGCTAAGGGGAACACAAAATCCCTACAAAGGGAAGATTAATTTCACGCGAGAGTAGTTGGAGATCTTCTGTAAGAAAGGTAAGTGTTTTTATCGAAGAAAAATGGGTGTATGGCTGCACAATGCCCCAAAAATCCCACTATATTTAGGGACAAAAAAAGCCACAAGAGGCACCAAATACTTTGGTATGAGGTGTAATTGATGTACTAGGGAGAGTGGCCAATCTAGAGGGTAGAGAGAATTTTCTATCTTGGGGAAAAGTAATCTAAATTAGAATGTTTTGATACTGTTTGATGTAGGAGCTACATGTTATTTTATTTCAAGGACCTAGCCTAGATTAAAACAAAAGAGTTGGTAAGAGCACTTAATGTTAAGCATATATTTTGAGGAGATTCTATTCCAGTCACACCCCTCATTGGAAAGCTCAGGATTCACATCCATTATTAGGTTGATCATAAGAAGATTTCTACATCTCTCCATAAAAGTGTCATCCCTAGCTTCATAGAAAAGGTGTACAACTTTTGATGCTCGAGAGGACCCTTGTATTTACTCATAGAAACAAGGAGCACCAAATTATTGCCAAAAGAAAAGGAGAGATGACTTTTGGCATTGTAAGGATATGTACTTTTAGGGATTGGAATACCTTGAGAAGCATAAATCCAACAAGTTGAGTGGGTACAAGGATCATGATATTGTAGAAATTGATCACGAATGTTTTCACACACGATCATAGAGTTGCACTAAGAATGAACAATGGGAATTTATGTATGCACCAATATAAAGTTTTACACTTTATTTTTCTCTCTCGATTCCTTGTGAATTTGTTTCTACTCACGAAGTTCATTTCCTTACAGATCGTGGCCTCACTGTCACTCACTACAAGCATTGCAAGTACACGTGACACCTTATTCAATGATTTGTTTTGTGTCTAATTTGCACATTAGCATGCAAGTGCCAAGCTCAACATGGTTGACCATGTTGAGTTAAGCTTGGCACTTTCATGCGAATGTTGAGAAGGTAATGTCTAGAGTTAATGTTCCATCTACATGGTTGACCATGTTGAGCTTGGCACTTGCATGCTAATGTTGAGAAGGTAGTGTCAAGAATTAATTATCCATCTACAATTATGGATGCATGCTCAGTATGTAAAGGAAAATATGTAACGACAATGTAGGAAGTTAAGGTTTCATTGCGAACAACCGAGGCAATTTTTGGAGTTAACCGCCCAATCACAACCATGGAAGAATGCTCAAAACGTAAAGGAGAAAACATAATGTCACCATAGGTGTAACGAATTCTTCAATTGCAAAATCATTAAAGTCTTCTATTTTTGCATATATGATCTTTATTAGAGATAAAGAAAGTGATGCAAAAAAATTGAATTGAGTTTGTTGACATAGAAAATTTTAGTTTTTGGAGTCTTTCAAGGATTGCTTCTTATATACTATTCTAGGAGAGTTACTGCTAGGTGAGTGTCCACAGAATCACACCATCGAGCTTGTACTCAGGAGTGAACCTCCATCTAGCATGAGTGCATCTCAGAGAGAAGATATTATGACTTTGTTCACCTGTGCTGTTGGTCATTTTGCATGTGTGTGGACTATAGACTCTTAATAAAATCATGATAAAAAATTGTTACCCCATTCTCTCCACAGATGATGTGCTAGATAACTTGGAGGGAGCCTCAATATTTAACAAGATAGATCTAGAAAGTGGGTATCACGAAATATGAATAACACCCATATGACATACACAAAATAACTTTTCAGACTACTTTTGGATTTTATGAATATTTGGTAATGCCCTTTGGTCTTAAAAAATGATCTAGCCACTTTCAATGAGATGATGGATCAGATTTTTAGAGCCCATCGGCATTTCACAAGTACATTCTTCGATGATATGGTTGTGTCCTAAAATTTGGAAGAAGAATATAGAAAACACTTAGCCATAGCCTCTCAAAAGTTACATAATGACAAGCTCAATATCAATGGAAAAAAGAGTCGATTCTTCCTCGACAAAATCCATTATCTAGGGCATGTAACTTCCAAAGAGGATGTGCAAATGGATCTTGCCAAAGTGAAAGCCATCCAAGAATGGCCTAAAATCAAAATAGTACATGAAGTAGAAAGTTTCTTGGGTCTTTGTTAGATTATTATCAGAGATTTATCTGACAATTTGCAAACATTGCTGCCCCACTCTATGATTTAACCAAGAAACATGATGTCTTCAGATGGGGAGAGTGATAGAGCACACCTTTTAGCATGCTCAAAGAAAAGTTGACAATGGAACCGATTCTTGTTATTACAGATCTACACAGATCCATTGAGGTAGATTGTGATGCCTGCGGAGAATGTGCTGGTGTTGTTTTATAGTAGGAAGGTCATATGGTGTGAAGATAGTGGGAGAGAGGGAAGGAGTCTCACTTGCGGCTTTCTCACATGCACAATGGGGGAATACACACAAAGGTGGAGGCTGAAAACAGTTTTTCTCTTCTTAGTTGTGAAAGCCAAAAGAACTCAAGTATAAAGAAATAGAAGAACCCTATATGTGGGTCTCAAACCAAACTCAACTAACTAAGGTGGCTTACTAACTGAGCCACAAACTAGAGTAGATAAGGATAGCTGTCATCCAGCTATTACATCCAGCTATTATTTGTGGGTGGTGTACCAACCGCATCTCCAGCTAACAAGTCGGTGACATAAATACATAACGGTCACCCTGGCATATCGCGAGTGGAGCTCGATATCTCAACACTCCCTCTCGAGCTCAATCCCAATTCTTGCACACCAAGCAAGTCTCTGAACTTGCGCAGCTTCTCTGCGTCCAATGCTTTCGTGAATATGTCAGCTACCTGATCCTCTGTGCTGACATAAACTAGATCGATAAGACCTAGTAAAACCTTCTCCCGCACATAGTGATAATGCACCTCAATGTGCTTTGTTCTAGCATGAAAGACTGGGTTCTTTGCCAAGTGTATACTGCTCATGTTGTCACAATAAATGACAACTGGCCCATCTGTAGACTGATGCATATCATAAAGTAGCTTATGCAACCAAGCTACCTCACATGCATCCATTGCTGCACCCCTGTACTCAGCCTCTGTGCTCGACAAGGCAACTGTAGGCTGTTTCTTGCTGCTCCAAGTGACTGCAGCACTCCCAAAAGAGAACACATATCCACTGGTAGATCGTCTATCAGAAATGCTACCAGCCCAATCAGCATCAGTGTATCCATGCAACTGTATCTGAACCCCAGCCTCATAAAATAGTCCATACTGCAATGTGGACTTCACATACCTGAGTATGCGTCTAGCCGCATCCAAATGCGGTTTCCTTGGAGCCTGCATAAACTGACTTACCAATCCAACAGCATAGCTTAAATCTGGCCTGGTAATAGTCATATAAATCAAACTTCCTACTATGGGTCTGTACATAGTAGGGTCTTCCAGAAGCTCACCTGCATCTGTGCTCAGCTTCACATTCTGCTCCAAAGGAACTGAAATAGGCTTACAGCCTGTCATCCCATATTTGCACAGCATGTCCAATCCATACTGCCTCTATAAGAGCTATATCCCACTTGGTGATCTAATCACCTCAATGCCCAAGAAATAACATAGCTCTCCCAAATCCTTCATCTCAAACTTCTGCCTCAATAGCTTTTTCACATGAAGGATATCTTCATCACTATCACCTGTGATGATCAAATCATCAACATAAATGACAAGCAGCATAATCCCTTTCTCTGTTTTTCTCACATAGAGTGAGAAATCTGCCTTGGAAATCTGAAAGCCAATAGTGACAAGATACTAACCTATCTTGTCAGACCATGCTCTAGGTGCTTGCTTCAAGCCATACAAGGCTTTCTTCAACCTGCAAACAAACTCAGGATGAATAGCATGAACATAACCTGCTGGCTGCTCCATAAAGACCTCTTCTTGCAAATCACCATGCAAGAAGGCATTCTTTACATCCATCTGATGTAAAGACCATCCCTTTGATGCAGCCATAGCAATGGCTGCTCTTACGGTTGCCATCCTTGCAACCGGACTGAAAGTTTCTTCATAATCAATGCCATATGTCTGTGCATACCCCTTGACAACTAATCTTGCCTTGTATCTATTCACAGAACCATCTGTATTGTGCTTGATCTTATAAACCCACTTACAGCTAATTGCATTCTTGTCTTTAGGCAAAGGCACCAATTCCCATGTAGCATTTGCTTCCAAGGCATCCATTTCTTCATCCATGGCTTTCTCCCATTTTTCATTTCCCATGGCTTGCTCAAAAGAAGTGGGTTTTGGTTCCTGTATCACTTTGACCATATAGGCATAGTGAATGGCTGTAAATCCATCATATTTCAGCATATCCACAGGATACCTAACCCTGGTAGACCTGCGCAAAATAGGCTCACTTCCAAGTGCTCTCAAAACATCCCTGGTCTTTCTTACTCCAGGTGTAACAACAGAAGGAATACCCAACTCATCATCAATCCTCTGTTTTGAGCCACTGGATTCACCATCCACATAAGAATGACCTACATTCACATCAAACATGGGCTGATCTACCTTCTCTTTTCCTTTTCGTGATACCTGCATACCACTCTCTGCATTGCTTTGAGGAGATTCTCCTGATCCAATCTGCCTGTCCATGGCGAAGTATGTGAACCACTGCTAGAGGATACTCCAGGTCCACTAATATTTTGTGATTGCTGCTGTGAATTCTGTGCAACATTACCATTTTATGCATCTACATCAATCATCACATTTACTGGTTTATACCAGCTGCTCATCTCATCAAAAACAACATCTCTGCTCACTGTAAACTTACGAGTAGAAGGGTTATAGCATCTATATCCTTCTGCTGTAGAGAATAACCAATAAAGACGCACTTCTCAGCTTTTGGATCCAACTTGGACCTCAACTCATCTGGCACATGGACATAGGCAATGCAACAAAAAATTTTCAAATGAGAAATGTCTGGTTTCCTACCAGTATACATCTCCTCTGGCGTCATGCCATGTATTGCTGCAGTGGGAGTTCTGTTCATTATATAAACTGCTGTAGCAACTACTTCAGCCCAATAATAATCTGGTAGATCTTTTTCATTTAGCATGGCCCGAGATACCTCTCCAATATGCCTGTTTTTCCTTTCTGCAATTCCATTTTGCTGTGGGGTATGACTGCATGAATATTGCTGCTTTATACCATGCTCCTGCAAGAACCTTGTAAACTCATTTGAGAGGTACTCTCCCCCTCCATCTGACCTTAGGCATTTTATTTGTAGACCTGTTTCTTTTTCAACCATAGCTTTAAAAGCTTTGAAGTGCCCAAACACTTCACTTTTCTTTTTCATAAAATACACCCAAAGTTTTCTGCTGAAGTCATCAATAAATGTGACAAAATAGTGATAGCCTCCAATAGATGCAACTTTAGTAGTCCACACATCAGAGTGGATTAATTCCAATGGCTTTTTACTCTCTTGAACATGCCTAGGAAAAGGTTTCCTTGCCTGTTTCCCAAATTGACAAGCTTCACAAACCTTGTACATTTCTGCAACCTTGAATTTAGGCAATCCTGCAACAATATTTTAGGCTTGCATTGATTTAAGTCGTTGTATATTAACATGACCAATGCATTTGTGCCAGATATCAATATCTGCAACTACACACCGGTCCCATGTGCAAACATTGCTGCACTCAATTCAGGCATGTCCGCATCCAACGTAAACATCTTGCCCTTCTTCTTTCCTTTTGCTATCAAGCGACCGTTATTTTTCATATCCTCAACAAAGCATCCATGAGGATTAAATCTGACCTGCAAGCCCTACTCAACCATTTGACCAACAGAAACCAGGTTCTTGGTGATGTTCGGGACATGAAATACATCGGACAAGTATTTCTTTTTCCCATCCTACATAGACAAAGGAATTTTACCAATCTGCACAATAGGATGTGCAGTATCATCCCCAGTCTCCACAAATCCTGGCTTTTCCATTTTCCTTGCATCCTGCATCCATTCTGCATGACCTGTCATGTGGTTTGACGCACCTGAGTCAACATACCACACATCATTTCGTTCTTCTCCACTTGTCACAAAGTTGGTCATATGCTGCACCATAAATAGATGCTCATTTCTGTCATCACCCTGTCTACTGGAAGATGCATAATTGCCTTGCTGCAATTTTCCATTCATAATGTCATTCTGCTTTTTGTAGCAGTCCTTAGCCATATGACCCATTTTACCACAATAGTAGCATTCAACATTGCTGTTTGCATTTTGGCCTCTCTGCCATCCACCACAGCCTCTTTGGCTCCCCCTGCCTCTAGAGTTACCACGTCCTCTTGCATAGGACTGGTTTTTTTGAGTTTGCTGCATATTCTGATTTCTACCACGGCCTGCAGATCGGCCTCCTCTGCCTCTGCCTCTGCCTCTGCCTCTGCCTCTGCCTCTACCTCTTCCAGCATTTGAGTAGAAGACAGTTTCTTTTGAAGTTTCTCCTGAAGAAGATGCACCCCCATTTCTCTGCTCTTCAGAAATTAGAAGAGCAAACAACTCTTCAAAATCAGGAAATTTTTCACGGACGGCAATGGATGTCCGGAACTGTGCATAATCCTTTCCTAGACCATTCAAGGTCACAGAAACTAGATCATCATCTTGCACTGGCGACCCAATGGAAGCAAGTGCATCTGCAATTTTCTTCACCTTCATGTGTTAGTCATTTATGCTCAAATTTTCTCTCTGCACATTGTGCAACTCCTGTTTGAGCTGCATTTTCCTGGCTTGCGCATTTGTGTTGTACATTTTTACCAAAGTATCCCATGCCTCCTTTGGCGTACTTGCATCCTGAATATGCATAATCATAGAGTCCGAAATACTGATAGACAGCCAGTACATAACTTTCCTGGCTCTGTCATGCCATCCTTTAAATGCCTGCATTTCCTGTTAATTGGGAACATTAGGAAGAACAGGTTCTTCTTCATTTTCTGTAATGAACTCCCAATAGCCTTTTCCCATAAGGAAATTCATCATTCTAAACTTCCATGCTTGGAAGTTGTTCTTGTCAAGCTTTTCAGTGACAATCTGTAAAAGAGAATCAGATGCCATTACTGAACACTGCAAAATATTCTGTCATTGCAAAAAACACAGCTTTTGCCTCACACGGGCAGTTCTGCAAAACTGACGAAAGTGGTATTTGACCACACAGTCACTTCCTAGTGATGATTTTGCATCAACAGGCAACAAGCATGATTCTGCAACTCCCAATATCTCTGCACACAGGCATACGATGCAATTTCTACGGCAACTTTTCACCGACTAGCCGAGTAGTGGTCGCATAGCAAAAACAGGGCCTTTTTCTGAGTGCCTGCGAAGAACTTCCACCTTTAAAACGGGCCCCGAAATGGCCTCTGACCCCGCAGCATATACTGCGCTCTTGCCACACCGCGAAGGGTGTCTCAATCTGAGACAGTGCACTCTTGCACTTCTGGCTGTGCTATCTGCAGAGATTTGCTCCCAAACTCGAAATAGGAAAGCAACACTGATCCTCTTACCAGGACACCGCAAACTTGGTTTGCTTTCTTGAGCTCCTTACCACGAACAAGGCTCTGATACCATGTGAAGATAGTGGGAGAGAGGGAAGGAGTCTCACTTGCGGCTTTCTCACATGCACAATGGGGGAATACACACAAAGGTGGAGGCTAAAAACAGTTTTCCTCTTCTTAGTTGTGAAAGCCAAAAGAACTCAAGTACAAAGAAATAGAAGAATCCTATATGTGGGTCTCAAACGAAACTCAACTAACTAAGGTGGCTTACTAACTGAGCCACAAACTAGAGTAGATAAGGATAGCTGTCATCCAGCTATTATTTGTGGGCGGTGTACCAACCGCATCTCCAGCTAACAAGTCGGTGACATAAATACACAACGGTCACCTTGGCATATCGCGAGTGGAGCTCGATATCTCAACATATGGTGGCTTTTGAGAGATGATGCTAAGAAACATTTACAAGTATTGGTTGTTACCCATGTATTAATTATAAGGAAGCATTTTCGTATGGGGGCTGATTTTATGATCAAGATGACCCAAACCAAGCTTTTCAAAGAAGCACATGAGATATGTAAATCTATCCATGTTTCATTTTCAAAATTTGCATACACAATAAGAGCACACAATAAAGTTGTAGATGCTTGTTTAAAAGACCTCAAGTAAATAATGTCACTATTTCCTACCATAAAGATTTGGAGGACATGAAAGTGCAATATCTACATGATTGAAACTTTGAGGGGATCATGAAGTATCTACAAGAAGGATGATCCTCCACCCACTATTCTCTCAAGGAAGGATTTCTTATGAAAGATGATCATTCATGAGGATGAAAGTGATGGGGGAGTCTCATGGGAGTCTCATGCACCTCCATATGCGGGTCATTAAGGAATCACATCAACCACTCAAGCATTGCAAAGATATTTCTTCCAGTGAGGTATGCAAAAAGATATCCATAGGCTTGTGACAGAATGCCTTATTTCTTAGAACGTGAAATATGATAGATAGAACACACCCAAACTTTTAATGCCTCTTCCAATTCCCCAATAACCATATGAAAGCATAGATATGGATTTTATCTTTGATATTACGAGGTCAAAGCAAGGGAATGATGGTATATGGACTATCATTGACAGATTCAAAAAACAAGCACGCTTCATAGCTATCAGGAAAGGTTTTAAAGCAGACCACACGTCCAGAGTGTTCTTAGTGCAGATCTTCAACCATTAGGGGATGGCCAGATCCGTAGTGAGTGGCATACACCCTAGGATAACTATAGCAAGTGACATATGCCCCAGGATAACCAGTCTATACTTGAAAGCATATGGGGATAAATTTAGATTTTTCATATTCTTTTCACCCCAGAATGATGGCAAGAGAAAAATTGCCAAGTGTATAGTATTAGATATTTTGAAATGCTATGAGGCTAAACAAAAATCCATGGAAAAGATATCTTCCATCAGTAGAATTTGACTACAATAACACCACTCAATGCTCCACAAGAAAAGCACCTTTGGAAGTGATTTACGGCAAGGTGATCATGAAACCTTAAGGGAAACTATTGAGGAGTTTTTTTGTCCATCTTGAGGCCTTCTTTCATGCACTGCATGTTGTATTTCCGCTTTGAGCTTGTTCTCATGAGTTTTGTTATATTTGAAAAATTCTTTATCATGGAAAAAAAACCTTAACCCAACCACAAACTCATCTCCCGTAGTCCAATTGTAGCACCCTAGTCAGTTGACACTTGAAAAACGTGCCTTAAAGCATCTAGAATCCAAATTGCAGTGAATGAGTTCAATCATTTCATCTGGGGCGGATTGCATACAAGGAAAGACTTTGCCTAGAAGTTGAAAACTCCGAGGAGTGGGGTGGAATCTCAATAGAGGGACTGGAAAATAGATCATTATAGAGAGAGAAAGGGGGAAGGAGAGAGAGAGAGAGAGAGAGAGAGAGAGAGAGAGAGAGAGCCTAGCACTAGGGGCTAGAAATAAGAGCTGCCTCCTCCCAATCCCCCCCCAAAAGGTCTTTATTACAATAGAAATCTCTTTGTACAAGGTGGCTTAGTACAATTCTCAATCCAATTATAGAGGTTAGAGGCCTTTAATTTAAAGACTAGGGTGGATAGCTAGGAAGCATGGGCTTTCTAAAAGCTTTACCCCCTACTTTCCAAAGGTGAACCTTTCTTGGATTTCCCAAAAGTGGGCTTTAGAGATTTTCTTCCAAAGGGTGCTTTCTTTTAGAAGTGGGACACCTTTAAGGCCTTTAGCCCAATTAGATGGGGCACCACTTGTCATGTGATTTTTCCCTAAAAAGATAAAAATTTAGCACTCTCAAAAGTCCTACACCTTGCACAAACAATAGCGAACATTTTAACCCTTTTGAGCTTAGCCAAATGCATGTGTTCTAATTCATGCACTATTCCTAGTCCGTTGTGGACATCCCCACGGTGTTCACTAACCAATACAATGCAAAGGAAAATAAAACTAATTCTTGTTAACTAGAGTTATATTTATTTGACCAAGGTCAATATAAAAGATTTCTCTTTATTTCTTGGGAGAAGTACAAATGCATGACATCCCCTCGGCTTTTAAACAATTGCACTCAACTAAAAATCTTCATGGTACAACTGTAGAATTTGGGGATACTCGGAGAAAAGTTTTCTTCTATCCACTTGGCATTAAGTGCTCAATGGTTCTTAAAATTGACAAGGTATCTACAAGTAACCTTGCCTCTGGGTCCTTTCTTCTTTGTGTGATACACAATTTACTCTGGTTGGAGGATCTCCTTCATTTCTTCCACCTTTTGGTGGCTGTTCTTGAACTAGTGTTGTGGATTCTGGTCCTTGATATTTCTTTAGAAGAATCACATGGAAACCATTGTGAATCTTCCAATTTGGCGGTAGTTCTAATCGATATGAGGCTTTATTTATTGGCTCACTGACCCGAAATGGTCCGTTGTATCTAGGAGACAGCTTTGAGTAAAGCTTTTCTATTCCTTTCATCTTTCTTTCCAATCTTCTTCTTGAAGATTCAGGCCCCCTCTATGCTTATTTGTTACTCTCTTGTGCTTTTCTTGAGATCTTTGTATGGCTATTTGTTCCTAAGAATTTAGAAAAAGCTATCTCGTCTTGAACATACTGATCAGCCACAAAAATCTCATCCTTGGTCCTGAGAATAGGTGGTAAAATCACCTTCCCATAGATTACTTCAAATGGAGCTTTTTCTGTGGAACTATGAGTGATGTTGTTGAATGCAAACTCCACTAAAGGAAGGTACTTTTCCCACTTAGCTTTTTGCTTAGACACATAGCATTTCAAGAGATCTAGCACTATGAAATTTGCAATCTCAATTATTTGATTGTCTCTTTGGGGTTGAATAGGAGAAGAAAATCCAACTTTGTCCCCATGTTTTCAAATAAACCTCTTCAAAACAAACTGGTCATCCAGGGGTCTTGGTCGCTTAGAATTAACTTAGGCATCCCATAGGCTTGAAGATTTGTGCCATAAACAAATTTGCCTTGTGATCCGCCTTGATAGTCTTCTTGACGGGAATAAAGCCAATGCGTTTACTGAACCTATCAATAATAGTCCAAATCCCATCAATTCTATTCTTTGATCTAAGTAGATCAAAGTCCATGGCATACTTTCCATGGGGCGGGGCTTGAGGCATCGGGAGTCGCATCAATAGCCATGGGGTCTTCTGTCTATCGTACTTTGCTTTTGGTAAGTAAGGCATTCCATCACAAATTTGTGGATGTCCTTTCGCATACCTGGCCAAAAGAAGTACTTTTCGATAGCTTGGGTTATGGTCAACGTCCTGCATAAGGTGGTGCATGATATTTCTCCATTACTTTCATGTGCATGTCATGAGTCATGCACATGATCATTCTTCAAGAAATACCCATCCTTGTGGTCGACCGGGCTTGCTGGATACTTTTCATAATCTTTCCAAAGTCCGGGGTTTGTAAATAGTGCTCTTTCATGTTTTCAAGGTCCCTATGATGAGCGATGTGGTGATATTATTTGCTTGGAGTGTCCTGAAAGGGTATCTGCTACTCAGTTTTGTGCTCTCGTTGTATGGACAATTTGAAAATGGAATATGAAAAGAAATTTCTCCCATCTCAAGTGTTTTTTTGAGAGTTTGGTTTGGTCGAGAAGTACCTGAGACTTTGGTAATTTGTCTTGATCCGTGAAATTAAAGATGGTGTTTTGAGATGGTAAGAGCATGAATTACTGCCAGCATCTCTTTTTCATATGTCTCCAAATGTCTCTTTGACATCTTGCAATCTCCTTTTTTCGTAGGCGATCCCATGTCCATTTTGATAAAGAGCACCTCCAACACACTCTCTGCAAGCATCGAAGTCCACATCAAAGGGCTTGTATAAATTGGGAACAATAAGAATTGGCTTTGTGATTAACTTCCCCTTGATAGTGTTGAAAGCTATCCTTTGTCGCCCTCCTCATTGGAATACTACAAATTTCTTAGTCAAGTCATGTAATGGGGCTACAATATGGGCAAAGCGTTTGCTGAGCCTCCTATAAGTATGAACACCCCTTCAAAACTACACACTTCACGCACCGTTCACAACTCGGGCCATTCCTTGACGGCTTTGATTTTGCGGGGTCCATGCATACGCTATCTGTGGAAATGATGTGGCCAAGGTAATGAGTTTCATAAAAAAAGAATTCACTTTTCTTTCCATTGATAAAAACCTTATGTTTCTCAGTTCTTGGAACACAATGGCTAGATGTCTTTTATGCTCCTCATCAAAGAAAGTACCTATGAGATGTCTATGAGGTTGAAAAATATGACCCATCATGCTATTGAAAGTAGGAGGGGTATTTAAGCCAAAAGGCATATACCTAGATGAGACCAACATGCCCAAACTCATGCTCTAAAAACACAACATAGTGCAATTTCAATCTCATGATAATCACTCATAAGGTTGAAAACCATAAACTCCATCAATCATAGCAGGGACTAGCTACTATGATATCCCCACTGACGTCATCAACGCCCAACAGTCGGTGTAGACCATAGTATAAACATATGCTCTCACACATATAAATCCACATACCCACACATACTTGATCGTCCATTTATACAAAGTCTTAATATTGAGTTTCTGTCGGCACTCCGGAGATGAAGGATAGACTCAACCATGACCAAGAACTTCATTTAAGCCAAAATTCATCTGAAAGGCCATCTTTTGTATGTCTTCAAGTCAACCTTGCTCAAAATCGTGGCTCCATTTAATTGATCCAACACATTATCAATGCATGGAATCGAAAAACCGGTTCTTGATAGTCATCTTGTTTAGGGCTCTACAATCTACATACATGTTGTAAGATCATCTTTCTTTTGGATTAACAACACAAGCAAGAAAAAAGAAGAACTAGGTCAAATTAGTCCTTTAGAGAGCAAATCTTGTACCTGAGCCATGATCTCGTAAGTCTAAGTTGCACTCATCTCATAAGGTGGCCGATGGGAGGCTCACTCCCTGGAATGAGCTTGATGACGTGGCTCTCTAGCCGCTCTGGAGGTAACTCTTCTGGCAACAAATGTGAAAAAAGTCTTTAAAAGAATCTAAAAACTGAAATTTTCTTGATCTGGAGAGTTTGTCTCAACTTTCGTTTCATTCTCTTTTTCTTTGATATAAATGATGTATGCTAAAATTGAAGACTTTAATTTTCCAACGACAACATTGGATACAACATGGATAGTCCTTCTTTCCCCTTAGCAACAATACAATGTTCTCTTTCTCTATAATTGAAGACAAGTTTCTTTTTGGGCATCTTGAGATGCACTTTTTCCCAATAGAACCAAGGCATTCCCAAAACTACATCGTATTGTTCCAAAGATGAAACCATAAAGCCCTCAATCCTGAATATGGATCCTAAGCTTCCCAACGAGCGTGGTGTCACTAGTACTAACTGTCCTTGGAAGATCTTCTGGGCAACAAGGGACTACCCTGCGCTGAAGTGCTGAAATGAAAAAGAGAGAGAAATCCTGAGTATATAAATAGGCAAGAAGGGCCATCAAAAGCTAGGCGAATTTAAGGTGGGTGCTTGATTTTGAGCAAGTGCTTTCCTTGCTAGAGAAAAACAAAAAAGCAACCTGCTTTATTTAAAACAAAAAACAGTCTCGCTTTTAATAGATCTGGTCCCGCTTTTCTCCAGCCAACCAAAAATAGCCAAAACGTGCTAAAATCAAGCCATACGCTCCTTCCCAAAGCCAAGCGCCTGCCCCCAATCATATCGCCCCTATCTCTGATGCCCGAATTTCCTACACAAGCCGTTCTTTGGCTTACAAACGCCCCCTCTTTCCTCCTACTTCTCAACTGCAGCAAATCTAGGTCTCTAGGGTAGGAATCTCATCCTTGAGAACCTAGAGTGAATTCTTTCCCTAACCAATGCACTCTCACGCGTCCCCACACAGCCAATCACATCAACAACCCAAGCGTGGGAAGTTATAGGTCAGAAACGATCCATCCTCATATCTCTTGCTGAAAGCATCAAGTCTTCTCATCGCCTACCCTTCTCAGGGAATCACGATTTCCAAACATGTAGCAACTGAGAGAGAGCACACAGCCTATGGACTTCTATTTCTTCCACAACTCTCCCAATCATGAGTGCACATCATCATCCAACGATTCAGCCCATACATGAGCGAAAATTCAGATTTGCAAGAGCAATCTCAAAAAGCGTACCTGAAAGACATCTTTTCTGCATACCTCGCGTTGAATTCAATCGTGATAGGACGTCTCTAATACCAGATGACACGACCCCGCAGGATCTGACCCTATCACTGACCTAGAATCTCGTCCTCGATACAACCATAATCATAGCGCAGGTGCCTCGATCCTCCCGACCACCCCCGAGCACGTGGGCTATAGCTCGACTCATCCATATGCTCGTATCTAACCTAGGCGTCCCATACCACCTAAGCCCATCCAGAGGACCTTCGATACACCACCTATGATCCGCCATGTAGATGGCCAGAGTCCCGGCCTAGGTCCAAGCCCCATCCATCAGTTGAGGAGCGCTCAATTGATCTACACAATAGCACTGTCCCTCCCTCTATATAGAAGGAAACCCGCTATAGATAGCACAATGCTATGAATAGCTCCCTCCATATAAAGCGAGCACTATATATGAATCAATCTCTATATATAGCAATCTCGGCTAAAAATAGCCATCCAGCCCTATGCTACCTCGTAACCCAACTATCCAACCCTAGGTACACCATGCACATGACACTTCTTAGGAAGCTTAACTGCCGTGTTCCGATACAACGATGCCAATTGCAAAGCTGCACTTCTCTCAATGAAGTAAACGTGTGATGGGTGACGATGGGAGCCAGCCCCGATGCGTGATAAAATAAGGGTGGGACTGGCTTTTAGTTGTATAATTCAACCAATCGTGCAAGATTCGGGACCAAAAATGGTATATAGTAGATGATAGCTTCAAACTCTCGAACTGAGGCGTATCCAGATCTTTAAACTCTCTTTTGGGGTGAAGGTTTGCTGACTCTTCCAAATCGCTGATGTCCTTGCTCAATCTGAGCATTCTTTGGATCACTGCCACTAAGGAAACTGGCAAGACAATGCTCTGATACCACTAAAAACCTTAACCCAGCCACAAACTCAGCTCCCATAGTCCAATCGCAGCAGCCTGGTCAGTTCGCACTTGGGAAAGGCCCCTTAGTAGCATCTGGAACCCAAATCGGTAATGGTCTTACTTTTGGCTTGATCCACTAGCTGTCCCCCACAGCATTGTTATTCATCACTTCTCTCAATCTTGTCACATCGTTCCACCTACCTGCTGCAGCATAGATGTTTGATAACAGAACAGAAGAAGCAGGTATCTCAGGTACCATGTTTAAAAGGTGTTGTACAGTTCGTTCTCCTCTTTCCACATCAAAATGTTTTCTGCAAGCCCCAAGCAAAGTCATCCATGATGCATAAGTAGGTTCAAATGGCATGAATTTAATCAAATTCTCCACCTCGTGCAGCCTTCCTGCCCGTCCAAGTAGGTCAATCACACAATTATAATGATCCAAAGTTATTGTGATGCCATAGTCTCGATTCATGAATAGAAAAAACTGGCAACCCTCATCTACCAGGCCAGCATGGCTACAGGCGGCAAGCATGCTTACCAAGGTGACCTCGTCTGGGATCAGGCCTTGTGAATACATTTGTTGGAAAAGTTGGAGGGCCTCTTTGCCCTGGCCATGCTGAGCGTATGCTGCAATCATAGCATTCCATGAGACTATGTCCTGTTCTTCCATCTTTGCAAACACCTTAAGTGCATCTTCAACACTACCAGACTTACCATACATATTGATGAGGGCGTTTCCCATGCCAACATCTGATTGGAGTCCAATGCCTGCGATATAAGTGTGCATCTGCTTTCCTTCAACTAGAGCAGCCTGGCCTGCATATGCAGCAAGTGTACAAATCAAGGTCACCTTGTCTGGAATCAAACCTTCTGAGAGCATTTGATGGTAAAGACGGACTGCCTCCTCGCTCTGGCCACACTGGACATAGGCTGCAATCAGGGCATTCCAGGACACCACATCTCGCTCAGATATTTTGTCAAATGCGAGCTGTGCCTCTTCCATACTGCCACACTTGCCATACATATTGACAACAGCATTCTCAACAACAACATCTGAGTTTAAACCACTGCCAATGATGCGAGCATGCATCCGTTTACCTTCTTTGAGAGCTGCTTCACTAGAATATGCAGAAAGAAGGCTGGCAAAGGTGACATTATCTGGGATAATGCCTTCTGGTTGCATGTCATGGAAGAGTTGGAGAACATTTCTATCCTGTCCACATTGGGCAGAAGCAACAATCATGGCATTCCAAGAAACAACATCCCGCTTTGGCATATTCCGAAATAATGTTTGAGCTTCCTCTAGCCTGCCACATTTTGCATACATGTTAATGAGGGCATTACCTACAATAATATCAGAATCAAATCCAAAACCCAGAATGAAGACATGCATTTGCTTGCCTTCGCGAATGAATGCCTGGTTACCACAAGCATCAAGGATGCTGACAAAGGTGACTTTATCAGGCATTAGACCCTCCAGCTGACGCCGCTGAAACAGGTGAAGGGCTTCCTTGGCATGTCCATTTTGAATAAGTGCTTTCATAATAGCATTCCATGCAATTGCGTCATGCTTAGGCATCTTCTCAAACATGGCATGTGCATTTTCTAGACTACCACATTTACCATACATATTCACGAGAGAAGTTCCTACTATCAAATCTGCTTCCAACTTGCTAGAAACAATGAGACAATGTATTTGCTTGGCTGTGGCATGAGATGCTTGGGCAGCACACGCTGAAAGAATGCTGAGAAAGGTCACTCTGTTTGGGAACAGGCCCTCCAACTGCATCTCTTGAAACAGGTGAAGAGTCTTTCTGCCAAGACAATGCTGGGCATACGTGGCAATCATAGCATTCCAAGAGACCACATCTCTGTCACGCATTCTCTGGAAAACCATTTCTGCAAGATCCAATCTGCCACACTTACCATACATATTCACAAGGGCGTTCCCCACAACTATATTTGACTGCATTTGAGAGCCCCCAAGGGTCTGTATTCTCTTTCCTTCTTCTAGGGCTAGCACGCTGGCACATGCAGAAAGTACACTGATGAAGGTGACCTTGTTTGGCATCACACCTTCCATTAGCATTTGCTGAAATAGCTGAAGGGCACCCTTGTTTTGTCCATGCTGTACATATGCTGCAATAATGGAAGTCCATGAGACGACGTTACGCTCATGCATTTTGTTGAACATTTTCTGTGCGTCTTCTATGCTTCCACACTTATTATACATGTTAATGAGAGCATTGGCCAGAGTAATATGTGAGGCAAAACTGCTATTTAAGACACGGACATGCAAGCTCTTTCCTTCAGCAAGGAGTGCCTTGGTAGCAGATGCACCGAGAATGCTGAGAAAGGTGAAATTGTCTGGTATCAGACCTTCCACCTCCATCTGAATAAAAAGCTGAAGACTTTTTTGAATATGCCCATGCTGAGCATATGCCGCAATCATAGCATTCCAAGAAACTATGTCTCTTTCAGGGATTTTGGCAAACACGCTTTCTGCATCCTCCCGAATTTGCCACTTTCCATACATAGTGACAATTGCAGTACCCACAACCACATCCTTTTCTAGACCTCGTTGCACAATACAGCTGTGAATCACTTTCCCTTCGGCAGCGTTGGCATGACTGGCACACGCATAGAGAGCGTGAAGAAAAGTGAATTTGTTTGGAACCACCCCTCCACGTTGCAGTTCGTGAAAGAATTGGAGGACTTGTCTACCCTGGCCACATTGTGTGTGTACTGCAATCATGGCATTCCATGCGGCAACGTCTGTAATGAGCATTTTTGTGACCAAGGCACATGCATCTTCCTCAGGCCCATAACTTGCGGGAGGTTGCATAGAATCATGTTTTGCTCAAGTCCTCTTTCTACAATGTATGTATGAACGCGTTTGCCCTCGAAGAGCGCATTTTCATTCCTACATTGCCTTAAGAGGTAAAGGTAAATATTGAAGTTAGCTGAAATTTCGAATTGATCCTGCCTATCCAACATCTGCTTCCATGCTGCCTTCTTTCCAGGGTTGTCAAATTTCTCACGACATTGCCGCGATCCTTTAGAATTGAAAGGTAACCATTTCTATTGGCCCTCCTTCAATTGGGCTTATGAGCTAGTGTTATCCATGTCGAAAAGCTGTACGAGCACGATCTCAGCAATTCCTCAAGGAAATGATTTCCAATCAGAGTAGCCGCGGATACCGTGAGGCTATGAACCCATACTCTCCATGCATATAAGCCAATCTCTCTCTCTCTCTCTCTCTCTCTCTCTCCTCTATATACTTGCAATGAGAGAAAATTCGCTAAATCCTACTGGATTTTATGCTTAGTAATCTCTCTCTCTCTCTCTCTCTCTCTCTCTCTCTCTCTGTGTTTCTCTCCCTCCAGTGCTTCAATGTACCGCTACCATCCATAGTGTGGCAGCTAGAAGCGGTGGGAAAACACTTCTCAAAGATGAAAAGAAATGCTTCATATAGGGGTGTATGCAGAGAATACCTGAAAAATTCATATGTATCTCGGAGGAGATACGATTACCAGTATGCAGTACATCTAACCCCTGAAAACAAAGGGGCATAGTCATCACGAGATCTCCCAAATAACTAGAAGTGCTCGGAACCCTGAAAACAAAGGGGCATAGTCATCAAGAGATCTCCCAAATAACTAGAAGTGCTTGGAACAACAATGCAAAGGGAAGTGAATCTCGAGATCACTTGACATTGTCACAAGGAGATGAATGGTAGCTGAATAGCGATGGCTAATAATCCGAATTAAGCCCTGCAGCTTGTTCCAAACAGGCTTGGAGTGCATTCCTAAAGCATAACACTGATTGATTTTAGGAAAGGACATGAAAGTATCATCAACATGAATCACATGAATCACATCGAGACCGTGTTTTGGGTTTTGGAGACGCACAACAACGGAGAATTAGGTTGCATGCATGAGTGGTAGGCCTACGCACGCGGCTGCAAGATGGTAGTGGTTCTAGGTGCTCTTCTAAGCGTAAGCGGGTAGAGGAGAGGACTGGTAGAGGAATGAGTACCCAAGTCGGTAGTGGTGATGTTGCGTCGGACTCGGATGGGACAAAGAAATCAGAGCAAGGTGATGCCCCGGGCGCACAGTCCTATGCGGAAATCTTGGAGCACAAAATTCGAGCAGGGTTCTCTCCGCTGGAGGCGGAGGAGGCGTCCAGACTGCTACTACAGGCAGAGATTGAACGTCGCGCCGAAGATACTGAGAGAAAAAGCTGGATGGAAGCTGGCAAACGTCATTCCGTCACATGCGAACTACAACTGGAGGAAGTCATCCCGGACTTGGAAAGGTTGGCACGACGCAGATCATTGGATGAACTACAGCAGTTTCTCATGTATGAATGTGATCTATCTCAGGGATGCTTACTCTGCGAAATTCCTGGGAAAAGGGTTTTTCCTTGTCCATTGTATCTCTCAGCCAGTACGCAATGATGTGCTAGGAAAGCCTTTCATGTTTGCGGGAGCGGCCATGCTGGCTATCTCGTGGAGCCCCTCTTTCCCCATCGATGAGTTCCTATTTCATGATGCCCGGTGTGGATCGACGAGTTTCCACCAATGGTGGCTAGGGGACGCTATTGAAAAGTTGGCAACAACATTGGCCAGAGTTTTGCTTATCTCGCCTGCAGCAGCTAGAGATCCTTTTGGTAGAAAAAGAGTTTGGATCCTCTCGAATAGGGTGCAGCCAACACCAGACTTCATCGAAGCCCAGCTTCCGAGAGGCCTCAAGCTCCCCATCCACGTTAAGTTTGGGTTCTTTCCTGATGTGTGTTTTATCTGTAGAAAAGGTACCCCAAAGGTCTACTGGGTAGGCCCTTCATGACTGAGGAGCTGGAAGAGGCCCTTAAGACTATGGCATCTAACAAATCCCCCATCCAGACAACTTCACGACCGAATTTTACAGGGAGGCTCTCTTAAATGGCAATCAATTGCGAGTTCCAGAGTATCACAGAGGTCTACTGGGTAGACCCTTCACAACTGAGGAGCTAGAAGAGGCCCTCAAGACTATGGCATCTGACAAATCCCCCATCCAGACAGCTTCACAACCTATAGGGAGTTCTGGGATCTGCTGGCACCAGAGTACACCGGTACCCTTTTGCCAGATGTAAACGAAGGGCTGTTGAAGTTGTGCCCCAAGCGAGTCAACAGACCGAAGGTCGGCAATTGGTGGCCGATCACCATGCTAAACACGTCATACAAGATCCTTGCAAAGGTGCTCGCCATAGTTGACTCTGAACAGTGTGGCTTCATCAAAGGCATGGAAATTTTGAAAATATTCTTAATGTCTCCACCGCTATGGACTATGCCTGGCAAGAAATCAGAAGGTCCTTCTATTGGGTCTTGACCTAGACAAGGCCTATGATAGGGTCAGGTGGGACTACCTGCTGGTTGTGTTGGTTGACTTTACTTGCATCTTGTTGTGCAAAGACTTTGCAAAAACCTTTGGAAAGCTCTATGAGTGGTTTTGGAGTAAAAAAAGGCGTTTTTTGGTGATTCCTTTGTTTCTTTTGACTACTTAGAGTTTGGAATGACCTATAGAGGCAACCATTGCCTACTTTGTGTACTTCAGAAGTTCAAAAACACCTTCATTCTTGAATTTGGGATCATTTTGTTGGATTTATGACTCACTGTCTCTACTTCAATGTTTTTCTGCCAGTGTGTTGGAACTCGAGTTTGAAGCAACCATTCATAGATATGTCAGTTCTGGTGGACTCAGGAGGTCCTAAAAGTTATGTGTTGCTCATCATTCACACTCCGATGTATTTACAAACAGACCTATTTGCAAAAACGTTTTTTGGTCCATGTGTGGACCCGATGATTGGGACCATGGTTTCCAAAACCATCTATTCCATTGCATTCCGAAGGCCCAAAGACCCCTATCTACCAGCTCTTGCACAATTTTGTGGAGATTTGAAGAAGCTCCATCTCTCTGAGTCGCTGAATCGTTTGTTTCTCTGTCAAAAATCCATTCAAAGGTTCAAACCTTTGATTTTTGGATTATTGGTCAATTGCAAGGGTTGACTTCCCGTTTCCCATTCATCGGTTGGGATTTTGGAGTTCCAGCAGAAGAGAGATATTTGCAGATTGTCTTGTTGAGTTCGATTATGCAGTGATGCCCATGTTTTGAGACATCCCAAGTTCTATTTTCACTAGCGGTCATTGCCGTGGGGTCATACTTTCTTGGATATACCTTATGCAAATCACTCTGGTTGCAGTTTGAGCCGCGTGTGCTCATTCGTGGTTTGCATTGGGTTGTAGTGATGCTTTACAGGCCATTTGGATGCATTGTGATCCTTGTTAGATGCGCTAATAGGCCCAGATTGCCTTGTGGGATGCTTTATTGATGGATGTTTAGCACACAGATGCTATTTTTTGCTAAGGGACAGCTTTGACATATTCTAGTGGATGCACAGGTTGTGCTATGATCTCTTGGGTGAGATTTTGTTGACACATATGCCCATGGATGGTGTTTATGCTTGAGGCATTTAGCTCTTATTGGCATTGGGTTTGCCATTGTTTTATCATTGCAGATTGACATTTTCTTTTGGGCCAGATTTGCTCATATGGATGCATAATATATGCACATGATTCAGATGCATTTTGATGCTTTGAGCCTTGAGTTTTGGTGACACTATCCTTCATTAAGGCAGACATATTTGGGTGCACCTGGTATTTGGTGTGGTTTCTCTTTTGCAGGTACTAGCATTTGGGATTTTGTTTCATTTGCATCATGGCGTCCTCTTCCATGTTTGAAAAGGAGTTTTTTAGCTTTAAAAAGTTTGATGGGACAAACTTTTCTTTATGGAAAGAACAGATAAGGGATGTGCTTATTCAAAAGAAGCAGATTAAGCCCATGGCAGGGATTGGAGCTAAGCGTGCAAATATGTCTGAGGATGATTGGAATGAGTTGGATGCATTAGCAAAGTCTATTGTTAGACTTCATCTTGCAGAGTTAGTCTATTTCACAGTAGTAAATGAGCAGATTATGAAAGATTTGTAGAAGAAATTATGTACCACTTATGAGAAGGAAACTGCCTCTAATAAAGTTTACCTCATGAAGAGATTGTTTGGGCTACAGATGAAGGAAGGGGTCTCCATTGCTTCTCACTTGAATAAATTCAATATTGTTTTTAGCCAGCTTCTTCAGGCGTAGAAGATGAATTTTTATGCAGAGACTAAGGCAATATTCCTCTTATGTTCATTGCCATCCTCATGGGATACCTTCCATACAACTGTCAATATGTTTAACATCCACAGAGTACAACTACCAAATGCAGGGTAATCAATGAGTAAAGGTGACCAAGCCAAATGATCTACTTCAATAGAACAAGCTCAAGGGAGTTTGATACCCAAATACATCAAGGTCAATGATTACAAGCAATGTGCACACAGAAGGAGTATAGATCAAACAGGGAGTTTGATCCCCAAATACCCAAAGTCTGCTCCAAAGTCCAAGGATTCAAAGATCCCAAGCACAGGCTGTATGTTCTAGCTGGCGCCTCTTGGAACAAGGAAGTGCATACCAAGAACAAGGAGATACACACTTCTGGGCCACGAAGAGTGCATGCACCTTGTACTTTTTAGCTCCACTTCCATAGGAAATAGCGACGCCAACGAAAATAGCCATGTAAGGAGTACAGCTCAAACTTAGGGAGTTTGTCCCCCAAACATTCCGAAGAAAAGGCTTCTTGGCAACATTCATTCAGGGTTGTTGTGGGGTGTCTTGTGGAAGCTCAGCCTCGCCACTCTACGTTTTGAGCCACATTCATGGGGTTCGAACCACAAATAGGTGAAGGTGTGATGGCGCTCAGTGAGTTTGAGCCCCAAATCACCTAAGCCTAGGAGTGGCGAGGCTAACACAAGCGCTATTTGGGAATCGGTTAGGACCACCTCCTAATACCAGGTTTGTCCCAAGTGCTTTAATATGGTTAACACAAGTGCTATTTCCACTAGTAGTAGGGAGAGTCGATAAGAATAGCAATATGCCTTGGCACCCTACAGGTCCAAGAGCCCATGGTTGTAAAGTGAGGGAGAGTGCTAAAAAGGAAAAGGGTTGGCCCTCCCTTCAAAAGGTGACATGTATAAAAGACCAAATGGTTGACTTTGGTCTTCATTGTTGTTTGCACAAGTTTGAATACAAGCTCTCTCTTCTCTTCCAAGAGAGTGTTTTGGGTGTTCTCTTGTTTCCATTGTAGTGCCTTTGTGGTTGTCACTCTATCCCCCTTCTCCTTCTTCCCTTCCTCCTCCCTCCTTCTCCCCTCCTTCTCCCTCTCTCCTCCCCTCTTCCTCTTCCCTCTTCCTCATGTGAAACTACATTGCAACAATCTGGAGGCCGCTTGAGTGACACTTGTGAACGGCTCGTGCTATGCATTGCTCCCATAAGGAGTAGCCAAGAATGGAGACTTCGTCGGCATATCTTAGACTGCCCCACGACATGTGAGTCACCGCTGAGACCCACTACATTTTTGGCGCCGCTACTTGCTTTTGCATTTGCACTTGTCTCCCTTCAATATATTCCCATTGCACAAGTCTTTGAGCTTACCTTGGAGCTTGTTAGTGGAGTTGTAGGAGAGAAGAGAGGTGGAAAGAGAGAAAGAGAGGACAAAAATCTGTTTTTTCATGTAGGAATGCCATTTGTGAGCATGGGAAGCTTGCTTTTTATGCTTTTTGGTGTTTGGAGTCGATAGGAACTTAGTAGGCTGACAAGGAATCCTTGAGGGATTATGTTGCGAGGATTATAACTCAATGCCCGTTGTGAACCCTATGAGCAGATGAGCGATGAATGACTGCTGTCTCGCTTCCTTATCAGGAGGGTTACCAAAAAGCGAGCAAGAAAAACCGAGCAGAGCTATTACACCGAGCATAAAAAAGCGAGCAGACCATCCAAATCATTCATTTATTGTATTGGGGAAATAATATTGTAACCAACATCAAACACAACTAAAAACATGAAAGGGCCAGAAGTGTGGTGTAGGGAAAGTTGCTACTCGTTTCTGTAGGCTCTAAGCATCCTATTTCTCATTATAGGCACCTCTAAAGATCCATTACCTCTCACATGGATGAACTAAATCTGTCTATATATGTATTACCTCTCACATGGATTATCAAAAGCTATCTATATATGTATCTATTTCTTATTTACAACAAATAAAAGGAGCATAAGAAGCTTCAATTTTTGGATTATTTTCCTAACCTTTTATCCGTCTATCCTAACATCATATGAGCATAGAAATAAACTTTTATTTTGGCTTTTGCATGACACTGTATTGTACTTCAAAGCCACAAACATTTTTCATGAATAATCTGAGGATAGAAGAGTTTCACAGTCTCCTTAATCATGGCACCTTAAATTTATGGAAATGGGGTAAGCCATTAGAGAAAGCATTTAGTAACAGTAAGGAAGCCATGCAAAGAATTAAGCCAGGCAGGCAGTGATGCCAAATTAGTTCTCAAACAATCAAATCCCATCAGTCCACTTTCACGTACTTGCTTTATGTAGTGGAGCATATTTCATAATGCATCCAGTATTTTAATGAAAAAAAAGTTCATGCACAGTAGAGTGAAATACCAAAGGTACTGAAGCTAGTCCAAACCAAAAGATCTTCATTATTTCCATGTATATAAAAATCACAGCCCATCAACCTTGCACTTACAAAAAGTGTCCATGACATGTTTATGCAATAGATACTGAAGAAATATAGAGATGTCTCTTTCATCTACTCCACACTTGTTTGGCTCTACTTACTTTCAAACATTTGTAAAGACTAAAGGTATTGATATACCAAACCCACAAATCCTTGTTATTGTATGTGCAAAACATTACCAAAATTGAGACAGGGATCTCTTTTCATCTCCCATACATTGCTACCATTCTCCATACACTCTGCACATGTTAGGATTTTGCCACCTTCTTGTGCACCTACTCCATACGTGCAACGTTTCTACCACCGGCTAAGGCATGAAACAACTCCACCTTTGTAAGTGCAGCCTGATGCATGAATTGATAGACTTCTGCAACGAGGCCAAGCACCGAAATGAATATGAAGTATATGTGTTTGCAAGGCATGTATGCATTCTTTTTTGCATCACGTTGTGCGAAGTCCAAACAAGTGCAACGTGGAAACTCCGCAATTGTCACAGCATAACTAACCAGCATAACTAACCTTCTTAGCTATTGAGCCTAGAGTCCGCACGTGAAACACATGCGACACATTTGGAACAGTGATATCCTCTTTCAAAACCTCGCCACTTTCTATCATTGCCTTCACAATCCTTTCTTTGAATTCCTTACTCAATTTAGATCTCCATCTCACAATCTTTCCATCACGATGACATGGACGTGCATGGCTTACTGTGTTGCATTGTTGCACTGGATCACCTTGCCCAACATCCTCAAGGACAAAGCCTGCTTTTATCAATTCAGCTCTCTCTTCAATACTTAGAGAGGTTCCCTCAGCAACCTTCCACACACCAGGTGAATCCCCTAGCACACCTTGAATAGATCGATCCACGTTCCAAGTATGGGTCACCGTTGTATTACAAAACCAGATAAATTGCTCTGTGATTCCATTTGGATGTTGTCTTCTACCTTTGAAGCATGGTGCAGGCACTCCATGATCAGCCCCTCTACCCTGTGCATTAATCAACACCCCACACCTCCTTCGCATATCTTTCATGTACCCAAAGCATGTGACAACACTGTGTGGATCAGTTCTCCGTATTGCCCAATTGGCAACATGCACATCTGTCTCTTTACAAATTGGTTGACCTAAATGGCTTGCTATATTTGGCTTTCCTCTTTTACCAAGCACTCTATTTGTTGTCATTGTGATGTACTCAGGACGATGACTATCTAGTTCATGCTCCTCAGTACGTAATCCTAAACCCCTCTTTCTTCTTGTTGTCAAGGGTTCAGTCATGGGTCTCTTCAACTCTGGAGAGTTCAATCCAGCCTCTTCTAGCACAACCTCTATTTTTGTTGTGCTCTACTTGAATTACCCTCAAAAACTCGTCTTCGCAAAATTTTCAAATCTGGTCCAGTCCCAGAGTGCTTTCCTAACATGTATGCATGATAATGGGCACTTTGTAAAGCACTCATTGCAAGATCTAAAACCGAAGCTTCATATAGAGACACATATTTTTGCAACCCATGACCCGCTCTAATGCTAGAGTGCTTGTTCTTAGATAGATTTACTGTAGGTACAAAGCCAACATTTTCATGTTGCGTTAAGAACATGCCTCCCCATTGACTAACACGAATGTCCCAAAAGGCCATCCAGACTTGGAGGACAGTCAATTCACCTTCCCTCACATGGGTAGGAGACCAAAACTTTCTAATCCTATTTTTCCATTCATCTGCTACGGCATCTGTGGTTGCGTTTCTCCAACTTCGGCATAATGATTTGTGTTCCTCTTGAAACTGGGAGGTAATGCAGTGTCTTGCGTGATCAACCATACTCATTTCCCAATGGAAAATACAAGTTCTCTCTTTTCCCTCCATTCTATTTTTCGGCCCTCCATTGTACACAGTCCTTACAGCCAACCAATTTGAACCAGCACTATTTGCCATAAACCCTCGAAAGTCCGGTTTCTCAAATCCATTTTGCAACATTTGCTCATTTAACATGTGCCAAAATTGCACTTGTGCATCTGTGTTCTGTACTTTAAACTCACATGTAGCAATGGTCAATAGCTCACATATATAGGGGTCATATACATGAGTAGCCATAGTGGCCCACCCTTTAACATGTTGTATGTGATCAAAATGCACCCACATTTGACCAAGATTTCCCCCAGGCCTCATTCTATTAACAAGATCTACTCCAGAGGCAGGGCCTATAGAGGACATTTTAAAAATATGAGGTTGACTCTTATCTTGTAGTTGGCCAGGAAACAATATACTTTGCAGGAAAGGATTACATCTCTTCTTCAAGGCAAGGATTGCATCCAAGCCTCCATCACCAATGGAAGAATTCTTTCTTGCACACTCAATAGATCTTTGACCGATGGCACAAAGGGGTTATTGTTTCTAGCATTTCATTAAGCCTTGTCTCAGTTAATTTTTCATGCTTAGTGTCTTCATCAACAAGCAACATATCCATCAATATGTCTCTTGTAACTGTCATCTCAATGTTCTTACAGGATGCATTTGGAGACACCTTAGCACGCATCAAAACCATGTCCTCTACCTGTTGTCTTTTCTGCCTTGAGATCCCTTGTTCCATAGGGTGGTTGTGCATACCCATATGAATTGCGCATCTGGTAACTCTTTCATGGTCATGCAGGAGACAATAGTACATGATTGCAGCACATGGTTCTACACACTCTGGTGACTCACCACAATGCTTGCAAACTAATGTTCCTATCTCCTTGTTGAGTGGCCCTACAGAGGGTGTCTTCTTTAGCTTGCCTTTCCATTGTGTTTCATTTACTAAACCAATGCGCTCATTGTAAGCACACTCCACATTATAACACCTCAAATAACCTCAACATCTGCTAAATCTTACAACACCTCTAAAAAACTCTTGTGTACTTGTCGTATACTCTGTCCAAATATGCGCATCACACCTCTGATCCATTCCTTTCATAGGAGAGCCTGAACTTATTGGTGGTAGCTCAAACAAAACATATCCATCATATCTCGCTGGAAGTTCTTGCACGACATGCATCGATTGCGCACTTGAAAAGGCGATATGCAAAGAGCTAGACAATGGAAGCCTTTGCAAAATTGTAAGTACACTCACCTCTTCAACAGAAGTTGATGATGCATTTGACACTATTTTTCTTACGACCACCATGAAATGTTGATGGGTTTGGCCATCCAATCTGAACCCTTTCTCTCCCCCTTCCAAATCCACCAAAGGTTGACAAATAGCAACATCTTCAATTCCAATCTGTTGATGTACTTGAATCTCTCGATCTCCAATGGCAAAATGGTCCTTAATGTCTCTTAATGCAACCTCACAAAACTCAGTATCATATCTAATAGCAAGTGTTTGAGATTGCAAATATTTCAGTGGAATAGTTTGAGGTGCCATTCTATTGTCTTAGATAGAAGAACATAAGTGCAAATCCAGTAGAAGGTGACGAGAAGGGGAGGCCTTGGAGAAGGTGTCAAGAAATGGAGAGCTTTGAGAATTGCAAAGCTACTAGTAGAAGGTGACGAGAAGTGGAGAAAGATGACAAGGATGAATACGTGTGTTAATCTTGAATTTATAATTTTAAATTGATATTATTATTATATTAGAAAGGTGGATACGAATTTATTCTGTGAACTTGTACATGATGCGCTATATTATTAGTAGGAGAACAGTCCAAAAAAACGGACCAGTAGATGGTGCACATTGCCAAATACGTATTAATTGTGTGAATCTCTACCCATCACTTTGGAGGTAGCCCACTGATGATGATGTCGATATTGCCAGATACATGCAATGAGCTACCAACTGATGATGTCGATATTGAAGCTCGAGAGTGTGAACAACGAACCTCATGTTAACTTCTATTATCATGCCAACTTCTTACTTCACGCTAACTTCTAACCTCCTTCTAACTATCATGATAATGATCTAGCTTTCCATCAAGCTAACTTCTAACTTCATGCTAATAATTATGCCTAACCGAGTGTTTTGCCTAACCGAGTGTTCTGCCGAGTGCTACCGATAATCTAAAGCGGCTGCCATCTGTCAGTTTTCATGAAAACTGACGCTCCATCTGTCAGTTTTCATGAAAATCTGACGCTCCTAACTCAATGAAAACTGACGTTCAATGCTGAAACTGTCAGTTCCATCTTCACTTCAAGCTTTGCTTCAAGCTTGCTCTCAAGCATCTTCGCTCTTCTCCCTCCTCCTTTTTCCTCCTGCCATCTTTGCTCTTCTTTTCAGGAAGCACCTTCGCCATCGACTAGCGCCCACACCAGCCTCGCATGCGGCTCTACAGCTCGCATGCAACGTAAGAACCGAAAGCTCCAATGAAGAAGCTTCTCAAAAGCTCTCAAAAGATCCCAGACGAGCTCTCCAGCCAGGCTCATATAGCGACTTCCTCCATGTCACATTCATAAGGTGCTTCACGAGCCGCTCCACCGCCGTTTCACAGAGGCATAGCTCTCTACAATAGCAATGCTTGAGCATCGCCATCACCACACAGCTCCCGCAGCGCCATAAGCCCGTCTTCAAAGATGCGCCACAGTCTTCAAAGACGCGCCACAGTCTTCAAAGCCTGCATGAGCCCGTCTTCAAAGACGCGCCACAGTCGCGATCATCTGCAGAGGCGACCTCCTCTTCTTGATTTTAGAAGATGATGAAGAAGAGGATTCCGACGAGAGGTTTCTTCTTCTGACGACGAGAGGGTCCAAGCCCTTCGCCACCCGATTCTACCACACTCGCAGGTTTCTTCTCTCTCTCTCTCTCTCTCTCTCTCGCATTTCTTGCATTTCCACAAACTTTTCGCACTTGCTCCTGCATTCTCATCTCTTTTGCTCTCCTGCTTTGCTTTCATCAATGCTTTTACTAGATACAGGGAGATTTCAGCTCTCTCCATCATCTGTAGAATTAGCATTCGTTTACCTCTTGCATGCTCCCCGATTCGGAAGGAATGCATCACCTTTTCATTCTTCATGAGAGATATAGTTCTACCCGCTCTGTTGCCCGCATTCAAGGCCCAGATGTTCCTTCGCATTTATCACTGTAGGAAACCGGGAATCACATTGGGCAGCCCCAGTAGCTTGCAAGAAGGAACATATCATCTCACCGCTCTTGTCAATCGTAGAAGCAGAGTTGAACGAATCAATCGATAAGCAGACCGTAAATAATCGTTAGTTTTTGGTGTATGACAAAGTTGAAAAGTTGGGTGAAGAAGAATACGTCACATGAAAACTGCTCCAAGCTTACCCGATTCTCCCATACTTTGCTTGCTCTTCATAAGCAAGTGCTCTTCCTATTCGGTCGACGACCAACAAATCTCATGCGCTCCAAACCGTTGGATTTTTCATGCGCTCCAAAATCTCATGCGCTGCAAACCGTTGGATTTTTCTTGCGCTCGGATTTCTTCTCATGCGCTCCAAATCTCATGCGCTCCAAAATACTTCTCATGCGCTGCAAGCTCTGACAGTAATCCTGGATTTACTTTAATCCTGCAAGCTCACAGGAAAGCATTGAAAGCCATCAATTGCAGCGACCTCAATTGCATCATCTCTCTGTGAGCTTTCTGGATCGTCATGTCTCTCTCTGTGAGCTTCCTGCATCGTCTCTCTTTGAGCATCATCTGTCTCTCTGTGAGCATCGTCTGCTTCCTCTGATGCCGTGTCTCTCTGTGATGCCATCTCTCTGCATCTCTGTGAGCTTCCTTTGACGCCATGTCTCTCTGTGAGCATCTCTGTGAGCTTCCTTTGATGCCATCTCTCTGCATCTCTTCAAGCTCCCTTCACGCCGAATGGCATAGAGCTTGCTAGCCTGAGGACTGACGCCATAGCTACCGTGAGCCCCTTATCGCAATAGGGGGCTTCATGCAGCCGCCTCCCACATGCTAACCTTCATGCTAACCTTCATGCAATTGCCTCCCACCTGCATTTTCTTCACCTCATCCTCGTCTCCGTCCCATCCTTCCTCGGTGAGCACCTCCCGACTCTCTTTTCCCTCACTGCACATGCTAGCCCCTAGTTTCTCTTCGTGAGCACTTGGCTGGTCACTGAATATGTTCTGTTTGTGGGTTTCGTTTCACTGAATATGTTCTGTTCGTGGGTTTTAAACGAATGTGGTCTCAAAGTTTTCGGGCAGAGGTTGCTGTCCTTTCATGGCTTGAGGACCGCGTATTAATACGCGGTGCCAAAGTGTATTATATGAGCTCTTCTCTACAAAGTGCCAAAGTGCCAAAGTGCCTTCTCTACAAGCTCGTTGTTGGGTAATGCACAGAGCGGAAGGTTTTCTTTCGGACCTCTAGGCCCGGAATGAGATCAATGTGTTCTCTATCCTCTAGGCCCGGAATGAAATCATTGATCAGAAGTAATCCTTGCTCATGTTGAAACATTTCTTAACTGGAAAGACACTCTTCGAAAGTCCAAGTGGACAAATGGTCGCTTCGCCCCCAAGCTGTGGGTTACTCAACAAGAGTGGACATACAACGCCTGTAACTAAAAGCAGGATAGATTTTCGCTGATCGTGCTTCTCTCTCCATCACACCTACACACTCTCCATGGAATCAACATATATCTTCGCCTTTTCATGGCTTGAGCACCGCGTATTAATACGCGGTGCCAAACTCTCGTATCAAAGCAAGCTGAAATGACTTCTTTGCATGTGAGGAAGTAGTTTATGCTTGAATTATCACTTCCTCTTAGTTTGAATCATTGCTTCCTCTTTAATTAACTCACTCTTTGAATTGCCACTTTCTCACAGATCACAAAGCTTTTTGATCAAATCTTCGTCTCCAACTCAACTAGAGCTGTGGAGATAAAATCAAGTACCATGATAACAAGTTTGGAATGAAGGCCTTTCAGGCAAGCGCTAAACGCATTTTTTTCATTGGTAGAGCACGCGTATTAATACGTGGTTGAAAACCTTTTAATCTTGCTTTTTTCCAAATGTTCTACCATTTTCTCATGCTACAAAGATTTTATAGTTTGCCTTTTATCAATTCTCCATTGAGGTGATTTGTTGGCAAGAATGATGTGTTTTAGGAAACGATTTGTCTATGAAAATTCCATATTTGCGCTTGAGGAAGGCAAGATTTTAGATGTCATTAAACAAGGCAATTTGCAGGTTTTAGCTCAGCGTATTAATACGCTGTGCAAAAGGTTGTTCCCGTGCAAATTTAGGAGGGCATATTAGTGTTGTGCTCGTGCTTACTCTTGGAGCCATTTGTTGGGGCTTGAGCAAAAAGGTGAATTTTGGCTTGCCTTGATATAGCAAATGCTTGAAAAATAACGGATTGATTGTTTTTTCATCATGGATTGCTTTTTATTATTGGTGGATTTCAGTCTTGGAATCATGGTCAAGAAGAGGGTTTTGAATCTTTGTGAAAACAAAAAGCCTCCTCTTGCCACTACTGCAAGGGCACAAAGAAGGAAAAGAGAGTGCCCCCCGAGTGAGGGATTTGTCCATGACAACATAGGGAACGAAAGAGAGGTTCTTGAAGTGGATAGTGTTGCAATTCAAGGTATGGATGAAGAAATTGAGCGGTCACTTCCACAAGATCTTGCAGAAATGGAGGTGGAGATGGCAAGAGGAGGTGATGTCATTGGCAGATGCAGACTCCTTGGCTCTGATGAGTGTCCACAAATACCATTGTGTAGGATGATTCCATATGCTCGTGTATGTGGTCTGAGGTCTGATGTGGCAACACTCAAAAGAGCTTTTTAATATGAAGGTTACTTACCTGAAAAAGGGGCTTTCATTGTTTCTCTTTGCGCTTCAAATGGGGAGGAAACAAAAGTCAGAAATGAAGTCAGAGAAACATGGACACCATTATGGAGGGAAGTTGAAGGTGAATTTGAAAAGGAGCTTGCAAGTAAAAAAGAGTGGCAGTTTATGTGTAAGAAGACGTTTTATGTATGGGAGGGCAATCATCGTACCATTGCATGGATGTAATTGATTTCTGAGGCCTACATGGAGACTAAGTCAAGACACATTAGGGTAATGTGCATAGTGATAGACCCTCGCCGTACTTCAGAGATTGCATTTCTTGCTGGATTGCAAAGAATGAATTCGTAAGTACATTAAAATATTTTATTTGATGCCGTGCACGATTTGATATGGAAACTACTAACTAGAATGCTATTTGAACCTTGTCTATTTGTGCAGATTGAATGAGCATGCTATCATTAAACCTAGTGTACGAGACACTCTTGTTAACACAAACAATATATGTGAGTGTGATGCCACCTTGTTTCTTAGTACTTTGACTAGTGAACAATGTGTAGTCATTGAAAAAGTAAGGACAAGGGATTCAAAAGGGAAAAAACAATGGTACCCTTTGACAAGAGGATATCTTGCATGTTTGGTGTTTCAGGTGTGCTCATTTTTATTGTATTCACATTTCTCATTGTATTCATTCTTTTCATTTAGCAAGATTAGCATTTTTAATTATATCCATTCACTATTTCTCAAGGGTCTTGATTTCGTAGGTTGAATACACTGGAGACCTTACGCAAGCAATAGAACATGTGGGAAAGATAGTTTCTGAAGAGAGGAGGGTAGCAGCTGAGCACAAAGAGCGTACAAGAATTCACAAAAAGTACTCTGATAAAATGGGAATGGTATGTGACCATCTTTTTCTTGAATGCTATTGATGGCTTTTAATGTGAAGTATCTTATCTTTTTGCTTATGCCAAATCATCCTAGGTGCTCAATATCCTTGATCCTAAACTTGGTGATGTGTGGAAGAAAAAGGTTTTTTCATTGCGCTTTGAAAGTCATGATTCTATTGTTACCTTATCTAAGCTAAAGTATCTTGCTAATGCGGAGTTGAGAAATGAGAAGAGACTCATGTTGCTATCACTTCTCGATGCCAACAAGAGGATGAGGGAGATGTATTTTATACCTGCAGGAGATAATGAGTATAGAGGGTAAGTGTTTCATGCCTATCCTATATTTTCCCAGGATGGTATGTGCTTAGTTGAATTTCTTTCTTTGATGTGCTAGTTTGATTTCTTTCCAAGTAGGTGGTTAACAAAGGAGACATTCCTTGATCCAATCATCAATGGCTTTGGAGGATTTATGTGCACTTTGTGCAATGACCCAGCCACTTGATTTGCCGGAAGATTATACACTACAACAATATATAGAGGACATTAAGTTGGAGGGATGAAAGCATATGTTTGCTTCCTTGAGATCCAGGGATGGCAAGGCTGAGCTCAAGAGTGGGAGAAGAGGAGATGGAGGAGCACAGAGGAAGGCAACAGAGCTTGATCAAGCAGCGCAGCGTGTGGTTTTTAGGTATAGTTTTGAGTTATTTTGTTATGTTGCATTATCTTTGTGAGCATTTTGACACAACATTAAATTGTATGTCATACAATCTTTATGGTATCTCTCCCACTTGGTGCAAGAAGGAAATTTGAAAGATCTCCCTAGGCAGTGCAAAGGGTGGTTTAGGGTTACTTTGCAGTATCTTTCTAAGAGCTTTGACACAACATTAAATTGTATGTCTTTAAGGTATCTCTCCCACTTGGTGCAAGAAGGAAAATTGAATGATTTGCCTAGACAGTGCAAAGGGTGGTTGGAGATTGGGAACCCAGCAAGTTGCATGTACCTAGGAACCATGCATGCATTGTCTCAATGGGAACTTGCACACTGCCCTTGGTGGATTGACTTCACCGATGGTCAAGTTTTAACAAGAGAAAGATATCTCTTCACACAATATTCTACAAGCAAGAAAAGTGAAGATAAGGCCACAAGCAAGATAGACAACGGGAGTCAAAAGGCTACAACTTCTATGCCACCACCGAAGGATGTTCCACCCCAGGATGAAGAAGGTGTTTATTAAATCATTTTGATAAATTTGTTCAATTGTTGTGGAAAGTATTTTTGGTTGTAGATTGACCGATTCAATTTACTTGCATAGTTGTTGTAGAGATTCCAGCTCGTGTTAATAAAGAACGTCAGGAAAGCATTGGCCAAGACCAAGGTATAATCATTTCTCCTTTCATGAAACAATTGCTCTATATACAATAACTCATTGTTATATCATTTTCATTACTGCAAGAAAAGGTTATATTGTTATATTTGTGATATTGTATATTACAGAAAGTAGGATGGTTGTGAAAGAGATGATCACTTATGTCTTTCATCATCCATCACCTATGGATCCCACTGTGTGTCGAGGAGACACATTGCTTTGCAATTGTTCCATTGGAGATTATATTGCCATGGGCTTGGACTTTGTTGATGGGAAGAAGAATGGTGTTTACATGCAAGCTCATGAATTTTTCTTAGCAGTGGCTCAAAAAGAAACAGACTATAGGAGATTTGGCAAGAAGGTGAAGTGGGCTGCAAACTTTATGTTGCTTGACTTTCCGATGGGTTTTGAGATTTGTGGAGATGTTGGCCTCCCTTCATGGAACAAACTCACAGAGGATCACTTGAAGTATGGCATAGCTATAGCTGCAGCGACATTGGATGATGATGGGTGGTTGGTACTCATCTATCCATTGGCAAGTAAGCTTCTATTTACATCCATTTACTTCCTTCTTTCTCTTTACTTCCATTTAAGACGTCGAGCATGGATGCTCTTTGACAATATGGATATTTTGTATGATCTGTATATGAGGACCTCAAGAAGGATAGAGCCCGTAAACTCATTAAGGACGCAATGCCATATCAGTTGTGATAGCAGGCCAACTCTACCATGTGGGTAAGGATGGCATACTATGAAGATGTGTGTGCGAACACGAATACATCAAGGTGCTTGAAGAAGCCCACTCAGGAATTGCCACTCACGAATCGTAGGTGGCCATTTTGCCATTGATGTTACAGCACGTAAAGTGCTGCAAGCTGGTCTCTGGTGGCCAACACTCTTTGGAGATGTGGCCAAATTCATCAAACGATGTGACCCCTGCCAGTGCATCCAAATCCCACACAGGGTACACATGATGCCCTTGACCGGAATCCTAGCCGACCAACCCTTTGAGAAATGGGGCATCCATTTTATTGGTCCCATAAGCCAAGCCACTAAGGGGACCAGGGCATGATACATCATCCTCGCCACGAAATCACACAAGGATTTATTTCCAAATAATCACATCATCACACATTCATATCATAAAATTGTGTGCATGAAATAATTATATAAATATCATCAGTAAATGCCATTTAAGTAATAAGTCACAAATCGGTGTATAATCAACAAAAACTACAAACACAACATCATACATGCATCACAACTCTTCTGATGCTTCTAGTGGAGACTGTGGCAACTCTTCTGATGCTTCCAATGGAGGCTATGGTGCTCTAGATGTACACTCAGTCTCTACTTCTTCTATAGTATGAGTGCTTTTAGAGTAGACTCAGTATCCTCTTCCTTAAATGCAAGCAGAGGCTATGGCAACTCTTCTGATGCTTCCAGTGGAGGCTGTGGTGATGTAGGTGTACACTGGGTCTCTACTTCTGCAAGCGGAGGCTGTGGCAACTCTTCTGATGCTTCCAGTGGAGGCTGTGGTGCTGTAGGTGTACACTGGGTCTCTACTTCTGCAAGCGGAGGCTATGGCAACTCTTCTAATGCTTCCAGTGGAGGCTGTGGTGCTATAGGTGTACACTGGGTCTCTACTTCTTCTGTAGTGTGCAGTGCTTTCATAGTAGACTCAGTCTCCTCTTCCTTAAATGCAAGCTCTGATATTGCTTCAGTTGCACGTTGTATTCTAATGGCACCAATTAGGTCTCGAATGATTTCAGCCCTAAACAATTGTATATCCTCCTCTGAATATTAGAGCTCCAAAGAGTCTTCCGATGAGATCTGTGGCTTAAGTGAGAAAATTTCTTTGAAAATCAACATGCAGTTGTAGGCAACTCTCCACCCACAACTATGCCCATCTTCCTGCTGTACTACTAAATGCTTTTGGAAGTCTACTGAGTCTTTGTACTGTCCTCTTTCTCTAATAGCAGATACCAACTTCTCAATCGACCTGCTCATCATGACATATTAAAAAAACTTAGTGAGTCTATTACATAAGGTACATAATATAGAAGTAACAAAAGATTAATAGAATAATTACATTTGCACTGAGCCATGAAAGCCTGCAATCGAGCTAACAAACCAACAATAGTTGTCTTCAAGGTCCCAAACCACCAGACTCCAATGTTCCCTACACGAATAATTAAGAACCATTATTATTTAACACAATGTTGCCAGTATAAGATGAAAATAAAGGTTGCCATGATACTTACATCTCATGATATGCCATAAATAGGACTCGCACGCCATGTAAATGTAAAGGCTGTAACAATTTACAAACATCGGCTATTGTCTTTCTGCTATCACTAAGTATAGGAGAAAGGAGGGAATCCAACATATACACACGGTTTTGTATGACTCTACCAAATCGTGAGATAACTATACTGCACCAACAAATACATGAATATTAGCTTATTAGATTTAATCAAAATATTGAATTATCAAGCAGAGAAAAATTTTGTATCAAACTTGAGAATGGCCATCATAACGTTGTTATTGACCTCATTTGAAGCTCTAGAGAGAATTGAAATCTCCTCTCCCCCAAATTCAAGATACTGAGGTCTATGTTGAATCATAACCCTAACATTAAAAGAGCTTCCCAATTCTTCCAATGAAGCCATGTTTGTAGAGTTGAGGTCTTCTATCCTCTTTGACTCTTTGACGGCATTCATTTCGCAATCAATGATTGCTCGAATGGTACATGTTATAAATGCATAGAGATGCAAATCCGTATATGTTGACAGTGTGGTGTCATTTTGTATCTCAAAAATTTGACCAAGTACCAAAAAGCAATTGTAGCCCACCCTCCATCCACAATTATAGATGTGGCTATTCTCTTGATGTGATACCTGACATGTTATATACTCTATTTGTTGTGCCAAGTCACATTGCCGCATTACTATGTCGATAGCACCTACTAACTTTCGAGCTGATCTGCACATCAAAACATATAACAACAGTGAATATGTGCATTGCATATCAATCTACATGTCAAGAAGTGACAACAAGTGTAGTCTATACTTACTCTAACACATTGCCATGGACGGATGTCATTGAGTTGGCAAAGAAGCACTTCTTCGCAAGGATGTCCACGACTACCAGACTCCAATGTGAGCTGCCATCAATAATTACTGTGTTTGAGACAATTCTAGCAATGCAATAGAAAAAACAAGTAGGGTTTGATGCTTACTTCTCATAATATGCTGTAAAAATAACTCATGCATCATTCATAGGAACGTGCTTCAACCACTTGCAAACATCCTCTATGGTTTCTTCTTTGTTGCTAAGCACTTCCGAAATACGAGGATCGAGCATATATGAAATGCTTTGTATGTTTTGCGGAAAATTTGCTATAACATTACTATATTAAAAAAAAAAGTATTAGCTTCTTGGGTTTAATCAAAATAAGCAAAGTATAAAGCCAAGGAAAAGGCTGCATCAAACCTGAGGATGGTTGTAATGACTTTGACATCAACCTCTTTCTTAGGATTCAAGAGGATTGAAATCTCTTCTTCACCAAATTCAAAAAAATGAGGTTGTTGTCGAATTAACAACATAGCGGTGAATGAACTTCCAATCTGCTCCAATAGATTCATATTTTCATGACTCATCTTATTGAGAGAGTAGGCTACATCATATTCTTCTTCACTTGCTATGTCCTCCACATCCTCCTTCTACCAGAAAAATATAAAAAAGTTATGCGATGTACACATCCCAAATAAAGGCTTAAACAAGCAGATAAGGTTTCATACATGCTTTCATTAGAGTGAGTCTCTCCTCCGCTTGGAGCAAAAATTTAGAAAGGTTTCATACATGCTTTCATTAGAGTGAGTCTCTCCTCCTCTTGGAGGAAAAATTTAAAAAGTTATGAGATTTACACATCCCAATTAAAGGCTTGAACAAGCATACAAGTATAAAGATAAGGTTTTATACATGCTGCAATGTAGTCATATTTTCAGGTTGTTTCCCAATGGTAGTAATTAGACGCTGAATACTCTCAGCCTGAAATGCTAGCAGATCGGCTTCTATATATGATTCCATTTTGACTGGTAACTCCAAATCAAAAATCTCTCTAAGAAACAACATGCAGTTGTAGGCAACTCTCCACCCACAGCTGTGTCCATCTTTTTGCTCCACTGGCAGATGTCTTTTGAATTCCACTTGATCTTGTTGCTCTGTGGTTGTTCTGACAGCAGATACTAGCTGATATGCAGCACTGTCCATCATGACATATTAAATATATTAATATGTCATGATCATAAGATACAAAATAAGAAAGTATAAAAAATATTAAGAGAATAATTACCTTGGGGAGTTGGCATGATAGCCTTCTATTGAATTCACAAACCATAAACGGTTGAGTTCAAGGTCCCAGAAGATCAGACTCCAATGTGAGCTACATGACCAAAATAAAAATGATTATTGTTTTACACAAACTTGCCAAAGAAATAGTAAAAATAAGGTTAGAGTTGATACTTACGCCTCATGATAAGGCATTAAGATGACTCGCACCCCATCTAAATTCAAAGGGCTTAACCAGGTACAAACATCTTCTATAGTCTTTTGAGGAGAGCTAAGAATAAAAGAAAGGACAGCATCGAGCATGTAGACACGATGCTGCACTACACTAGGAAGCTGAGAAATAACTACACTGCACCAATAAATAAACAAACATTAGCTCATAGAATTGATTTGCATTTTGCACTAGGAAACTGATATATAACTACACTGTGAATAAATAAACAAATGTTAGCTCATTAAAGTAGCAATAAATAAACAAACGTTACCTGAGAATGGCCAAGATAACATTGTCATTAACCTCTTTTAAAGGATTGGAGAGGATTGAAACCTCCTCTCTACCAAAGCTCAAATACTGAGGTTCTCATTTCAAAATGATCCTAACTTCAAATGAGCTCTCCATTTTATCCAATAATGCAGCTAAATTTGATTCTTCAATCAAGTTTAGAGGTGATTGCATTGTTGAAGTAGAAGGGAGTGCCTCCATATTGACTTCATCCATTTCTTCTCCCTCTATTGCCTGTAAACAAATATGAGAGATTAGATTCATTATCTTTAAATTTAAATCTTATTTAAAAAATTGTATGTAGTTGAGAAATAGAGAGTTCATACCGCTAAGTATTGTTGTAGTGGCCTTTTTTCATAACCCTGCAAGCCATAATTATCAAAGAAGGCATCATCATGTTTGTCTTCATCCACCAACCTCTCTGTGAACAGGTCATGTAAGTCCATCTTTTCATCATCATCAACTGGGACATTATGATCTTCAAGGTAATCATCCATGTCACCGGTGTCCTTGTGGTCTATCTCTTTTTCATAGCCTGTGGTTAGATCTGCTTGAAGCTGGAAATAAGCCATGAAATGCTTATTTTCAATAATATTTGTGGAGTTGCCTTTTTTGAGGAGATCCTCAAATAAATATCCCATCTTGCACAAGGTGACCTCCCAACTTGCCGGTAGCAAATTCTCCATCATGGTAAGCAAGAGACTCCCACTTTTTGTAGGACTTCCATAGTTGTTTTTTTGATAATGTATGGACCTGGGAATATCTTGCTCTTCTAGCATCAATCTCAAATTATTTGAATTCCCTCTTATGTTCTTTTGTAAGGAGTGATCAGGGTTGGGACTCTGCATACACAAAAAGAATGATTCAAGAGATTGAATCGCTATACCACATTCTCTCTTGCCTCTCTTTGCTGCATAAACACCACTATAGATCTTCAAATCTGATGAATATGCTCGCTCTAGAGTAACTTGCATGGCTTCTTTTTCTTTTTTATCAACAAAAATGACAATGTTGCAAATCGCCACTTTGCTAATGGTGGTATATACTATTCTATCATTGGAGTTATGGATATCATCGCTAGAAACTTCATTGATAAAGAATAGTTGTGGCTTATCCCATGCTGACTCATTCTTGAAGAAGTCATCTTCTCAGACTCCCCTGAAGTTCACAAGCTTTCCAGACTCTGCTGTAACCTCTACATTGAATTGAAAGATTTGGTGCATATCTATCGGCATCCTTATCTCGCTGATTAATCTTTCCACATATGCAACCACCTGTTGTGGGATTTCTTTTCTCATATAAGAGGTTACTATTTCTGACCCATCTTCATCCTTTTTAATCCACCTGTTTGCCCATAGCTTTACCTTGGGTGTTGACAAAGAAGCTATATGCTTCACCACATTATAGTCAATGTTACAATGAGTAAGTGGAATTTGTTTCTCTGATAGCAAATACTTAATGGCACTATACACTGCATCACGCCTCACCTATACATTGATGCATTCTTCCATGAAGTGGTCTTTGTCTTTTTTTCCAAAAAACTATTCTTTCTTTAAAATTTTTTGTGCTGCCATGGATGCATACTTATCAGGTAAGTACTTTATAGGCCTCCACATCCTTGCCGTCAACTCCTTCTTATCCATTACGTTTGACTTGCTGGAGATAAACAAAGGAGCTTCATAGGTCAACTGTCCACGCTCACAAGCAATGCACGTTTCAAGCATCTCATCGAACACTTCAACAGGACGAAATATGATAGAAGTGTAGTCGGCATATCTGTCCCTCACCACCTTGAGGCTTGTCATACTTTCTTCTCGCTCTTGAGTTCCCCAAGGCACAACTGCACTCAAAGAAGTATAGAAGTTCGTGAGTGTATTGGCGTCTGCTTTTGTGACATGGGAGGGGGAAAAAAAAAGAGAGAAAAATAAAAAACTTGACGGATGGAAAGCGAAAGGGAGGGAGAGGTGGTCAAAAGAATGCTCTCCAAGTCTTTCTCGATGTAACGGGATTGTTGAGGAACAATGGATGGTGGGTGGATGGCTGGTTTATCGCTACAAGATGGGCTCAAAGTCACAATGTGAGGACGGGAGTAAGGTGGTGGTCAATGGAGAGTGAGGAGTGTCTTGCATAGGGCTCGGAATGAAGAAGAGGATGAAGGAAAAATGTGAAAGATGAAGAATGAGGGGGTGGAGTGGGTTTTTATAGGAAATGAGTTTAGGTTTAGGGTTTAACCCTAAGCTCTTCCCGAGCCATAACTTGTTATGGATAGCTCGGTGTGCTCTTCTGCAAAAAGGTGAAATGATCAAAATTGCAAGCTCTATGCATTCGTGTCCACTACCTAGCTTGATTGTTTCTCAAGTGGCTTCTATTTAATAAATAAAGAAAATTTCTTAAGGTAGTAACCCAAGGTTGATGCTTGGGGTAGATATGTTTGGCTAGAAATGGAAATTTTGTTTTACTTTCCTTGCCCTTGAATGTTATGTTTGTGAAAGTTCGAAGTAGTTTGTTTTTGATAGTGGTGCCAAATGTTGGCTCTTTCCTACTACTTTCGTAGGAAAAGCTGGGTATTTCTCAATATGCAGGGTTCCAAGGGCTTTTGTCACCTATAGATGTATTGGGGTTGTCATTTGTAGTATATGTGTAGCTTAGGACCTCGAGTCATATTTCGATGAGAGACATAGGACTAAGTGTGGTAAGGAAACAAAGTGCATGCATGTGTAAAAGGAACATATATCATCATGTTTGAGGTAATGAAGGCTTTCGCCTTCATTGGGGGGTTGTAGGGTTTAGGAGGAGTTTAAGGGTTAGAAGGAGGTTCTAGGGTTAGAAGGAGGTTCCAGGGTTTAGAAAAGGTTCGAGAGTTTAGAAGAGGTTCCAGGGTTAGAAGGAGGTTCCAAGGTTCAGAAGGAGTCCAGAGTTAGAAGGAGGATCCAAGGTTCAGGGTAGAGTACATGGTGGAGAAATCCTCTCCCTCGTAGATCATGGAGTTTAAGGGTTGAGGAACAAAGGGTTTAGGGGCAGGATAGGAGTGGGAGAGGAAGAAGGTGTAAGAGCATGGGGGAAAGAAGAGAGAGGAGGAAGGAGGAGGAGAGAGGAGGAAGAGGAGGAGGGGGCTGAGAAGCAAGCTCAAGACCCAATCCATGACTTGGCCCCACAAAGAAATGATACTCTACTCGAGCCTCGGTTCCAACAATAGACTCCACAACATAATGTACTGACACATCAACTTGAAGGAGCCACACTCTCTAGCATCTTGAGTTGCTCTGTGTCAATTCCCATCAGAATCCTCCTACGGAATTGTCCCAATCTCTGGGAGAGTTTCAAAGGCTGGATTGAACCCGCAAATCCCCCTCCACCTATGAACGACATTGAAGATATCCCTATACGGATGGGTGAGAGAGATGACATATGCAACATTACTATGCCTTTGATGCATAAGGCATATAATGAAGTCCAAGCCATAGTGGATGGTGGAGCAGGTGTAAATGTCCTATCAAAGGAGCTCTACGAAGAATGGGGTCTCCCACCAATGCAAAAGAACACCTATTTCATTAATTTTGGACTTTTTCTGTTGTTTTTGGATGAAGCCCAAAAATCCTTCCCAAATGAAAAGTTTACTTTGTGAAAATATCCTTCCCAAATCAAAATTTTACTTTCTGAAAATATTCTTCCCAAATCAAAAGTTTACTTTGTGGCACTATCATATTCACATAAAAATATTGTTTTTTCAATCTATACTTTTGCACCAACATGCAAGAATTTGAAATAATCCTACATTAGAAATTCTAGCTATATCTAAGTTATTTGTTAATGTAATTATTTTTAATATTTTTCCTTGACTTGATAAATTTATAAATCCATGAAAGGAGACTTAAATATTTCATGAAAATAACATCGCAATATGCACAAAATTTTTAAAACTTTTAATAAATAGAAAAAAGACATGATGCCATAAGACCCAAGTTTTGTATTGAACCAAAGAGGTATAATAGCAATTATAGCTATTATTAAATGATTATATTGAGAGACGTTGCTCTCAGCTAGAGTTTTTATATCCAAAATGATATAGATTGAACATATGTTTACAATTTAAATTGTTGCTCTTAAAGAGCCTCAATTCGTGCCATCTGCATAATTTGACTCCCCATTGTCTTATTGCTCAATGTCACGACAGTCCCTTGCTAGGTGCCATCTGCATTAACTCCCACTTGTCTTGCCAAGCCTCGCCCCTTGGGTGCATTGACTCCCCATTGTCTTATTGCTCAATGTGATAGTCCCTTGCCAGGTGCCATCTGCTTTAACTACCTATTGTCTTGCCAAGCCTTGACCCTTGGGTGACATCTAGTGAAAAATACAGGTACCATCTACATTAACTCCCACTTGTCTTGCCAAGCCTTGCCCCTTGGGTCCATTGACTCCCCATTGTCTTATTGCTCAATGTGATAGTCCCTTGCCAGGTGCCATGTGCATTAACTCCCTATTGTCTTGCCAAGCCTTGACCCTTGGGTGATATCCAATGCATATTTTGACTCTCATTTGACATAGGAGGTGATGACTCTGATTATAATTGTCTTGAATTGGCTTCTTGTGCCTAGTACCCAAATAAAATCCTTCAATGGACTTCAATACAAAGCTTTAATCATGGACATTCTTCATTTGCGCTGTCTCCTTCTACTTCCTCCATGGCGAGCATCCCTAAAAATTTGTGTATATTATGCAAAATACTTTGTTGTGGTATTTTTATTTTTCCTTCTACCTCATATCCCATGCGCTTCTTTGATTTCTTTGCCCTTGAATGCCAAGACACTATGTCTCCGTCGAAACTTGAGAGACCGCTTCATCATTTGGGACCCACTCCTTCATTATACAATTAGTATACAATGTGTTGTTATCCATATTCTCCTTCCTGCCCTTTGGGTCATACCATACCACTGTAAATGTTGTAGCTCTCCCTTGGTCATCTCTTTGCACATCAACTACTTTTGCAACCCAAACTTCACATTCTCATATTCATCATCCGATGGCTGAACCACAACAAAACAATCGACCTCTATATCTACTTGTGGCATAAACTCTCTCTTCTTCGGTCCACAATATGGACGTGGGATTAATGATACAAATTCATTTTCAAAGACTGGAGCTGGGTGCAAATCGTTATGAACATTTGGCCAAAACATATTGCATTCTTCCTTGACATCCTTTGAGCCTCGCATTCTCTCAAGGTCCTTTATTAAATTTCGTGTCTTGTTAATTACAGTGGTAGTGTGTTCTCTCCAAGTAGCCTTCAAATCAAGATATCTCCGGAGCATTTCCTCTTTGTATGTATTAAATGCATTTAATCCTTCTATTTCACAGTTAGACCTCTCATTGAATTCTTGTATAGGAGCCCATGTTGGATACCTTTCCTTGCTGGGAATTGAAGTTAAGAGACTGTAAGGTTCTTCAGGTTCCCACTTCGTATCATGAGAATACTGTTGCCATTGCATTATGGGTTTTTCATCTTTAAAAAAAAACAAAAGTAGTGTGGATTGGTATGACCTGTCAATGCATCACCACCCATTTGTATGAAAGGTAGAATGAAGCTCTTCCAATCATACATTCTTTCGAGCCTCTCACATACTGTACTTTCCTTATGACCACCAACTTGCCTGCCACATCTTCTTACCAAGTCATTTATTGTCTCCACATCCTTGCATTTAAGCTCCCTTGAGACTGTGCTAAAAACCTGATCGATATCATCATGTGTATGCCCAACATACAAAAATCCACATTCAACCTCATTGAAGATTCGATGAGCAACTAGCATGGAGCAGAATGCAAACATGAGTACATTCTTATTTTCTCACCAGCATTTATGAGCTTGTATTTTCAAAGTCGGTGGTAGGCGACCTTTTTCTGCATGTACATTGCAAATTGCCTTCATAATAGATGTTACAACTTGATTGCTATCATGTAGATGCAAGGAATCAATCCATATATTTGCAAAGAACTTAATTCCATGCACTAACACTCCACATAGATGTGTGGTTAGAAAGTGCTTCCTTGTAATCTAGGTGGAGTGGCAACAAAACGAGGCAATGTTGTTGTATTCTAATCCATGCCAACTACAATAAGGCACATGTAGTCATCGGGATGCGAAATAGCTTGCTCCTTCCAAAATGCATATTTTTGTCTGAAATGTCGAATAAAGTCATGATGAGATTTTTGGTTTTTTTTGTATAATTCCCTTTGATTTGGACATGTTGCACTCTCAATCGCTTGCTTTAAATCATCACAGACATTGCACTCTGACATTTTTTGCCTCCTTGGGATTTTAACATATCCAAAGTTCTTCTTCCAAAGAGTATACAAAGTATGAGAAGAAGCTACGGCATCCCCTCTTTGCCTTTGCTTTTCTGCAATAGAGTCAAATACTTCGAGCTTTGTCAAGCCCATTGGAAGGTGCATTTCAGTGATCGCGTCACCGTTAGGGATTTTGGTAGATATATGGGGTTGAGGTAAACCATTTTCATGTATGAAGTCATGTAAAATTGCTGCTGCCCTGACAGTTGAGATTCTTGATTTGGACCTTCCTCTATTACCATGAATGCTAAATTTGTTGCTGCCCTTTGCCTTGGTGACTAAATCCCAATATGTACCATGGGATAATCTAGTAATATTGCGATATGCCTTATTGCAAATCTTTTTTCCATTTACGAGAGGTTTTACCTTTTGTCTTGAACTTAGCCTTTTATTGCCATTCTGAAGAAAGCAAGAGAGACTTGTGAGAAGGTATTCATTTCTTTTGCTTCCTCTTCTTTGCCACACATCTGCAAGATCAATGAAATGCATACATATTTGCTTGCAACATAGATATCCCAATGCATTTAACATGTTCTTCTCCTTCATTAGTCTCTTCCTCTTTGGTTGCTTTTGTGGATCTTCCTGGATTCGCTTTCTCTTCATGCATATGTATGACCGTTTTCGTTCCTCATGCACGTTGTTATCTGTATTTATGCACTTCTTCTCCTCACACTTGTTTGTAACCAAGCATCCATGATTCGTCGTTGCATCCTTGGCCATATCACAATCAAAGTTAAATATTGAATAATCCTCTGTTGATCTCATCCTCATTTTTAACATACTCTTAGGACCATTCAATGAATTCAATATTCTACGAGAGTATTGAGAACCTTGAAACTCTTCCACTCCTGAGAGAACATCACTCATTGGGACATCTTGCATGGCTTTCACAAATCCACAAGCTTGATTGACACCAGGTTTGTTAATATGCATGAACTCATCCACACTTGACAAAACATCACTATTGAAACCTTTGCCCTTCTCACTGTGCAAGAATTCATCCACCCTAGATAAGGCATTGCTTCTAAAATCATTTTGTTTCTCGGAACCAATGAACTCATCCACTGCAGATAAGATGTCACTTCTATAATTGAGTACATTGAAATCATCCACATTTGAAGTGATAGAGCCTAGCACATGGGCACGCTTTTTAGGTCCTTTGATATTGTAGTATACCTTGTCTTTATCATTGAAAACCATGTGCCTCTTTCTTATGTTTAAAAATTGTATGCTCCATCTCATATTCTTGCCTACCTCATAGTAGGGATCACATAAGGATGTTATGTTATCAACCATACCATCATCAGTGACTTTTAGAATCCTCATCTGTGCAAATGACCATTGCTCCACTTGTTCAAATCCCAATACTTCACCTTCTGCTACAGTCTTATTTGCAAATGATCTCATTTGTAAAATGTCCCCGATAATGTCTGTTGCATAAGTCTCATCTTTGTCCCATGCTATAAATGATTTGTTGGATGTATTGTAGGACATAACATCTCCAAGTGTTTCCATATCTCCACATTTATACTTTAGCTCAACATGTGCGCTAAGAATCTTTGATACAATAACTGCCACCTTATCTTCGCCAAGTCTTCGAAAGTGGCAAACTGAATGGGGATCACTATCATGGATTCTAGCAAATGCAACTACTTCTCTTTTGCTACATAAAATCACATCCATCCCTGGAACAAAATCTATAGCCATCTCCTTTGTGAGAGTCCTTCGCAAGCAAGCTGCAGTAGCAACAATTACATAAATATTAGTCTCTTTTTAATAATCTACTCATTTATTATAATTTTTAATTAGTACTTAATTTATTGGTGGGAGAAGTTATCCGATCAAGTACTCATCAGATGGACATGCCAAGTTATCCTTTGCATGGTCGATCGAGCATTAAATACTATTTTTGCTCTAGTGTCATGCACATCCATAAAAAACATGATGCTAGGTATGTTATCCGATCAAGTACTTATGGGATGGGTGCGCCACTTTGCATGTAAGTCAATTCCACCTAGTTGAAGGTGCTTTGCATGGTCGATCGAGCATTAAATATCATTTTTGCCTTAGTGTCATGCACATCCATAAAAAAACACACTGCAAGGTGTGTTATCCGATCAAGTACTTATGCGATGGGAATGCCACTTTGCATGTAAGTCAATTCCACCGAGTTGAAGTTGTGTGCAAAGTATTGTTCCCATCGGATATGCTTTGCATTGTCAATCAAGCATAAAACACTATTTTTGCCTTAGTGTCATGCACAATCATAAAAGAACACGGTCCTAGGTGTGTTATTCAAACAAGTACTTATCGGATGGGGGATCCACTTTGCACGCAAGTCCATTTAACCTAGGTTGAGATGCGTGCAAAGTATTGTCACCATTGGATATGCTTTGCATGGTCGATCGAGCATTAAATACCATTTTTACCTTAGTGTCATGCACATGCGTAAAAAAACACGCTACTAGGTGTGTTATCCAATCAAGTACTTATGCGATGGGAATGCTACTTTGCATGTAAATCAATTCGACCTAGTTGAAGGTGTGTGCAAGGTATTGTCTCGGGGGGGTCACTATGTATAAACCCTCTATATCACGTGCGTTCAAGGCCTATATTTAAAGTCCCTTATCTGTAAAAAATTTCATTAATAAAATGTACCCCTTTTCTATACAAATCTGTAAATTTTTTCCAAAACTATTTTAAATAGTCCCTTATGTATATTTATTTCTGTAAATTTTAGAAATAAAAAAAATCCTTCTGTTGAACTCACGTGATAGGGTTACATATGATGAGTGACCCCCCCGAGGGTATTGTGCCCATCGGATATGCTTTGCATTGTCAATCAAGCATAAAACACTGCTTTTGCCTTAGTGTCATGCACAACCATATAAAAACACGGCCCTAGGTGTGTTATTCAAACAAGTACTTATCGGATGGGGGCTCCACTTTGCACGCAAGTTTGTTTCAACTACGTTGAGGTGCGTGAAAAGTATTATCACCATCGGATATGCTTTTCATGGTTGATCACACATTATACAGCGCTTTTTCCCTAGTGATATGCAGATCCGCAAAAAAGCACGCCCTTAGGTGTGTTATCTGACCAAGTACTTATTGGATGGGTGTACCTCTTTGAGAACATTTCAATACCACCTAGGTTGCGGTGTAGGAAAATTTTTGTGCCCATCGGATATCCTTTGCATGGTCGATCGAGCATTAAATTCTATTTTTGCTCTAGTGTCATGCACATCCGTAAAAAAACACACTGCTAGGTATGTTATCCAATCAAGCACTTTTGGGATGGGAGTGCCACTTTGCATGTAAGTCAATTCCACCTAGTTGAAGGTGTGCGCAAAGTATTGTGTGCATCGGATATGCTTTGCATTGTCGATCAAGTATAAAACACCATTTTTGCCTTAATGTCATGCACAACCATGAAAAAACACAGTCCTAGGTGTGTTAATCAAACAAGTACTTATCGGATGGGGGCTCCACTTTGCACGCAAGTCCGTTTCAACTAGGTTGAGATGCGTGAAAAGTATTATCACCATCGGGTATGCTCTGCATGGTCGATTACACATTATATAACGTTTTTCCGGTAGTGATATGCACATCGGCAAAAAAACACGCCCTTAGGAATGTTATCTGACCAAGTACTTATCGGATGGGTGTGCCTCTTTGAGAAAATTTCAATACCACCTAGGTTAAGGTTTAGGAAAAGTATTGTGCCCATCGGATATGCTTTGCATTGTCGATAGAGCATTAAATACCATTTTTGCCTTAGTGTCATGCACATCCGTAAAAAAACACGCTGCTAGGTGTGTTATCCGATCAAGTACTTATGCGATGGCAATGCCACTTTGCATGTAAGTCAATTCCACCTAGTTGAAATTGTGTGGTGCCCATCGGATATGCTTTGCATTGTGGATCAAGCATAAAACACCGTTTTTGTCTTAGTGTCATGCACAACCATATAAAAACATAGCCCTAGGTGTGTTATTCAAACAAGTACTTATCGGATGGGGGCTCCAATTTGCACACAAGTCCATTTCAACTACGTTGGGGTGCGTTCAAAGTATTGTCACCATCGGATATGATTTGCATGGTAGATCACACATTATACACCATTTTTTCCCTAGTGATATGCACATCCGCAAAAAAACACACCCTCAGGTGTGTTATTTGACAAAGTACTTATTGGATGGGTGTGCCTCTTTGAGAACATTTCAATACCACCTAGGTTGAGGTGTAGGAAAAGTGTTGTGCCCATCGGATATCCTTTGCATGGTCGATCGAGCATTAAATACTATTTTTGCTCTAGTGTCATGCACATCCATAAAAAAACACGCTGCTAGGTATGTTATCTGATCAAGCACTTATGGGATAAGAGTGCCACTTTGCATGTAAGTCAATTCCATCTAGTTGAAGGTGTGTGCAAAGTATTGTGCCCATTGAATATGCTTTGCATTGTCGATCAAGCATAAAACACGGTTTTTGGCTTAGTATCATGCACAACCATGAAAAAACATGGTCCTAAGTGTGTTAATCAAACAAGTACTTATCGGATGGGGGCTCCACTTTGCACGCAAGTTAGTTTCAACTAGTTTGGGATGTGTGCAAAGTATTGTCAGCAGCCGATTAACTCTGCATGGTTGATTACGCATTATACAACGTTTTTCCCGTAGTGATATGCACATCAGCAAAAAAACACGCTCTTAGCTATGTTATCTGGCCAAGTACTTATCAGATGGGTGTGCCTCTTTGAGAACATTTCAATACCACCTAGATTAAGGCGTGGGAAAAGTATTGTGCCCATCGGATATGCTTTGCATGGTCGATCGAGCATTAAATACCATTTATGCCTTAGTGTCATGCACATCTGGAAAAAAACATGCTGCTAGGTGTGTTATCCGATCAAGTACTTATGCAATGGGAATGCCACTTTGCATGTAAGTCAAATCCACCTAGTTGAATGTGTGTACTAGATATCTTATCTAATCAAGCACTTATGGGATGGGTGTGCCACTTTGCCTGTAAGTTAATTCAACCTATTTGAAGGTGTGTGCAAAGTATTGTGCCCATCGGATATGCTTTGCATTGTGGATCAAGCATAAAACACCGTTTTTGCCTTAGTGTCATGCACAACCATATAAAAACACAGCCCTAGGTGTGTTATTCAAACACGTGCTTATTAGATGGGTGCTCCACTTTGGAAGCAAGTCCATCTCAACTACGTTGAGGTGTGTGCAAAGTATTGTCACCATCAGATATGCTTTGCATGGTCGATCATGCATTACACACCGTTTTTCCCCTAATGATATGCACATCCGCAAAAAAACACGCCCTTAAGTGTGTTATTTGACCAAGTACTTATCGGATGGGTGTGCCTCTTTGAGAACTTTTCAATACCACCTAGGTTGAGGCATAGGAAAAGTATTGTGCCCATCGGATATGCTTTGTAGTGTCGATCGAGCATTAAATACCATTTTTGCCTTAGTGTCATGCACATCCGTAAAAAATCACGCTGCTAGGTATGTTATATCTGATCAAGCACTTATGAGATGGGCGTTCCACTTTGCATGTAAGTAAATTCCACCTAGTTGAAGGTGTGTGCAAAGTATTGTGCCCATCGGATATGCTTTCCATTGTCGATCAATTATAAAACACCGTTTTTGCCTTAGTGTCATGCACAACCATGAAAAAACACGGTCCTAGGTGTGTTAATCAAACAAGTACTTATCAGATGGGGGATCCACTTTGTATGCAAGTCTTTTTCAACTAGATTGAGGTGCTTGCAAAGTGTTGTCACCATCAGATATGCTTTGCATGACCGATCACGCATTATACACCATTTTTCCCCTAGTCATATGCACATCCACAAAAGAACACGCCCTTAGGTGTGTTATCTGACCACTTGGTACTTATCGGATGGGTGTGTCTCTTTGAGAACATTTCAATACCACCCAGGTTGAGGTGTAGGAAAAGTGTTGTGCCCATCGGATATCCTTTGCATGGTCGATCGAGCATTAAATACTATTTTTCCTTAGCGTCATGCACATCTGAAAAAAACACACTACTAGATATCTTATCTAATCAAGCACTTCTGGGACGGGCGTGGCACTTTGCATGTAAGTCAATTCCACCTAGTTGAAGGTGTGTGCAAAGTATTGTGCCCATCGGATATGCTTTGCATTGTCGATCAAGCATAAAACACCGTTTTTGCCTTAGTGTCATGCACAACCATAAAAAAACACAGTCCTAGGTGTGTTAATCAAACAAGTACTTATCGAATGGGGGCTCCACTTTGCATGCAAGTCCATTTTAAATAGGTTGAGATGCGTGCAAAGTATTGTCACCATTGGATATGCTCTACATGGTCGATTACGCATTATACAACATTTTTCCGGTAGTGATATGCACATCCGCAAAAAAACACGCCCTTAGTATGTTATCTGACCAAGTTCTTATCGGATGGGTGTGTCTCTTTGAAAACAATTCAATACCACCTAGGTTAAGGCATAGGAAAAGTATTGTGCCCATCGGAGATTTTTTGCATGGTCGATTGAGCATTAGATACCATTTTTGCCGTAGTGTCATGCACATCCGTAAAAAAACATGCTGCTAGGTGTGTTATCCGATCAAGTACTTGTGCGATGGGAATGCCACTTTGCATGTAATTCAAATCCACCTAGTTGAAGGTGTGTGCAAAGTATTGTGCCCATCGAATATGTTTTGCATTGCGGATCAAGCATAAAACACCGTTTTTGTCTTAGTGTCATGCACAACCATATAAAAACACGGTCCTAGGTGTGTTATTCAAACATGTACTTATTGGATGGGGACCTCCACTTTTCACACAAGTCTGTTTCAACTACATTGAGGTGCGTGCAAAGTATTGTCACCATTGGATATGCTTTGCATGGCCGATCACGCATTATACACCGTTTTTCCCCTAGTGATATGCACATCCGCAAAAAAACATGCCCTTAGGTGTGTTATCTGACCAAGTACTTATCAGATGGGTGTGCCTCTTTGAGAACTTTTCAATACCACCTAGGTTGAGGCATAGGAAAAGTATTGTGCCCATCGGATATGCTTTGTAGTGTCGCGATCGAGCATTAAATACCATTTTTGCCTTAGTGTCATGCACATCCGTAAAAAATCACGCTACTAGGTATGTTATCTGATCAAGCACTTATGAGATGGGCATTCCACTTTGCATGTAAGTACATTCCACCTAGTTGAAGGTGTGTGCAAAGTATTGTGCCCATCGAATATGCTTTGCATTGTCGATCAAGCATAAAACACCGTTTTTACCTTAGTGTCATGCACAACCATGAAAAAACACGGTCCTAGGTGTGTTAATCAAACAAGTACTTGTCGGATGGGGGCTCCACTTTGTATGCAAGTACTTTTCAACTAGATTGAGTTGCGTGCAAAGTATTGTCACCATCAGATATGCTTTGCATGGCCGATCACGCATTATACACCATTTTTCCCCTAGTCATATGCACATCCGCAAAAGAACATGCCCTTAGGTGTGTTATCTGACCAAGTACTTATCGGATGGGTGTGTCTCTTTGAGAACATTTCAATACCACCTAGGTTGATGCGTAGGAAAAGTGTTGTGCCCATCAGATATCCTTTGCATGGTCGATCGAGCATTAAATACTATTTTTGCTCTAGCGTCATGCACATCCGAAAAAAACACACTACTAGATATCTTATCTAATCAAGCACTTATGGGATGGGTGTGCCACTTTCCTTGTAAGTCAATTCAACCTATTTGAAGGTGTGTGCAAAGTATTGTGCCCATCAAATATGCTTTGCATTGTCGATTAAGCATAAAACACCGTTTTTGGCTTAGTGTCATGCACAACCATGAAAAAACACGGTCCTAAGTGTGTTAATCAAACAATTACTTATCGAATGGGGGCTCCAGTTTGCACGCAAGTTTGTTTCAACTAGGTTGAGATACGTGCAAAATATTGTCACCATCGGATATGCTCTGCATGGTCGATTACGCATTATACAACGTTTTTCCCGTAGTGATATGCACATCCGCAAAAAAACATGCCCTTAGGTATGTTATCTGACCAAGTACTTATCGGATGGGTGTTCCTCTTTGAGAACATTTCAATACCACCTAGGTTAAGGATTAGGAAAAGTATTGTGCCCATCGGAGATGCTTTGCATGGTCGATCGAGCATTAGATACCATTTTTGTCGTAGTGTCATGCACATCCGTAAAAAAACACGCTACTAGGTGTGTTATCCGATCAAGTACTTGTGCGATGGGAATGCCACTTTGCATGTAATTCAATTCCACCTAGTTGAAGGTGTGTGCAATGTATTGTGCCCATCGAATATTCTTTGCATTGTGGAGATCAAGCATAAAACACCGTTTTTGCCTTAGTGTCATGCACAACCATATAAAAACACAGTCCTAGGTGTGTTATTCAAACATGTACTTATCGGATGGGGGCTCCACTTTTCACGCAAGTACGTTTCAACTACATTGAGGTGTGTGCAAAGTATTGTCACCATCGGATATGCTTTGCATGGCCGATCACGCATTATACACTGTTTTTCCCCTAGTGATATGTAGATCCTGAAAAAACATGTCCTTAGGTGTGTTATCCGACCAAGTACTTATCAGATGGGTGTGCCTCTTTGAGAACTTTTCAATACCACCTAAATTGAGGCATAGGAAAAGTATTGTGCCCATCGGATATGCTTTGTAGTGTCGATTGAGCATTAAATACCATTTTTGCCTTAGTGTCATCCACATTCGTAAAAAATCATGTTGCTAGGTATGTTATCTGATCAAGCACTTATGAGATGGGTGTGCCACTTTGAATGTAAGTCAATTCCACCTAGTTGAAGGTGTGTGCAAAGTATTTTGCCCATCTAATATGCTTTGCATTGTTGATCAAGCATAAATTACCATTTTTGGCTTAGTGTCAAGCACATTTGTAAAAAAACACGGTCCTAGGTGTGTTATCAGATCAAGTACTTATCTAACCAACACGCCACTTTTCATGCAACTCAATAATGCCTAGGTTGAGGTGGGTGCAAAGTATTGTGTCCATCGGATGTACTTTGCATGGTATATCACGTATTAAACTCCGTTTGTGCCTCCATGTCATGCACAACCATAAAAAAACACGCTTTTAGGTGTGTTATCTGACTAGCTGCTTATCAGATGGGTGTACCACTTTGCATGCAATGCAATACCACAATTTTTGCATTGTCGAACAAGCATTAAACACTGTTTTGGCCTTAGTGTCATGCACAACCGTCAAGAAATGCGGTCCTAGATGTGTTATTCGACTAAGTACTTATGGGATGGGCACGCCACTTTGCATGTAAGTCAATAATACCTAGGTTGAGATGTGTGCAAAGTATTGTGATGATCGGATATGCGTTGCATTGTTGATTAAGCATAAAATATCATTTTTGCCTTAGTGTCATGGACAACAACCAATAAAAAACATGGTCCAAGGTGTGATATTCTAAAAAGTACTTGTCAGATGGGGGAGCCACTTCGCAAGAAAGTCAATTTCAACTAGGTTGATGTGCGTGACCAGTATTGTGTCTATCGGTTATGCTTTGCATGGGGGATCACACATTATACACCATTTTCCCCCTAGTGTTATATGCACATCCGTCAAAGAACACGCTCTTAGGTGTATTATCATACCAAGTACTTATTGAATGGGCGTTTCACTTTGCATGGAATACCATACCATTGCTTTTGAGGCACGTGTAAAGTATTGTGCCCATCGGATATGCTTTACATGGTAGATTGAGTATTAAATACTGTTTTTGCTTTGGTGTCATGTACAACCGTCAAAAAACACGATCCTAGGCGTATTTTTCAAACAAGTACTTATCGGATGGGGATGCCACTTTGCACACAAGTCAATAATGCCTAGGTTGAGGAACGTGCAAAGTCTTGTGTCCATTGGATATGCTTTGCATAGTCGATTACACTTTATACACCATTTTGTTCCTAGTGTTATGCACAATCGTCATAAAATACGTTTGGAGGTGTGTTATCCGAACAAGTACTTATGGGATGGGTGCACCACTTTGTATGCAAGTCAATACACCTAGGTTAAGGCGTGTACAAAGTTTTGTGCACATCGGAGAAATGTAGATGCGATAATATTAGAAAATTCTCGGTATGTGTATATGTGTGTGTGTGTGGCAAACAATTTTGATACAACAAAGTAAACACCTAGTGCACAAATTATGCACTTCATACCTTGAGTATTGTGCCAAAATAAAAGCTGAAATAAGCTTGTTGATGAGGAGAAATATGCCCTTGAATAAAAGCACAGTTGTTGTATGACCACAATAAAATCGCTTTGACACCTATGATTTTGCCCACATGTAAGTTTGCAAATAGTATAAAAAATCATATAATAATATATTAATAGTTTGCAAATGTGTATAGCAAGTGAGTAATGGGAAGTGGAAGTGGGAGTGAGGAGGGAGGAGTGGAATGGGAGAGGGAAGTAATAGGGATGTATGATAATAAGTATAAAAAATAGTATAATAATATATTAATAGTTTTCAAATGGCAAGTGAGTAATGGGAAGTGGAAGTGAGAGTGGGGAGGGAAGAATGGAATGGGAGAGGGGGACGTAATAGGGGAGTAGGATAATAAGGGAGTGAAATGAGTGAGGGGAGTTAATAGCGGATGAAAAAGAGGAGGGTGAGATGGGGAAATATGGGATTTTGGGAAATGGGAGGTGCGGCTGCAGCCTCCAGGACCTTAGGGAGGGGGCGCGGTCGAGGGAGGGAGGGGGGTTCTTGTGGCCGTGGCCACCAAGAATCCAGGGAGGGGAAGGAGGGGATGGAGGGGGGGGGAGGGGAGGGAGGGGTGGGGGGCGGGGTCGAGGGAGGGAGGGGGCAGGGGGGGTTTTGGGCAACCGCGGCCGCCAGGACCCCAGGGAGGGGGCGGGGTCGAGGGAGGGATGTGAAGATAGTGGGAGAGAGGGAAGGAGTCTCACTTGAGGCTTTCTCACAATCACAATGGGGGAATACACACAAAGGTGGAGGCTGAAACCAGTTTTCCTCTTCTTAATTGTGAAAGCCAAAAGAACTCAAGTACAAAGAAATAGAAGAACCCTATATGTGGGTCTCAACCAAACTCAACTAACTAAGGTGGCATACTAACTGAGCCACAAACTAGTGTAGATAAGGATAGCTGTCATCCAGCTATTATTCGTGGGCGGTGTACCAACCGCATCTGTAGCTAACAAGTCGGTGACATAAATGCACAACGGTCACCCTGGCATATCGCGAGTGGAGCTCGATATCTCAACACTCCCCCTCAAGCTCAATCCCAATTCCTGCACACCAAGCAGGTCTCTGAACTTGCGCAGCTTCTCTGCGCCCAATGCTTTTGTGAAGATGTCAGCTACCTGATCCTCTGTGCTGACATAAACTAGATCAATAAGACCTAGTAACACTTTCTCCCGCACATAGTGATAATGCACCTCAATGTGCTTTGTTCTAGCATGAAAGACTGGGTTCTTTGCCAAGTGTATACTGCTCATGTTGTCACAATAAATGACAACTGGCCCATCTGTAGACTGATGCATATCATAGAGTAGCTTATGCAACCAAGCTACCTCACATGCAGCCATGGCTGCACCCCTGTACTCAGCCTCTGTGCTCGACAAGGCAACTGTAGGCTGTTTCTTGCTGCTCCAAGTGACTGCAGCACTCCCAAAAGAGAACACATACCCACTGGTAGATCGTCTATCAGAAATACTACCAGCCCAATCAGCATCAATGTATCCATGCAACTGTATCTGAACCCTAGCCTCATAAAATAGTCCATACTGCAATGTGGACTTCACATACCTGAGTATGCGTCTAGCCGCATCCAAATGCGGTTTCCTTGGAGCCTCCATAAACTGACTTACCAACCCAACAGCATAGCTCAAATCTGGCCTGGTAATAGTCATGTAAATCAAACTTCCTACTATGGGTCTGTACATAGTAGGGTCTTCCAGAAGCTCACCTGCATCTGCGCTCAGCTTCACATTCTGCTCCAAAGGAACTGAAATAGGCTTACAGCTTGTCATCCCATATTTGGATAGCATGTCCAGTCCATACTGCCTCTGCAAGAGCTGTATCCCACTTGGTGATCTAATCACCTCAATGCCCAAGAAATAACGCAGCTCTCCCAAATCCTTCATCTCAAACTTCTGCCTTAATAGCATTTTCACATGAAGGATATCTTCATCACTATCACCTGTGATGATCAAATCATCAACATAAATGACAAGCAGCATAATCCCTTTCTCTGTTTTTCTCACATAGAGTGAGAAATCTGCCTTGGAAATCTGAAAGCCAATAGTGACAAGATACTATCCTATCTTGTCAGACCATGCTCTAGGTGCTTGCTTCAAGCCATACAAGGCTTTCTTCAACCTACAAACAAACTCAGGATGAACAACATGAACATAACCTGCTGGCTGCTCCATAAAGACCTCTTCTTGAAAATCACCATGCAAGAAGGCATTCTTTACATCCATCTGATGTAAAGACCATCCCTTTGATGTAGCCATAGCAATGGCTGCTCTTACGGTTGCCATCCTTGCAACTGGGCTGAAACTTTCTTCATAATCAATGCCATATGTCTGTGCATACCCTTGACAACTAATCTTGCCTTGTATCTATTCACAGAACCATCTGCATTATGCTTGATCTTATAAACCCACTTGCAACCAATTGCATTCTTGTCTTTAGGCAAAGGCACCAATTCCCATGTAGCATTTGTATCCAAGGCATCCATTTCTTCATCCATGGCTTTCTCCCATTTTTCATTTCCCATGGCTTGCTCAAAAGAAGTGGGTTCTGGTTCCTATATCACTTTGACCATATAGGCATAGTGAATGGCTGTAAATCCATCATATTTCAGCCTATCCACAGGATACCTAACCCTGGTAGACCTGCACAAAATAGGCTCACTTCCAGGTGCTCTCAAAACATCCCTGGTCTTCCTTACTCCAGGTGTAACAACAGAAGGAATACCCAACTCATCATCAATGCTCTACTCTGAGCCACTGGATTCACCATCCACATAAGAGTGACCTGCATTCACATCAAACATGGGCTAATCTACCTTCTCTTTTCCTTTTCGTGATACTGCGTACCACTATCTGCATTGCTTTGAGGAGATTCTCCTGATCTCAATCTACCTGTCCATGGCGAAGTATGTGAACCACTGCTAGAGGACACTATAGGTCCACTGATATTTTGTGATTGCTGCTGTGAATTTTGTGCAGCATTACCATTTTGTGCATCTACATCAATCATCACATTTACTGGTTTATACCAGCTGCTCATCTCATCAAAGACAACATCTCTGCTCACTGTGAACTTACGTGTAGAAGGGTTATAGCATCTATACCCTTTCTGCTGCAGAGAATAACCAATAAAGATGCACTTCTTAGCCTTTGGATCCAACTTGGACCTCAACTCATCTGGCACATGAACATAGGCAATGCAACCAAAAATTTTCAAATGAGAAATATCTAGTTTCCTACCAGTATACATCTCCTCTGGTGTCATGCCATGTATTGCTGCAGTGGGAGTCTTGTTCATTATATAAACTGCTGTAGCAACTGCTTCAGCCCAATAATAATCTGGTAGATCTTTTTCATTTAGCATAGCCCGAGATACCTCTCCAATATGCCTGTTTTTCCTTTCTGCAATTCCATTTTGCTGTGGGGTATGACTGCATGAATATTGCTGCTTTATACCATGCTCCTGCAAGAACCTTGCAAACTCATGTGAGAGGTATCCCCCTCCATCTGACCTTAGGCATTTTATTTGCAGGCCTGTTTCTTTTTCAACCATAGCTTTGAAAGCTTTGAAGTGCCCAAACACTTCACTTTTCTTTTTCATAAAATACACCCAAAGTTTTCTGCTGAAGTCATCAATAAATGTGACAAAATAGTGACAGCCACCAATAGATGCAGCTTTAGTAGTCCACACATCAAAGTGGATTAATTCCAATGGCTTTTTACTCTCTTGAACATGCCTAGGAAAAGGTTTCCTTGCTTGTTTCCCAAATTGACAGGCTTCATAAACCTTGTGCATTTCTGCAACCTTGAATTTAGGCAATCCTGCAACAATATTTTGGGCTTGCATTGATTTAAGTCGCTGTATATTAACATGACCAATGCGTTTGTGCCAGATATCAATATCTACAACTACACCAATCCCATGTGCAAACATTGCTGCACTCAATTCAGGCATGTCCGCATCCAACGTAAACATCCTGCCCTTCTTCTTTCCTTTTGCTATCAAGCGACCATTATTTTTCATATCCTCAACAAAGCATCCATGAGGATTAAATCTGACCTGCAAGCCCTGCTCAACCATCTAACCAACAGAAACCAGGTTCTTGGTGATGTTTGGGACATGAAATACATCAGACAAGTATTTCTTTTTTCCATCCTGCATAGACAAAGGAATTTTGCCAATCTGCACAATAGGATGTGCAGTATCATCACCAGTCTCCACAAATCCTGGTTTTTCCATTTTCCTTGCATCCTGCATCCATTCAGCATGACCTGTCATGTGGTTTGACGCACCTGAGTCAACATACCACACATCATTGCTTTCTTCTGCACTTGTCACAGAATTTGTCATATGCTGCACCATAAACAAATGCTCATTTCTGTCATCACTTTGTCTACTAGAGAATGCATAATTGCCTTGCTGCAATTTTCCATTCATAATGTCATTCTGCTTTTTGTAGCAGTCTTTAGCCATATGCCCCATCTTACCACAGTAGCATCATTCAACATTGCTGTTTGCATTTTGGCCTCTCTGCCATCCACCACGACCTCTTTGGCTCCCCCTGCCTCTAGAGTTACCATGTCCTCCTGCATAGGACTGGTTTTCTTGCATTTGCTGCATCTTCTGATTTCTACCACAGCCTGCAGATTGGCCTCCTCTACCTCTGCCTCTACCTCTACCAGCATTTGAGTAGAAGATAGTTTCTTTTGAAGTTCCTGCTGAAGAAGATGCACCACCATTTCTCTGCTCTTCAGAAATTAGAAGAGCAATCAACTCCTCAAAATCAGGAAATTTTTCACGGACGACAATGGATGTCCGGAACTGTGCATAATCCTTTCCTAGACCATTCAAGGTCACAGAAACTAAATCGTCATCATCCACTGGCGACCCAATGGAAGCAAGTGCATCCGCAATTTTCTTCACCTTCATGTGGTAGTCATTGATGCTCATATTTTCTCTCTGCACACATTGTGCAGCTCCTGCTTGAGCTGCATTTTCCTGGCTTGCGTATTTGTGCTATACATTTTTGCCAAAGTATCCCATGCCTCCTTTGGCGTACTTGCATCCTGAATATGCACAATCATGGAGTCCGAAATACTGATAGACAGCCAGTACATAACTTTCCTGAATCTGTCATGCCATCCTTTGAATGCCTGCATTTCCTGTTGATTAGGAACATTAGGAAGAACAGGTTCTTCTTCATTTCCTGTAATGAACTCCTAATAGCCTTTTCCCATCAAGAAATTCGTCATTCTAAACTTCCATGCTTGGAAGTTGTTCTTGTCAAGCTTTTCAGTGACAATCTGTGAAAGAGAATCAAATGCCATTACAGAACACTGCAAAATATTCTGTCACTACAAAAAACACAGCTTTTGCCTCACACGGGCAGATCTGCAAAACTGACGAAAGTGGTATTTCACCACAGAGTCACTTCCTAGTGACGATTTTGCATCAACAGGCAACAAGCATGAATCTACAACTCCCAATGTCTCTGCGCACAGGCATACGATGAGAAATGAGAGAGAAGAGTAGGGAGGGAGAGAGAGGGAGAGAGACAAGAGATTAAGAGAGAGAAGAGGGGCTCCTTAAATGAGAGAGAAGAGTAGGGAGGGAAAGAAAGAGAGAGCTGAGAGAGGGAGAGAGAGAAGAGAGTCTCTTGGCAGCAACGAGAGAGAAGAGTAGGGAGGGAAAGAAAGAGAGAGCTGAGAGAGGGAGAGAGAGATTAAGAGAGAGAAGAGAGTCTCCTGGCAGCCGTGGCTGCTAGAGGGAGGGAGAGAGTAGGGAGGGAGAGGGAGAGAGAGAGAGAAAAGAGAGGAGGGAGACTTAGGGAGAGAGAAAGAGAGAGAGGGAGAGAGAGAGAGAGAGAGAGAGAGAGAAAGAGGGAGAGAGAGGGAATGAAACTTCTGTGCGAGAGGGAGGGAGAGAGTAGGGAGGGAGAGGGAGAGAGAGAGAGAGAGAAGAGAGGAGGGAGACTTAGGGAGAGAGAAAGAGAGAGAGGGGGAGAGAGAGAGAGAGAGAGAGAGAGAGAGAGAGAGAGAGAGAGAGATGAGAGAGAAGAGAGGAGGGAGACTTAGGGAGAGAGAGATAAAGAGAGAGGGAGAGAGAATGAAACTTCTAGCGGCTGTGGCTACCAAGAGAGGGAGGAAGAGAGAGAGAGAGAGAGAGAGAGAGAGAGACTTCTCACAGCCATGGCCGCCAAGGGAGGGAGGGAGGGAGAGAGAGAGAGAGAGAATGAGAAATGAGAGAGAAGAGGGGAGGGAGAGAAAAAGAGATTAAGAGTGAGAAGAGGGACAGAGGAGAGAGAGAAAGGGAGAGAGGGAGGGATGGAGGGAGGGAGGAAGGCTAAGAGAGATTAAGAGAGAGAGAGAGAGAGAGAGAGAGAGACATAGAGAGGGAAAGAATGACAAATCCTAGTGGCCAAGAGGATAGAGGTAGGGAGGTAGAGAGGCTAAGAGAGAGAGAGAGAGAGAGAGGGAGAGAGAGAAGAGGAGAGAGAGAGAGAGAGGAGAGAGATGGGGAGAGAGAGAAATAATTACAAATCCTCGGAGAGAGAGAGAGATAAAGAGAGAGAATGATAAATCTTAGCCGCCATGGGAGGGAGAGAAAGAGAGACTTGAGATAAACTAGGAGAGAGAATGAGTGGGATGAGGACAGAGAGGGAAACACATAAGAGTTGTCAAAGAGAGAGAGAGAGATTAAGAGAGAGAATGAGGTGTCTTGACTATGGCTACAGAGAGAATTAGGAGTCGAGAGAGAGAGAGAGAAAGTAAAGAGAGAGTTTTATAGATTTACATGTTTTATATTATACTTTTAAAAAATTATAAAAGAGCGAATTTATGGTTTGTTTTGAACTCAGGGGGGTCACTATGTATAAACCAAATGATTACAATATTTGAAATAGAATGTTAGTTGGTTTTGCAAGTGCCAAAGGATTCACATTCAATTTTATCACATGCGTTCAAGGCCTATATTTAAAATCCCTTATCTGTAAAATTTTTCATTAATAAAGTGTACCCCTTTTCTATACAAATTTGTATATTTTTTTCCAAACAACTTTAAATAGTCCCTTATGTATATTTATTTCTGTAAATTTTAGAAATAAAAAATATCCTTATGTTGAACTCACGTGATTGGGTTACATATGATGAGTGACCCCCCCAAGGTTTTGAAGGTGAGATAATATTTTTATATATATTCATCTTTTAAATTGAAAAAATGTTAACTTTTCTTTAGATACTTGTTCTTCATTTCTCCCACATGCAGGTTTAGCCTCTACATCAAAACCCCTTCTTTTGCATATTTAAGCCTCTTAAACCCTAGCACATCAAAATGAACACAGAAAAGAAATTATTTATTGCTTTTCTTCGCTTCGACGATTGGTTTAGAATAGTTTAGAATAGATTAGATTGCCTTAGAGGAGAGACAATTCTCCAAGTTGCCAATCGAAGCCATGCTCAAATTTTTCTAACTAGTTCCTAATCGTTGTTAATCCCTTCGCTCACATGCGGTTTAACACTCATAACATGCTATTAAATAAGACCTTTTACCATTTACTAAGAAGTTTATCAGTGGGTAGATTGCATGAGTAGATATCAGTGGACAGATTACATGTCATGGGACATATTGGAGCTTGATGATTATTGGTTATTTTTATTGCATTTGTATAAATATTTAAGCTCATTTATTGTCATTAAAAACCTTGTAAAGCCTTCTATGCTATTTTTTACATTTATTGTCATATGAAGCACCTTGTAATAAACCCGACCATCTCGACCATTCACTATTTAACGAGTATCAGTGGGCTGCATAAGTGGATATCAGTGGAACAGCTTTTAGTGGGTAGATTGCATCAGTTGGGTATCAGTGCACAGATATCAATGGATGGACAGATTACATGTCATCACAAAGATTGAAGCTTTATGACTAGAGGGCAAATCAATGGATGGACAGATTACATGTCTTCATGAAGATTGAAGCTTTATCACTAGAGGACATTTTATTTAATTGTAAAGCTTTATTGGCTAATTTTTTTACATTTGTACAAATATTTAAGCCTTCTAGGATATTTCCCACATTTATTGCCATATGAAGCCTTGTAAAGCCTTTTGAGCTATTTCCCATATTTATTGTATCAAGTGTTGTATATTGTACTTTACTTGTATGTATCTAAATTCTTCATTATCTTTTCTTGTAGGATTATGGAGCAATCAACTAATGTGGGGGCTATCCTAAATGACTCTGAGATCAGTGTTGGGGTAAAGGGCAGTGTGCCCACCCACTTATACAATGCCCATGTATACTCATATATATATGATAGAGGAATAAGCTGGAGTAGCTTTTGCTCCACCACTTTTGGTGTCTCCGTATTCCTTTGTGTGTGCTCTCCTCTCTCACAACTGGTATCAGAGCAGGTTGTGGTGTTCGATTTGTGGGGAGCCTTGCGTTAGGTGCTCGTTGTAGTTCCATCAATGGAGCTACTGTTGCATAGAGGCCGGCTTAGGAACCGTCATGGCGGCTGCTTTCTTGCAGCTCGTTGGAGAAGCTGAAGCCTTGGTTGCTACTCTAGGCATGCCTGCTACTGCAAACTCCTTTGAGATCGACTGAGTCGCATGGGCGCTTGTTTGAAGTTTGAGGCGCTGAAGTGTCTCGTTGGCTGGGAGCCTGGCTATTGTGCTGTGACTCAGAGAGGCACTGTTATTGCTTGTTCTGTTTGGAGCATCATTCGCTAGCCTGCAACTATAGGAAGGCCGTTGAAGGAGTCATCGGATGGAGTAGGCTTGTGCTCAATGAGCTACTTGGCTCATGGGACTTCGCTTGGCTTGTGAGCCCATTCGTGGCGATTATGAGTCATGGTTGCTTTCAGGGTGCCAAAAATGAGATGGCGTTGGATGATCAAGCTGCATGGAGAGAAGAGTTGACGATGCCGAGGAGCCATTGTAGAGCCGTTTGCTCTATTGAGTCACCGTCTTGAACGTGGCGGGGCCGAGAGGGCGCTTGGAGCATGTATTCCTGTGGAGGCTTCACATTGATGAAGCTGGAGCTGCCTCAGTCTCTGGAGATGTATGAGGCATCGAGTAGTTTCTCTCTCTCAGAGATACAAAGGACCTAGTCTTTCTCTCGCGAACTATTTTAGAATGAGAAACACTCAGCCTTTCTCCTATTTTAGAATGAGAAACACTCAGCCATAGCCATTCTTGGCACTTGCAGGTTCCAGTCTTGGCATAGTTCTTTGCCATTGTCTCTAGCTCATCTGGGAGCTGTTGGGGAGCCTCTGGATTGCATGTTTGATGCAGTTGAATGCCTGAGGGATTGCGAGTGATTGCATTTGTGCTCTTGGAGCTGAGGACACGCTGATTTGAGGTTGTTGCTTGGACACTTTGCGGGACTGGTCATATGCCATTTTGCAATCTTGCACAAGGAGCTTTCGATCTGTACATCACTTTGGCAGTGGCAGTGACACATGCTTTTGACAGTGGTACATGCCTGGTTGAGATGCATTGCAGTTCGTTGGATGCATGGTTATTTGCCTATGTTGGATACATACGGTGGTACGGTGATGTATTGAGATCCTGTCAGATTAGCATTGTTTGGAGCTGTTTCAGGGCTGGTTTGTCAGCATTTTGGGGCTGATTTGATACCGTATTCGGGGCTGATTTTATGGCATTGTGTTTGCCATTGGTCAGGACATTACAATTGCTGTTGTTGCTGTTTTTATAACAAAAAAGTCATTTTCAGGACTGAATATCTCTTTTCTGGTGCAGAATTGCACTTTGTGCCGAACTGGAAAGTTGTAGTTCACAGAAAATACTACAACTTTGCTTTTGGAAGCAAGTTGATCCGGTATAAGCTGCAGGAGTTACAGCCTCTGCAAAACCACAAAAAGTTGCAGTCTACTGTCTATTTGTGACCAATGTGCAGGAAGCTGTTTTTCAGGTGAGAATATCTGAGAATACAAAAGGATTTGGCTCTTAAAGTCAACTGACAAGTTGTAGATCTTTCTACCAGCTACAACTTTGCTGTTTACAGCTTTGGCATCCGGTCTTTCAGTGAAAAGATATCGCTGTTCAAAAATAGGGATAGCGTGTTATTTTGCCCAAAGTGGCTGTGAGGTATTGTAGGAATTTCTATCCATGGAAAGCTTAAGATATCCTCAACATCAGAGGTCTTACAGAAGGCAAGGGTTATATGGACAACATTTGGTTCTCCAAATCCTGATTTGAAGCGAAAGGTCACAAAAGCAGACGCCGACACACTCACAAACTTCTATACTTCTTTGAGTGCAGTTGTGCCTAGGGGAACTCAAGACTGAGAAGAAAATATGATAAGCCTCAAGGTGGTGAGGGACAGATATGCTGACTACACTTCTATCATATTTCGTCCTGTTGAAGTGTTCAATGAGATGCTTGAAACGTGCATTGCTTGTGAGCGTGGATAGTTGACCTATGAAGCTCCTTTGTTTATCTCTGGGTAGCCAGCCTATTCTCGTCTATGCACAGAAAAGCGAAACCTGTGCAAGGATTTTGTAATTGAATTGTCTTTCAGGCTGTAGCCCTCGGAAACGTCGATTCTCTTTGCGATTCGGTGCCCTTCGCTACTAAATAGTTCGCAGTTGCTCTTCTGCCAATTCATGTTGCCATGAACTGCTCAGTGAGCAAGAAGGTAAGCAGAGGGGATTGAGAAGAGTGCAGGAGGTGCAAGCCTTGAGGGCTGGCGGAGGCCTTAGCATACGAACAGGATGCTTCTTCTCTCCAACGCTACGAGAAAAGGGTGCTTCTTTTCTACGGCCCAGCATGAAACACAAATCAAGCGTACGCGGAGAGGGAGGTAGGGGTAATCGGAGGAGAGGTGGCAAGCTCTTTGTGATTCCAACGAATCTAAACTCAAGATGTAGCCTGAATACACCCGTTTGGTGTCCTCCATGAAGAGACCAGTCCATCAACAACAACTTCAATATCATTTTCATAACAATTCATCCAAACACGATGACATATTATTAACGCTCCGCTCAGCTCCACTCTGTTTCTGTTCGAGCTTTTCTGTTCGAGCTCTGCTCTGCCTCCAGGCTTCCTCCTTCTCCATCTTGGCTCAAGTGGAAGAGACTTCTTCATCGAGACATGAACGAACCCAAAAAGAGCAAAACTCTCCCTGTATCCGCTATCTCTCTCCCAAGTGTCCCTCTCTCTGTCGCTTGCTCGCTCTTTGGCAGATCTAATTTTCTCTGGTCCTCCCCAACGCAAAGGTGCAAACTACAAGCAAAAAGAGCGCGAAGATCTCAATCCGTGGAGCCGACACCCTTGCTCTTCTACAGCCGCTTGCCTATCTCTCCCTAGCATCCACGACCACTGACCCACGATCATAACGCAAGCATCCACGACCCCCGACCCACAATCATAATGCAACTTAGTGAAGAAGGGCAGATGCAGATGCCACAAAGAAACACCCATTTGTTTCGTCTTCCCGACACCCCAAGGACTCCCCACTACCCAGCTGCGTTATCCCAAAAGCTCAACCTGTATCTCGTGAGCCAAGTGCGTTTCCACAGGGGAAGGCATCAATGCTGGTGGATCGGAAGCGAGAGAGTAACAGGTGGTGGGTGGGTTCACGATCGCGTAGGGAAGGTGGGGAGGAGCTGTGAGAGGTGTAAGTGAGGAGCAAAAGCAGAACAGCTTGTTGAGGTGTGAGGGGCTTGCTGAGGAGGGAGGAGCGATGGGCTGAGAGGGAAGGTGGGGAGAGAGAGAGAGAGAGAGAGAGAGAGAGAGAGAGAGAGAGAGATGGGGAACAGGAGCGATGGAGCAAGGGAGGTGCAGGTGGTGGCGATGGTGGTAGTATTACTCTTGGGAAGCAAGATACAATGGAAACTAGCAGCAGCAGCAACAACAACAACAAAAGCAACAACAACAGCAACATCAAGAGCAGTAGTAGTAGCATCCATGAAGAGCTTGATAGAAGCAGACAAGCTTGCGCTACAAAAGTTCTTGGAAGCAACACTAGCTGGGGTTTCATCATCGTCATCGTCTTCGTCTTCATCATCATCTTCTTCGGTCTACAATTTCAGTGCTCCAGTTTGCAAATGGCATGGAGTTCGGTGCATGGTCGATCAACAACAACAGCAAAGAATTGTGGGTGTTTTTCTAGAAGATATGGGCTTACGAGGGAGCATCCCAGAGGCCACTCTGGGAGCTCTCTCGGCACTCACTCAGCTTAGTCCGTTCAACAATTCAATCCATGGAACCTTGCCTCTCGATCTCTTCTCGCTCTCCAAACTCCAATACCTTTCTCTCTCGTCCAACTCCTTCTCCATCGCTCCTCCTCCTCTCCTTTCCAACCTCACCCAACTTTCTCGTTTTGATCTCTCTCACAACTCCTTCTCTGGTCCTCTCCCTCCTCAGCTCCTCCTCCTTCCCCATCTCCGCTTCCTCTACCTCTCCTCCAATTCCTTCTCTCATACCATCTCCTCCCAGACCTTCTCCTCCCCCTCCTCCTCCCTCTTCTCCCTCGACCTCTCCAATAACCACCTCTCTGGCCCTCTCCCTCCCAACGTCACTTCCCTTCTTCACCTCTCTTCCCTTAACTTCTCCAGGAACTCGCTCACCGGTCAGCTCCCCACCCAGCTGTCTAACGTGCTTAGCCTCTTCTCCCTCGACCTCTCTTCAACCACACCAACCTTTTACGAAACTTCAGAAGATGCATGAAACTCAAGCGCATGCACCCTCAGCCTTTTACGAAACTTTAAACGTTGAGTAAGCGACGAGCAAGCGACAACCTCAAAGTACCTGGAGTTCAGAATCCTGGAGTCTAGACTGGTCACTGGAGTTCGCGAATGGAAACGTTATTTTCAGCTTCAACTTTCTTTCGTTTGAAGTTTGCAGTCTGACTCGAAGAAGTCGGCTGTTGGAGACTGTGCTGTGTGCACTGTGGAGCACTAACTACGAAGTGGATAGTGGAGTACAAACTACAAAGTGGGCTATGGAGTACGAACTACGAACGACGAAGTGGGTCTGTGGATTGAACATGGAGCCTTGTCTTGAACAACGAAATGTTCAAGGATCAAGAAAGGCCTTAGAAGTTTCTAAACCCTAAGAGAAGATAAGGTGGCTTAATCTACGACTACAAAGAGATTAGATCTACGGCTATAAATTAATCTACTTTTTAGTGTTAAGTTATTTTAAATATTACATATATTTCTTTTATATTTTATCATATATTACTAATTTCCAAAGTCCCTAGGCAATCTTAACGTATTCTATAGGAAACTTTAATTGTAGCTTAAATTTTAAAGGTTAATATTTCAAATACCTTTAAAATACATTTGCCATTAAATTTAGCCCTTATAAATAACCTACTTGGCACAACTTATACCAGTTTTTTTCAATTTTAACCTCATTTTAACTGGTGCAAAATACACTAGAGGGAGGTTTTTTCTAGCACTGGTTCATACACATGAAAGACCAACCATCAACACTCCCTCATCACTCAATGGTGTACATCATACAAAGAAAGTTTCAATATTCTCACAAGGCAAGGCTTTTAGGAATAGGTCTACTGTGTTCTCCAAGAAATAGTTAACAATCCCAATTCCATAATGTTATGATGTTGAATCCTTGGGTTCTTTCCAATGTAATGGAAATTTGATCATCAAAAAATATCATCACGGGATCTACTCTAAGATCTAGCATCGAATCTGCATACTCCAAGATTTGTCACAAACCATCTCATCCATGTAGCCTTACATCCAATTTCAAAAATCTTGAATACTACACTATCACCTTCAACAATCTCCATCGAAAACTTTATAGCATTAAATGCCATTGATTTGAGTATCTAGGTCCTTTAGGATTTTGATCGAGCAATTTAAACATCAAATCTCTTAGCTCTTGTAGTATAACCCTTTCTCAAAGAGTGAATTTCGTTCAATAACATTATTCCATCCATTCTTCAAAGTATGATTAGCCATATGCTTGATAGCAGTGCACTTTAGATGGAGAAGAACTAGCATGCTCATCAATATTTTGAACCTCAGCATTCACCATAAAAACTTGTCGAGCCTATATCAAGAGCATTGCTCAATGTATTATAGTGAACTTCATATGCTATATCTTTGCTTGAACTTGGAAGGATCACCAACATTATAATCGCTTGAAGGATCACAACAACATCACAAGTTTCAAGAGCATCACTCAACACATCATGGTGAACTTGATATGTTGCATCTTTGATTGAAGGATCATAAACATGACAATCACTTGATGGAACTAGTGTGATATGTTCCCAACATGAAAGGGGTGCTTTGTTAGAACACATCTTCCACATACCTTGAAAGCATGCATTATAGTAGCATGATCTAAGTGGTGCTAAGTGTTAAAGAGTACCCATTAACAAAATGAAGGGAAAGAGTGTTAGGAATGGAATCATAGCTCCATAAGACATCTCTATTCACATTTTGTCTCCATTTTGTTCTTCAACTTCCTAGAAAAAGCATTCAAAATATATTTCTTTTAGGAGATATAAAGTGTGAGCCTACATTTTATGCTAGCCTGTAGGAATGTCACAACATCACGAGAACATCACTAGCATGTTATAGCTTTACACCACCTTGCTTTATATTTTTATTAGTCAGCATTCTATTTATAATGGCCCTTGCACTATCGTGCTCTCCCTTGCCATGTCCAAGTCTAAGAAAGTTCCAAATCATGCACAAGCTAGTGAGACTAATAGACATGGACATGAATAGTGAACTACAAAGGTCTACATGCTTTGAAATGGGAGGCTATGCCATCAAACTAGAAACTCAATGTTTCTTTACAAGTAATTACAATCATTCGTGGTGTAACATAAAGCAATGTTATATGAAAAATTTTTTGTGCTTCTTATCATTTGAAATGTAGAAGGTTATAAATATAGGAAAAGGTTATGTAGAAGGTTATATATAGGGTAAGGTGGTACTCTTTTTCCACTTTAAAGTGGTCAAGTTTGTCGGGCCCAAAAGATACATAAGTGGGAGAACTTTTGGATATTCAAACTGTACATGCTCGCAATGTAGTAGAAGCTTGCAATAACATCCTATAGTAGAATTTTCCTTAAGCCCGTTCCACATTCAAATGTTCTTTCAAACACAATTTATCCACTTTGTAGAGCTTGACATTAGGTTACTAAATTTCCACTATCTCAAAGCATAGCTTAAAAGATACAATTTGAGTCCTCTCTCTCTCTCTCTATGTGTGTGTGCGTGTGTGTGTCCTCTGTGTGTGTGTGTGTGTGTGTGTGTGTGTCTCGCTGAATCCAATACTAATATCTACTTATTATAACTGTGGGGGCTAGTCAGCACATTAAAACTTTCAGCTACCCAACAACAAATTGTGACTGCTCTTAAACATCATCCTATATCAGACAATATTTAAAAAATAACTTTTAATTTGAATCTGAGAATAAACACACCCTACCTGTTAATTTAAAAATGGTGTATAAAATTACCCCTGCTATAAATATATTTCTGTAAGTCTTGAGAATTAAAATACCCCTCATTTTGAACTCTCATAGTATACTTACATTTCCCAGATGGACCCCACCTTCCACTCTTAATTGCATCTATTGTTTCAGGTCTCACTACATCGGGTTACCATGCATGTCCTGTTTGTGGTCCTTCGCTAGTTGCCTCACGGGCAGACGCATTGAATAAGGTCATCTATGAGAATCACCATCAATTTCTCCCACCTGATCATCCTAGATATGTTGCCCCTTGGAATGAAGTCCTCCCACAATCACTCACCGCGGGAGATTGGATGAGAATTTGGGACGGTTCCACGACTCCTCCACCACTTGGCATGAGCCGGTAAGGATTTGTAACTATTGGCTGGAAGTAAAGATTGGCTATATTGGTTGAAAGTGAGGATTGCACGCTAACACTTTCTCGGGGGGGTCACTCATCATATGTAACCCTATCACGTGAGTTCAACAGAAGGATATTTTTTATTTCTAAAATTTACAGAAATAAATATACATAAGGGACTATTTAAAATAGTTTTGGAAAAAATTTACAGATTTGTATAGAAAAGGGATACATTTTATTAATGAAAAATTTACAGATAAGGGATTTTAGAAATAGGCCTTGAACGCACGTGGTATAGAGGGTTTATACATAGTGACCCCCCCGAGAACACTTTATTTTGTTTAGATACTCCATCTTTTATCATTTACCATATTGGTCCCACCTCAAGATCAATCACCTGCTCGATCCCATGCATATCTTCAAGAATGTGGCATCTACCATTTGGGAGCATTTGAATGGGACACGAGATTCGGCAGGCATAAAAGAGGATCTACGTACCACAGGGAGGATGCGAGAAGCTTGACCTCAAGAGAGACCAAATGGGCGTGTTTTTTTACCTCGTGCACCGTGGATGTTATCCAAGCTAGAGATGGCGACGGTGAAGCGCGCTATTACTACAATTCGTACTCCCACTGGATGCATGAGGTGTTTGAAGGGAGCCTTTACAAAGAGCAAGAAAAGAGGTGTAGAGCAATTATATGGCTTGAAATCTCATGATTGGCACAAGATGCTCCAAGTAAGTATTTTATATGCATAATATCTATTTCCTTTCAAATTTGTGAGTGAATAGCTATAAGCAACTAATCAACCACCTCCTCGCGGGTTCAGTTCATACTACCTACTAGCATTTCACGTAGTGCATCAAAGGACGTGAAAGATTGTATTTACAAGATGGGCGAGCTTGTGAGGTATGTGAGCTCAAAGGAAATAGATCCCACCATGCTTGAGAATGCTCGAGTTATGTCAGTGGAGGTGGTTTGTTTAGTGGAGGAGACATTTCACAAGCCAACTACATCTCATAGTGCATTTGGTGGATGAGATTGCTATATGCGGTACTATACATGCACGATGGTTGTTCTTCCTCGAGCGCTTCATGAAGACCTTGAAGGGCTTTGTGAGACAAAATGCAAGACCCGAAGGTAGCATGGCCGAGGGTTGGTTGGTACAAGAGTCACTTGTATATATTTCTGAGTTTCTTGTTGATGTGGATAGCTCTGTCCCACGACTATGGAGAGATGATGAAGACCTAAGGATGACCTCTATTGTGCCTCAAGGAAAAGGACGCAACAAAGTAATAGACACGGAGTTGCGTAATAGTATCAACCTCTTTTGCGTGCTTAATAGTGATGTGATGAAAAGATGGGTGACAAGATACGAGGATGCAAAGGCAAGAAGACAAGAAGAAAGGGCCCTCTTTCGTACACACCACGGATCTCGTGTGCCATACCCTCAGCGTCTAAGAGCACTTCCAAAGGATATTCATGTGGATTGGCTACTTGATGAAATGGAGAAAGCAGAGAAAGACGAGGGGATGCATATCACAATGGAAGAATGGGAGTATGCTAGGGGATGCATGAGCAAGGTCGGTATATAGAATGTTATGCATAAGTTAGGAGGTTTTTATAATTTAGATTGCTTATTTAATTGATTTTTTCTTGGTGTAGTGCACTATGTTCAATGCTATATGGTATGAGGGCAAGCATTTTCGAACACAACGGATTGATGATAAGAGAAACACACAAGATTGCGGCGTCATTGCTAGCTTTGAGGGAGCCAATGGAGTCATGGATGATTATTGTGGCATAATCCAAGATATCATTATGCTTGACTTTCGACGCTTCTTTGTGTATGTTTTGGATGTAAAGTGGTTTAAGGACGTGGTGGAAAGAGGCCCTAATGCAACAATCAAACGCCATGCAAGTGGCTTTGTAACTATTGACTCCACAAAGTTTTGGCAAAGTAGGAAGGACACACTAATACTACCGCAACAATGTGAACAGGTACTGTGCACACACATAAAAATACTCGCTTTTAAATATTTGATGCAAGAAAAGTAACATGATTGTATTTGTGTTTGAATTAGGTTGTCTATCAACCAATGATGGATAATAATAGGTGGTGGCATGTCATACCTATTATGCCACGTTCCAAAGTGATGTATAGTACATTTACTAATATGGAGCATATGGAGGATGATCATGGCCATGGACGTGATGATGACCGTGATACAAGAGAGGAGGATGATCATGAGATAGGAGATATAGATATTGAGGCCGGCATTACCCGTGAGGACGAGCCTACCATTGGAGATCTTGATTTCGATGAGCACATGAGTGGCACAAGTAGTAGTGGGTTGAATGTATTTGTAGATCTAAACACTTGTTTGGATTTTGAAGTAGATAGTTTGGCAAGGGTTGATCTCATTGAGGATGAGATTGAACCGTAGCCCCACAATTGATATTGGCAAAACTATTTTACATATTGTCTCATTCTCCTCATTTCCCTTAATTCTTGTATATGTGGGCTTGCAAAAAATTATGTGCTTTGGTAATCATGGGCAATGTTTGGAAAGCAATGATGTACACCAAAATCTCACTTTCTGTATTCTCTGGAGTGCGTCTAACAACGCGTCTAAATGCGCGTCTGATTCTCAGTGTAAACACGCAAATAAACGTGCAAATAGACGCGCAAATAGATGCGCTAATAAACGGGATGTTAGACGGGCCCATATTTTCTCAGGTCTAACGCACAAATAAACGCGCGCAAATAAATGCGGTGATTGATGCGCAAATAGACGAGCATTTAGCTGCGCTAATAGACGCGCTCGAAATTTCTCTACTAGAGCAACGCCTATAGACGCGCCCGCTATTTTGCGCGTCTACCAAGCATGTCTATAGTTGCTTTGTGTTGTTGTGAGGGATGCAGGTGCTAAAATACATCAAAGGCACACTTGATTATGGCATCACCTATACTAAGGGCAACATCTTGACCAAATTTTGTGACTCAAATTGGGCAGGAGATGTGGACAGCAGGAGATCAGTGACAGGGTACTGTTTCTCACTTGGATTCGAAGTTGGGTCATGCGTTAGCAAGAAGCAACCCAGAGTTGCTCTTTCTTCTACCGAGGCTGAGTACAAATGTGCGTGCTTTGCTTCTTTCGAGGTATTGTGGTTGAGGAGGATTTTGGGGCACATGAATGCAATGCAGAATGACCCTACACAGTTATCATGTGACAATCAAAGTTGCATGGCGATTGCAAAGAACCTGGTGTTCCACACTCATACAAAACACATTGAGATTCAATATCACTTTGTATGCAAGCTCATCATGGATGGAGAGATTGACTTGGTGTACTGTCCGACTATAGAGAATGCTGCGGACATCTTCACGAAGGCTCTTGGAAGAGACTTGCTAGAGAGGTATCTTCATCAACTTGGCATTGGGCCGAAAAAGTAAGTTCACTTGCAGGTGGACATTGAGGGGGGGTGTTAGATATCAATGCTCCACTCTCATGTAACTATGCGGGAACCAGGTAACTCTACTTGTAAGCCCCCCATATGAGGAGAAGGCATTTGAGTAGCTCGGTTATCTGGTAGGTCCTGGTTTGGACACCAGATGGGGGCCATGTGTGGCTTGATGGCTAGATGGCTTCAGATAGAGTTGGCACACTGCCAACTAGGCTACATGCAAGTGCGGGAAGGAATCCCTTGACTTACCACACTGAGGGTAGACGACGGAGCATTTCCCGGGGCAGCACACTCTTGGGTTGCGGGGCCCATTTGGAGCCTCAGATGATCCCGGATGGCTCTGGGCCGAATGATAACCGTAGGTTAGTTGCTCTGTTGTGCACCGATTCTATCGTATGGTCAATGGCCTATTTCGAGACTGACCCCCAGTCGACTGTTTTGGGTGGACTGGGTCGGTCACCCAATTGAGCCTAACCGACTATGACTGGTGGCTATATAAGAGCAAGCTCGTGAAGCCCATTTCATCACTGGCTATAGCAACCTTGATTCTTTAGCATCCAGCCTCCGTCTTCTATTATTTCTAGCATGCCATCAAAGCTTCTTTCACAGGAGCACACGGTTGGGAGGCAGTGCCATCTATTATATCAGTTCTACAGTAATCAAATTTTTGATTCTCCATACTATCTTGTTTTCTCTCTTGTGTACGAGATCCTATTATCTGTTGAGCACAGACGTTGTATTATTTTCTTACACTATGCACCATAAGGAGGATGCGTGAAGCTTGGCCACAAGAGAGGCCAAATGGGTGTGTCTTTTTACCTCATGCACCATGGAGATTATTAAAGCTAGAGATGGTGGCAATGAAGCGAGCTATCACTATAGCTCGTACTTCCACTGGATGCATGAAAAGAGGTGTAGAGCAATTATAGGGCTTGAAATCTCATGATTGGCACAAGATGCTCCGGGTAAGTAAATAAACGCGTTGACAGACACAGTGTTAGACGGGCCCGTATTTTCTACACAAATAGACGTGTCAATACACGTGCAAATAGATGAGCTATTAGACGTGCTATTAGATGCTATTAGATGCGCCTGTAATTTCTCTATTCAAGCAACGCCTATAGACGCGCTCGCTATTTTGCACATCTATCAGTGCATCTATAGTTGCCTTGTTGTTGTTTGTTTCGGGTTCTTAAATTTGGAAGGGTTACTCCTCATGGATAATATAAAATCAAGTCTCCTTAAATTGCATTACCAAAACTAGTTAATGATAGCCTTCTATGATGGAAGGATTCCTACTATACAAAATGTATACATGAGCCGTTAGACAAGGCAAATCTTGCTAGGAGACAATAGAAGACTCGAACTAGATGCGAGACATCTAAGTACTCATAGGCCAATGAATACAAAGCTAGAAATTAGTGCACTATATTATGGGGAGAACCTTGGTGCATCATCATTGAACTAAATTACCAAGCTACTATATATGCTAGGGTTAGCATCAAAATTCTATAATTCTCCTATAAAATACGCATGATAAAATTAGGGTTAGGTTTGCGAATTTGCAATAGACACATCATGTGATACAAAGCCTATTACCATAGGAAAGAATGGTTATGATGAAGCTCAAGTGAAGGATTTTGATTTGGTATAGAGGCTGGCATGACATAACACAAAGCTCACCCGAAATAAATAAAGGAAATCATAAGGGAATCAAATATATCAACCTTTCGTCTAGTTTATTGACGCATCAACACAAAAGTCGAGCACCTGCAGATGCAACATACATGTGTAACAGAGGCAAAAGGAACAAACCAAAAAGAACAATTGCAAAGATGTGCCCTACCAAGATATAATTGAATCTTCGTACATCTATTTATCATATGTGGCTGGAGAGAATTTCCACAATCAATATATTAAGTATACTACTATTCTACGTCAAGATAATTGTTCATTGATGGAAGCTTTATAGAGCTACTTATGATGTGCCTAGAGAGGATCTTTCTCTTTCTAGCAAGAATGATTCACTTTGAATTTCCTTATCACATGTGTATATCTAGAGGATCTTTCTCCATCAATCTAACAATTGTCCATGTTAACTAATAACAATTCACGTTCATGACATGATTACTTTACACCTACTTATCACGTGGTTACATAAGATCGCTTTGTTCTATTCCAAAGCTCATATTACAAGGCCATGGTTCATGTTTCTAGAGTCTCACTCTCTTGGACTAAACAATCTACTTATGATGTGGCTCCTTAGCGAGTATACCTCTATTCGACAACTATTGCAAAATGACAAAGCATTTCCAAAACATCCCAAAGCTAAGCACATACATGTGCAGGCATACAAATTGATTGGATTAGACTTCTTAACGGAATTTGATTCGATCGTACAGCCAGGGATCAGTTGAGAGGTATTTTTCGAACCACGATGGAATACTTTTTTGCTTTCGATCGTACAGTCAGGGATCAGTGGACTGTATTTTTCGAACCACGATGGAATACTTTTTTGCTTTCGATCGTACAGCCAGGGATCAGTTGAGAGGTATTTTTCGAACCACTTTTTTGCTTTAAAACGTCTGTCGATTCTGTCGCAGTCCGATTACTTAACAGCAACATGTTCGCCAAAGGTTTTTACTCGCACGCTTATTCATCCCTTTCGGCTCGACAGTTTCGAGTAGTGCTCTAAATCACCCACATGGATTCGGCAGATGCATTACGGGAATCGCCAGCTCCTAGTGTCGACGCGGACCATGTTAGCAATGCACCCATCGACGCTCATACGCTTCTGTCCTCCATGGAGGACCTCATGGCGCAATTGCTGCGCGTCGGCCCGCCACACGAAAGCATGTACGCAGAGGAAGTCGAGCATGAGTTGAGGAAACTTGCGGTGCAGTGGGGAATGAATCCCCGCGCGTGGGATCCTTACATCCGTCTTGGCGTCTCGTATCAGAGCTTTCTCAATCCGTTGGTCATCAGCGCCCCCCATCTCGCAGCTATCGGCCTTCAAATTGGCCTCGCGTTCCTCCTGGATGACATGTGCTTCGATAAGCACGACCTGGACCCGGCGGAATATGGCGAAGAACCGGGCGCCCTTCGGAATTCTGAAGGACGCATTCAAAACGGCGGGGAGTTCTACAGGCACGTCAGCAAAATAGCTGGGATGTTGGAGTTGCCGCCCGATCCCACGCCAATCGAGCGAGCCATGTGGGAGGTAGGAATGCGGGTGAGGCGACTTTCCGACCCAGAATGGTACCGGCGTTTCGTAGATACGTATGAGGAATTCGTCGAAGCTTGCATCACCAAGGAGACAGAGTTCCAATGGCCGTCCGTGATCAAAGACGTGGAATCGTTCGTGCAGGTCCGCGTGTTCGACACGGGTGCGATTCACCTAGCCAACCTGATGGAGTTCGCCTACGATGCCGTCCTTCCACGCGAGGTGCACTCCCATCCCAGCATCCAAAAGCTCATCTGGGAGTGCGGCAAGTCTATCGCTTTCGTCAACGACGTCTTCTCCTATCACAAGGACGTGATTCTGGAGGGCAGCCAGTTTAATTTCATCACTGTGCTCATGGACAAGGACGGCATGTCGTTCGGGGAAGCCTTGCGACGAGCTGCTGAGCTCGTCAACTCTGCCACCCGAGCCTTCGCTGAGATTGAGGCCGCGCTGCCAATCTGGGAGCAACAAGCTGTCGAACGCGTGGTAAGGCGTTACGTGAAGGGACTCAAAGATATGATCGTGGGAAATTTCCGCTGGCACACCATCTCAGACCGCTATACTTCGTCGGGTTTGTCGGTCCCGCAGCTCCTCAACCAGCTTCTTCTGAAGAGCAATGCTTCATCTCCACTTGAGTAGCTTCCTTCTCACCAACTTCAGCCCGCGTCGTGTGTTTGGGAGGCCCCTAATAAGTGCGGCGTTCTTTGGTTGTGTGCGCAGCTTCTTCTACTCTCGTGTGGGTTTTCCTTTGTCCTCAATATTACGTTGCATTTGCTACACAGCTTCAATGGAGACCTTATTGATGCTCGATTGGGAGATATCCTTCATAGAGATCCATGCCGAAGCTAGGTATATATGAATTTACTAATATGATATTGCACATATAGACGCATACCTACTGTGCCATTGATCTTGTAGATGCACCTTTGGATAAGCATCCTTTCACCAAAGTTGGAAGTGAACAAAATAAAATTCCAATGGCTCATTATGATCAAAACTTGTAGCCAATGATGAGATTTGAGGCAACTTTGAACTCAGTATTGTCAAAAATCGTGTAGTATGGAATCATAGCTATACATAAAGGAACTAGAGACATGTGCTAAACATGAGACTACAAGATACCAAGCTTATAGTTCTTTGTGAAATTTCCCTTTAGGCAATGTGTGTCCAATTTGAGTTTGAAAAGAGGCTATGTTCTTCCTTGTTTGTTGCCTCCTCACTCTTGGCAAAGATCTGGGTGCCTTTGGAATGTGACGATTGCTTTTTGGCCATAGCTCCCTCATCTTATCCATTATCTCGTGCTGCCTATATGTCTATATTGTCGCCAACTAAATGCTCCCAAATAGAACATCCTATACTTTTGGAATCACAACAAGACAAAGCAACTATGGATGCGCTTGATAGACACGCAAAATAGCGGGTGCATCTACAGGCACCGCTCGAATAATGAAAATATGGGCGCATCTAACAGTGCGTCTATTAGTGCATCTATTAGCGCATCTACACTGTGAATTAGACATAGATTTAGACGGAGATTTAGATGCAAAATAGAGAATATAGAAAATGAAATTTTGGTGCAGGCTGATAAATGTACATCATTGCTTTCCTAACATTGCCCATGATTACCAAAGCACATAATTTTGGCAAACTTACATATACAAAAATAAAGTGAGGTGAGGAGAATGAGACAATATGTAAAATAGTTTTGCCAATATTAATGATGGGCTACGGTTCAATCTCATCCTCAATGAGATCAACGCTTGCCAAACTATCTACTTCAAAATCCAAACTAGTGTTGAGATCTACAAATACATTCAACACACTACTACTTGTGCTACTCATGTGCTCATTGAAATCAGCATCACCAATGGTAGGCTCGTCCTCACGGGTAATGGCCTTAATATTTGTATCTCCTATCTCATGATCATCCTCCTCTCTCATATCACGGTCATCATCACCTCCATGGCCATGATCATCCTCCATATGCTCCATATTAGTAAATGTACTATATGTCACTTTGGAACGTGGCATAATAATAGGTATGACATGCCACCACCTATTATTATCCACCACTGGTTGATAGACAACCTAATTCAAACACAAATACAATCATGTTATTTTCCTTGCATCGAAGGTATCAAATATTTAGAAGTGAGTATTTTTATATGTGTGTACAATACCTATTCACATTGTTGTGGTAGTACTAGTGTGTCCTTACTTTGCTAAAACTTTGTGGAGTCAATAGTTACATTAAAGCCACTTGCCTGGCGTTTGATTATTGCATTAGGGCCTCTTTCCACCATGTCATTAAATCACTTTAATTACATCCAAAACATACACAAAGAAGTGTCGAAAGTCAAGCTTAATGATATCTTGGATTATGCCACAATAATCATCCATGGCTCCATTGGCTTCCTCAAAGCTAGCAATGACACCACAATCTTGTGTGTTTCTCTTATCATCAATCCGTTGTGTTCAAAACTGCTTGCCCTCACACCATATAGCATTGAACATAGTACACTACACCAAGACAAAATCAATTAAATAAGCAATCTAAATTGTTGAAAGCTCCTAACTTATGCATAACATTCTATATACCGACCTTGCTCATGCATCCCCTAGCATACTCCCATTCTTCAATTGTGATATGCATCCCCTCATCTCTCTCTACTCTCTCCATTTCATCAAGTAGCCAATCCACATGAATATCCTTTGGAAGTCCTCTTAGATGCTGAGGTTATAGCACACGTCGAGATCCGTGGTGTGTAGGAAAGAGGGCCCTTTCTCCTTGTCTTCTTGCCTTTGCATCCTCGTATCTTGTCACCCATCTTTTCATCACATCACTATTAAGCATGCAATAGAGGTTGATATTATTAAGCAACTCTGTGTCTATTACTTTGCTGCATCCTTTCCCTTGAGGCACAATAGAGGTCATCCTTAGGTCTTCATCATCTCTCCATAGTCATGGGAGAGAGCTATCCACGTCAACAAGAAACTCAAAAATTTATACAAGTGACTCTTGTACCAACCAACCCTCAGCCATACTACCTTCGGGTCTTGCATTTTGTCTCATGAAACCCTTCAAGGTTTTCATGAAGCCCTCGAGGAAGAATAACCATCGTGCATGTATAGTACTGCATATAGTAATCTCATCCACCAAATGCACTATGAGATGTAGTTGGCTTGTGAGAATAGAACGTGAAAATGTCTCCTCCACTAAACAAACCACCTCCACTGACATAACTCAAGCATTGTCAAGTGTGGTGGAATCTATTTCCTTGGAGCTCACATACCTAGAAAGGAAAAAGTACACAATATTAGCAATATGAACACCTTGCATCCTGTAAAGTACCTCACAAGCTCACCCATCTTGTAATTAATACAATATTCACATTTTGTATCCTGTTAAGTACCTCACAAGCTCGCCCATCTTGTAAATACAATCCTTCACATCCTTTGATGCACTGCGAGAAATGCTAGTAGGTAGTATGAACTAAACACACAAGGAATGGTTGATTAGTTGCTTATAATTCACTCATAAATTTGGAAGGAAAAAGACTTTATGCACATAAAATACTTACCTGGAGCATCTTGTGCCAATCATGAGATTTCAAGCCCTATAATTGCTCTACACCTCTTTTCATGCATCCAGTGGAAGTATGAGCTATAGTGATAGCTCGCTTCATTGCCACCATCTCTAGCTTTAATAATCTCCATGGTGCATGAGGTAAAAAGACACACCCATTTGGCCTCTCTTGTGGCCAAGCTTCACGCATCCTCCCTATGGTGCATAGTGTAAGAAAATAATACAACGTCTGTGCTCAACAGATAATAGGATCTTGTACGCAAGAGAGAAAACAAGATAGTATGGAGAATCAAAAATTTGATTACTGTAGAACTGATACAATAGATGGCGCTGCCTCCCAACCGTGTGCTCCTGTAAAAGAAGCTTTCATGGCATGCTGGATATAATAGAAGACGGAGGCTGGATGCTAAAGAATCAAGGTTGCTATAGCCAGTGATGAAATGGGCTTCACGAGCTTGCTCTTATATAGCCACCAGTCGTAGTCAGTTAGGCTCAATTGGGTGACCGACCCAGTCCACCCAAAACAGTCGACTGGGGGTCTGTCTCGAAATAGGCCATTGACCATATGATAGAACCGGTGCACAACAGAGCAACTAACCTACGGTTATCGTTCGGCCTAGAGCCATTCGGGATCATCTGAGGCTCCAAACGGGCCCCGCAACCCAAGAGTGTGCTGCCCCGGGAAATGCTCCATCTACCCTCAGTGCGGTAAGTCAAGGGATTCCTTCCCGCACTTGCATGTAGCCTAGTTGGCGGTGTGCCAACTCTATCTGAAGCCGTCTAGCCATCAGGCCACACATGGCCCCCATCTGGTGTCCAAACCAGGACCTACCAGATAACCGAGCTACTCAAATGCCTTCTCCTCATATGGGGGGCTTACAAGTAGAGTTAGCTGGTTCCCGTGTAGTTACATGAGAGTGGAGCATTGATATCTAGCACCCCCCCTCAATGTCCACTCACAAGTGAACTTACTTTTTTGGCCCAATGTCAAGTTGATGAAGATACCTCTCTAGCGAGTCTCTTCCAAGAGCCTTCGTGAAGATGTCCGCAGCATTCTTTGTAGTCGGACAGTACACCAAGTCGACCTCTGCATCCATGATGAGCTTGCATACAAAGTGATATTGAATCTCAATGTGTTTTGTGTGAGCGTGGAACACCAGGTTCTTTGCAATCGCCATGCAACTTTGATTGTCACATGATAACTGTGTAGGGTTATTCTGCATTGCACCCATGTCCCCCAAAATCGTCCTCAACCACAATACCTCGAAAGAAGCAAAGCATGCAAATTTGTACTCGGCCTCGGTAGAAGAAAGGGCAACTCTAGGTTGCTTCTTGCTAACGCATGACACAACTCCAAATCCAAGTGAGAAACAGTACCCTGTCACTGATCTCCTACTGTCCACATCTCCTGCCCAATCTGAGTCACAAAATTTGGTCAAGATGTTGCGCTTAGTATAGGTGATGCCATAATCAAGTGTGCCTTTGATGTATTTTAGCACCTGCATCCCTGCCCTCCAATGGTTCTCCCAGGGCTTATTGGAAAACCTGCTTAGTTCACTAGTCGCAAGACTGATGTCCGGCCGTGTGTTGCACAGGTAAATCAAGCTGCCTACAAGCCTTCTGTACTTTGCTTCGTCCACTAGTGGTGATGAATCCTCGTTTGAGAGCTTCGCATCAACCTCCATAGGGGTACCAACTGTCTTGCACTCAGCCATGCCAAATGCCTTTAGTATCTCTCCAACATACTTCAGCTATGAAATGAAGATCTGTTTCGGCCCCTGCCAAACTTCAATCCCCAAATAGAAATGCATCAGTTCGAGGTCTGTCACTTCAAACTCTCTTCCTAGCAAATGCTTCATCTGCGAGATCTTGTCTTGATGGTTCCCTGTTATGATAAGGTCGTCCACATAAAGGACCACGATCATACACCTACCTCCTTCTCTGAAGATATACAAATTTGCATAAGATGGGCTCCTCCTGAACCCGTTTTGTAGAAAGTAGGCATCAATTCGTTGGTACCATGCTCGTGGGGCTTGTTTCAGCCCGTAAAGTGTCTTCTTCAGTTTGTAGACTTTACCTTCTGAACCGGGGATCTCAAAACCTGGTGGTTGTTCCACGTATACCTCCTCCTTGAGATCTCCATTCAAAAAGGTGGATTTCACATCCATCTGAAACACGGGCCAACTTCTTTGGGCAGCTAAAGCCAAAACACTGCGAATTATGGTTAGTCGAGCTGTGGGAGCAAAAGTATCTTGATAATCAAAACCATGTACCTATGCAAATCCTTTTGCCACGAGCCGAGCCTTGTACTTATCCAACATGCTGTCGGACTTATACTTGGTCTTGTACACCCACTTGGTTCTAATTACCTTTCGTTTTGGTGGTCGATCCACAAGGTCCCAACTGTTGTTCTTCATTATGGAGCCATACTCTGACTGCATAGCCTCCATCCACCTATTATCACCATGTGCCTCTTCAAGACACTTGGGCTCATCAGCACGGATCACTTCTGTCATCAAAGCATAGTTGACCAAGTGTTCTTGTGCCCTTCTTTGCTCCTCTAATCTCTTGGATTGGCGGTGTTCGGATGGTTCCTCCTCAATGGCTGGAGGTTCTCTACTATCCAAAAGGTACTTTACCCACTTCGGGAATGGCCATTACTGTTGTGGTTCTGCAGGCTCTTCTTCATCTTCTTTGTCTTGAATCCTCCCAAGCACCGTTGGGGGAGTTCGGTCTACTCTTGGTGGTGGTACTGGATGGATATCCTGGTCCTGGTTGTCTAGGAAGGAAGCATCCTCCTTCAATTGATGCGGCTATTCTGAGAAGACCACATCGCGACTTACAATTACCTTCTTGGTAACAGGGTTATAGAGACGACAACCCTTCGCCTCTTCACTATAGCCCAAGAAAATACACTTTCGGCTCTTCAGTTATTTGGTCCTAGTAGCATCAGGGACATGCACAAAAAAGTCACATCCAAAAACTCTAAAATGTGCAGCTAAAGGTTTCTTACCACAAAAGGCTTGCAGTGGAGTCATCCCGTTCACAGTCTTTGTG